>NC_136421.1:231557245-232169745 GCF_052625555.1 Lactuca saligna
TCTTGCACTTTGCTCAACTTTTGTTACTTAGTTTTTTATAACAAGAAGCTTTTTCATTAAATCATAAAATAAACGTTATTGGTCATTTCTTAGAATCTTTCACCACAATAACCAAAAGAGATAATGATTTAAAAGGGTAACTTATTTTTTGTTTTATGCATATTTAGTCACCAAAATTTTCTTTCGTTCACGTTTGCCCATTAAAGTTGTTATCTTGTATACAATACTGGTTGTTGTGGGTTTAGCGGTTTCCGGCGTTCTTTGCAGCTTTGACGAACCTCTGGTTGGCCAAACATGAACTTTTTGATGAAAGTTTTTTTTTTTTTTTTTTTTTTTTTTTTTTTTCATTGAATACCATACTTCTCCTACAAACTGAAATCTTAATATACTCAGAGAATAAATTAAGCTTTGATGTGTCCATTTTTTGATATGTTCTTGTTATGTGGTGAATAAACAAAAATCTCCAAAACGAAATTTCAAGATCTAGGTTCAAAACATATCATTAAAACCCTCGAGTTTGTGTTGAAACAGATCGAATGTATGTTTATGTGTGGTCATCGTGTGTATGTGTATTCATCTTCATATGTGCTCGGATTTGAAAACCACTAAAGCGATTTCAACCTCTGAACGAAATCTAGGGTTTTAGGTGGTTATTATTATTATTTTAAAAAATTTTAAATCGATTTCTAAAAAATAACTTACCCACTGGTCTGAGTTTGTGAGATTTGTGAGCAAAATGCAGAAAGAATTCGACTTCCAGGTGGGTTCTTCTGAAATAAACTCGAAATCTAGGATTTTTCTGATAGGGTTTGTTCATGGTGTTCTTGAGAGCTTCTTCAAGTTTGTGTGTGTGTATGTATGTTAGATCAGAAATTGCAACCCCTATTTCAGAAATTGAAAATCATTAAGGGCGTGTTCAGCACAAAGCATTTGAGAGCGTTTGAGAACTTCTAGCGTTTGACAAAACGCTTCATTTTGAACAGAAAGCCTCGTCCGACACTACAAGCTTCTAACGTTTAATTTAAACAAAATGCTCAAAATCCAAATGCTACTTCATGTAACGTTTAACAAAATGCTAAAAACTACAAGCTACCCGCTACCAGCTAATTTTGCCGAACACGCCTAAAATGATTTTGTTTTTGCTAGATCTGCCATAGATGAGCTCGTTTTACAGATTTGTGTATGTATCAGATGAACACAAACCAAAATTTGTATATGTGTATGATTTAAAAAAAATGGGTTTTTCACATGTCAATGAAAAAATAATGTTTCACCGGAGAAGATGATCGGAGGCTCGCCAGAGCTGTTAAATATATCGGATACTGGCTAAACCTCTATAGCAAGTCATAAGGATGTTTTTTTGAACAATTCAGTATGTTCAATGGGAAAATATGAACAAAAAACTCAGTGATTAAATGTGTACGAAACTACGAATCACACAATATGTTACCCTTTTAAGTCATTATCCCTAACCAAAATAATCTATTACAGTAAGCTGACCAAACAATAAAAACAAATAATAAAATCATATAAAATTTCATACCTCACACAAACAATCCCATGTATGAAATACGTTATTGTTTTATTGAGATAGGTTCATTAGACAATGACCAAATTTTCCAGTAGATACAAAAATATACAAATTAAATACAATAATTATAATAATCCATTAATATAGAAAACAACTTTTTGGGTAGTATGACTTCATATAAGAAGAAATTAGAGTACGAAAGAAGTTGATTTTCTCATAGTTTCAACCCTTCATGTTCCCTAGCAATTTTGGTCACTAAACAATTGCAATTTGCAAATCCATAAAGTTTTTGTTCTATATCCAGTAATTTTTTTCTCAATACCCTCAATTTCAAGATTTAATGTTCTTTAGCATATCATCTTGAACTTCCAGTTAATAATCACTATAATCTTCTTTCCAAAATCAACTCTTAAAAACATCAACTCACTTGACACCACAATTTGAGCGAGCAGGTGGTGGACATGCTCTGGTTGGTCACAACTCCCATTAAATATGGAGGGACAACCACTATATTGTCACTATCTATATACATTTACAAGATAAAATTTGTAGATCATTATTTATAGTAAACCCCTAAACATTAAAGAAAAGAGATAATGACTTGAAAGGGTAACGAACTTTCGATTTTTGTCACATTTAGTCTCTAAACTTTTTTTCGTTATCTATTTGCCATTAAACTATTGAAAATGTTCACATTTTACCCTTATGACCGGCTGTTGCCGGTCATAGGGGTAAAATGTGAACAGTTTTAATAGTTCAATGACAAATAGATAACGAAAAAAAAGTTTAGTGACTAAATATGAACAAAATCGAAAGTTCGTTTCCCTCTAAAAAGTTCAATGATTAAATGTGAACAAACTTCTTCTTGTATTTATTTTACCAAATTATTTATTTTTGTTAAATTGTAGCAACATTAGTTGATAAAGAAATCTATGAAATAATAATAAAAAAAAACCCTGAAAATATATTTAAAAAAAACAAAAAACCAAAACTGAAATAAAAAACCAATGGTTTGACATTTTCCAAAATAAAAAATCAAAATTTCCAATCTGATTTTGGTTTTACAAAAAAATGAACCATTCTCACTGATGTGAATTATGACCATTGGTTTGGCATGCGAAATTTGTGACATCCCATAAATATGTAGTTACAACATCGTCTGAACTCGTAATTCATAGTAAGGGCTTAGAGTATCATCACATGAATACGTAATTACAACATCGCATGAAATCGTAATTCATCACCTACAGGTTATGCGCCTGCTGATGTTTCCACTAGGTTGTCTAGAATAGTCCGTGGTCGCCATCTATACTCTGGTAGATTACTACATCGCCACATTGTTGGTTAAGGTTATGGTATCTCCTTTCATCCTACATCACATATTCATCATCATTTATTTACCTAATTATCATCACCTTTCTATCATCACCTATCTCTCATCATTTTATTTCATCACATTGTTGGTTAAGGTTATTCTTCCTAACTTCGAACCCCAAGATTTACTCTACTAAAGCTTCATATTCTCGGCTCTCTAGACCTAGAAGGGTCCAGATCTATCACACCAAAAAGATCAAGATAGCTCTTCCTCTCACTCTACACACTCAAGCTCGCTAGGGTTCTCACTTATGGGAAAGGTAGTCGCAATTGAAGGCCATAAGTGCCTTTAAATATGGCTCGGGCCTAAAGACTTAGGGTTTCTGCCAACAACGTGGACTCATCGAGTCGCCTCACCGACTCGTCGAGTCCATTCATTAATCTGAGTCATCAGTCGTGACCTTACTCGACGAGTTGAGGCGTCAACTCGTCGAGTCTCTCTTCTTAACTCAAAAGAAAAATACTTAAATTATGATACCTGGAAATCCGGATGTTACATTTTGTTTTTTTATTTCATAGATTTCTTCATCAACAAATGTTGCTACAATTAAACAAAAATAAATAATTTTGCTAAAACATAATACAACAGGAAGTTTGTTCACATTTAGTCATTGAACTTTTTAGAGGGAAACGAACTTTGATTTTGTTCACATTTAGTCACTAAACTTTTTTTCGTTATCTATTTGTCACTAAACTATTGAAACTGTTCACATTTTACCCTTATGACCAGTAACAGCTGGTCATAAGGGTAAAATGTGAACAGTTTCAATAGTTCAATGGCAAATAGATAACGAAAAAAAGTTTAGTGACTAAATGTGAAAAAAGTTGAAAGTTCGTTACCCTTTCAAGTCATTATCCCTAAAGAAAATCGAACTCAAAATTAAAAGAAACAAAGATTTGATCATAACAAGACACTAAACCCAAAACATCAATCGCATAACAAATTGCTTCAAATTAAGCAACGAGTGAGAATAAGAGGAGTTTAAAAGATCAGGTCTTACTATAGAAGATGAATTATAAGAAAAAGAGCCTTGAATGGAGAGAATAGGGTACAAGAGGTCTCAAAAGTGAAAATTCAAGAAATGAGTTTTGATAGGGAGATTTTGTGTTCGAAATCAACAACAGAAATTAAGTAGGTACCCGATATCAAATTTCTTCTATACAAGCACATAAAGTAATTCATAAACCCACATATCTCAAACATCTTCTTCCTTAAACCCCCTTTCCCTTTTACTTGTGGTTTGCAACTTGTGAAGGGTCCTCACCACATATGTTAAAAAGGAAGAAGAAAAAAGTATGTTTCAACAGTACGTGTTGAAGAAGAACGGAGTGAGAGAGAACGATGACATGAAGCTTTCCAATTCTAGTTATCAAATATTTGTGTGAGAACCAAAAAGATAGAAAAAGAAAATATGAGAGGTTCAAGAAAGAAATAGAAGATAAGGAGCGGTTGTATGTTGGTGGTAGGAAACATGTATCCGAACATATATGACAGTGCATGTATGATGATGAAGCAATGCATCTAAGGAAGGGCTTCATAGGGAAACGAGATCCAGAAAGGATGTGGTGGTTGACGACGGGTGTACTGTTTTCTCTAAAATATGCCGTGTAGGCTATGATTCACCGTTTCAACCTAATGCCATATGCCCCTTTTCCATCCATCCTACACACTTGTAACACCCCTCGTATGGGTTTATTTGAATTAGTCTTTAATAAATATCTTTTGAAATAATTTTGGAGTTTTGGTTGTGGAAAAATAGTCCTAAGTTTAAATCAAAATGTTTTTCAGAGTTCAAAAGTGGATAATGGTCCCAATAAAAAGTTTCTAAAACATTTAGTGGTGTAATACAACCTTTCATGTGAAAGTGCTACAACAGATATCAAAACAAAGGTTTATGAAAACATTACAAACCAAAGGTCTTGTAAATATCCAAAACTTATGAGTTTCCTAAGCTGCTAACAATATATACTAATATGCAAAATTATCATCAATAAGTGAGTTAGGTTATATGGAGGCTAGTGAGTATGATCCTAGGGTTAGACATTATAGACGGTTTATTAACGAACATCGTGGTTCATACACCAATATATAAACCCATACAATCTTAAAACAACTAAATCAACATCAAAAGTCAACTTGGGGTAAAATATTATACTAGTAAAGTACATTGTCATTTATGACATATCCCATAAAAACTTCACAAGTGAATAAACAATATGTGGTAGATGTACCTCAAGTAAGAACTTTCCATTAATAAAAATTCAAAAAATATCATATAGATCCAAATAATACTCATATGAGTTACAAAACATTCGAATATGATAATCCTATTAATAAACAAGTGTATAAAACTTAACACTTTTCCAAATATATATTTTTTCAAGAAAAACAATCCAAATGGATAATGAAATACATGCAATTATCCCAACCCATGTCAATATCAAAGTCCAGCTCACAACAATCGTCGAATGTGAATAACTCATGACAGACAACCAACTTTTGCAATCACATCTGACAAGAAAATGATGGTCGGCTGTAAGAAACACACGACGTAGGAAATTGTCAAGTCACCCTTACACCTACAACAAACCAAGCAATAGGGGCCATCCAACCTAAGCTACACAAGGAGTAGTGAGCCTATACTAATGCATGTAAGGATTATCTTGAAATTTACTCACAACAAACACCAAGCAACACCAACTGTCTAATTGGGTACCTAGGACCACAAAGTCACACCCATCCTTGTATGATATGCATGTATTCAACAAGTAGGAGGCCAAAGTGTTTTAGCTTTATATAAACTAAAAGCATTTCTGAAAAATATAATATCATGAATGCAAAAATAATCCCCATACGACAACTGGCAATTAAATATATGTTAAATAGTTTCAAGACACAGAACCAATAATAAGGGATGTGTATTCCTAAAGTTACTAAAACAAAAATGTCAAGAATATATGAATTCCTACTAACAAAGAATAATATAAAGTCCCTCAACGCAAACATTTCTAAAACATGTCCTTTATTTAATTAGGGCGTATAAGGTCCTAACTAAATTAGTATAATGTTGATGAATAAAAGTAAAATCCTTTTTGGGTTGCCCTCATAACCAGGAAATGACTTGGATTGATTTAAGAAGAGAGATAAATGATTTTCTAATTTATTATGTGATTAATAAATTAATAGAAATAGTTAATAATTAAAATGAATAAATTAAAGATAGTCAAAATTGATTAATTATTAATCTGAATTAACCTGGAGTTAATTCAGGATTAATTATAATTTATTAAAGGTGCAAGGGATGCATTGTAATGGTTCAATAGTTGAATAAAAGATGCAATCCTAGAATAGTCCTTGGCATGGATGGTTTTGGGAAGCATATTTAGGTTTTTAAGAAGCCTTGTGGCTGTTGATAAGGAAAATATTTGAATTTAGATTAAATCAGTTATTTAATTATTCAAATTTGGCTTTGTCTGCAAGTTACCTATACTATAAATAGGACTCTTGGTGTACCTAATTTTGTGGGTTTCATATACCAAAATGTGGAGAACAAAATTCTCCTCCTTCTCTTCCTTCTCTCATTCAATCCTAGGGTTTCTTGAGTTTGAGTGTGAACCATTAGAGACTCGCATACTATTCGAGTTAGGTTTTCCAAGGAGACAAGTTGGTTTTGGTTAGCTTGACTGGAATCAACAAAAGGTATATATATATATATTCCTAACCATGAATTTCAATTCATAGAGTTCTAGTTTGTGTTTTTCATTAGTTGCTATTAGATGTAAAAAAGACATAGATCCAATTTAGGTTGCATGTACCCTTTAGTGTTAAATGAAATTCCACAAGTACATTGTTATTGAAAAATCCCAATATTTGTATTAGAGCCTTGATTTTCATATTAATGGTACTTAAAAGATGAAACTAGAAAACAAAAAAATTCGACAATCTGTGTCGTCATGACGTGAAATCTGTCTGAAATCCGAATTTCAGGATTTTCTTGCCTTATTCAAAAGATAGGATAATTATAAGTTAACCCATGTTATTTTAAATGTCTAAAATCTGAATATGTTAACTAGATAATTAAGAATCCTAATTTGAGTATGAAAGGAAGATTAAATAAGATAATTATCTATTATAAGATAATATAATTATCTTAATAAGATTGAAGAAAATTAAATAAAAGTCTATTTAAAAGATAGTTATTAAATCCTATTTAGTTCAAATATTAATTATTAAAGGTTAATTGGATTAATATGATTTGAACCTTGTATTTTCAAAAGTTTTAAATACACCCTATACATATGCATAAATGTATATTACTATAGATATCATTAAAAGTCAGTCGAAAAAAATACTAGACCTCATTCATGAAGCCACACTATAAAAGAGGTATAAGGAAATGACTTATAAAACAACCGTTGAATGGGTGTCATTTTCACCAACCGCTTCTTTGTGTTGTGGAGGGTCGTTAACCAAATGGGTTTGATAGGACATAATCACATTAAAAGTATAATGTATGAAGTACTAGAACCTTATAAAAATCTCGCTCTGGTTACTTTAGGAAAAATATGAAATTATATGCTAATATATGAAAACGCACAAACATTCTTTGTGAGTTGTTAGTAGAGTGTGTGTGGTTAACTGACATACTAATGCGGGACGACAAAGTTGAAAATAATGTTACATGCTCGAAATTTATGATTGTTGATGAAGTGTGTGTGGTTAACCGATACATCATTGTGAGATCATAAATGACATCGAGGGTGTCAAACAGGTTTGCATGGTTATTCACATCTTATTTGTGATACTCAACATCCCAGTAACAAATTGAAGTGCATAATCTGAGACAAATATGCCATTGATTGTTCAATGAATCTCAAAAGATCTAGGAGTTTTATTGTGATTGAAATTGGTAAAATGATTTACGTACCTAAAATAGTTTTATGATACGACTACGACACCCCTATTCATAATATGAATCATATTTATGGATCCTAGACTTAATTTAAAATTGGATTAATAATTAAGGAATGAATTGACTTATATAAACCTTTTCTTTTAGGTTAAATGAAATCCTCTCCCACCTCGTCACCCACCTTTTAATTCTAACTTCTTATTGTTCTCTATCAAGAATTGCTCATTTGTTATGGGATCTTCCTCGATTTTGATATTGGGAAAGATTTCCATAATGAACATATCTCTAAAATCAATAATGCGTCAACTTTGAAGAAGTGGTTACTCCTATAAAATGTAGATTTGTCAAATAAGGTCTCTTGCATCATTATGTCTATGTCCTCGATGTTCCAAAAAGATTTTGTGAACAAGTAAACATATGAAATGAATTTGAAATTAAGTGAAATGTTTCAACAAAAGGAAAGAGACGAGTGATATGAAATCATCAATACTTCCTAATTGCATTTTAATTGAAGAAAAGAGTTTTGTATGTAATCAATGAAAGCTACATAGACAAACTTGAGAATCACAATGTTACCCTTGACAAGACTCTTTTATAGATTATGTGCTTGGATATTTCATTAGTTCTTATGATAACTTCGACTTGATTTATCATATGAATAATATGGAGGAAAACATTGATGAGATTCTTAAATCTTCTCCAAAATGAGAAAATTGGAAATGAATTTGATTTCTTATCTAATTCTAGTTATCGCTTTTGAATGTTGGTGGAATGAATAAGAAACATTTGAATCCTAAATGGAAAGGAACAGTTTCAGCCGAAACTTACCATTTTTTTGAAAGAATGGAATTGGTGTATCCTCTATTCCACGCAACCATGATTCAAAATAGGCAAGTTGTAATTAATGCATTTACAAGGATCATAGGAAACGAAGTTTCCCTATGTAATTTGAGATGGAAAAGTCAAATGTTCACTTTACATCAAGTACTTGAATAATTAATCTCCAAATATGTCCAATTCGTAGTTCCTTGATGCATGATGTGGTAATCACATTTGGATGATATTGTAGGATTGATAACGCCTATTTTATACATATATTTTCGGTGTTTTATTATTACTTTATACTATGTTTTTATACTATTTGGAACTAAAAGGTACTTATAATGCTTTGAATTATATTTTATATATAACATGTTGCTAGAGAGAAAAGGAAGCAAACTAAGCTGAAAAAGACACAAAAAAGATGTTGCTGGACAGCTTGATCCCTCGTCACTGTTTTGGTCATATCTCATGACTCGTAACTCCGATTGATGAAATTCAAAATGTTTTGGAAACTCGACAAAGTATTCGACAACTTTTATTTTAGAAAAATGTTGATTCCTAGTTGCCATGCCGTGGAAAATTGTTTTCACGGCATGGAAAATAGAACAATTTTATGCACGAGAAAATTCCATATCCCACGATGTGGAAAGTTTTTCTCCACGGCACGAGGACGTTGAAAACCATAAATAGAGTTGGAAATTAATCATAATGACATATCTTCAAACCTAATTCATTCCCTACAAAAATAAACCTCAAAGAAGCCATTTTGAGATTCTAGAAGGCGGCCAGATGGTCGTTAAACCGATATGGAGCGAAGATCTAAAGGATTCAAGAGTAGATCCATATCGGGAATCATTTGGTTTGATTTTATGATCACGATTAGTGTTCCAGTTGTGTTCCCTTTGTTTTTAGTGTCTGAATTTAGGTGTTAAAACCTTTTGCTTTGTCTTTAAGTTTAGATGAATCATGAGATTTTGGATGAAATTACACATTTGGTTTGTTTATTCTTATTTAATTTATTGTATCAAGTTTGATGGAAGATCCACATGTGTTAAAGATCATTGTTTTATTACCTATTGTTGAGTTTATGTGATTACAAGAACAATCTAGTTATATATATATATATATATATATATATATATATATTCTTGAATCATAGTTGTTTTATTACCATAAAATAATTTTGACTAGTGTCGGATCAAAAACTACAGTTAGGTTAATAAAGTTATGAACTGTTATGTGTTTGTGTATGTGTATGTTTTAGATGACCAGCATTAGCATTGATTTAATTCTAATAATGTTTAGGATTAATAAAAATCAAATCTTGCATGATACGAACTGAACAATGTGTTTAGGGACAATTAGTTGCATGCCGATGAAATTAAAAGTCCTTATAGTCATTAGTACTTTGTGTATGGACTAAATACATAAATCAATTTAAGAATTGGTGAATAATGAATAAAAGACCATTGCATGAATGTAATTATCCATGATTTTGAGATGTAATCTTATTTGAACCAAAGTACATGAAGTGATTCGTTTCCAATTAGTTTATCGAGATTAGCTATTTATTTAATAATGAAATCTTGCTTTTATTGTTTTCATTTATTTAATGTAACCTATAATAAAACATTTTAAGATTAATTCACTACTATAATCGATCAGGTTCACTACCTGTAAGGTGTGGTTTAGATGCGACTAGTGCATAAATAACACATCAAGGATCTATAGGAAGGAAGTAAGTTTAAGCATCAAAAGCTAAACCCAATCATTGGAATAGAAAAATATCACATGCCACGATGATCGAGGATTCCGAGCTTGTGCTTAGTAATGGAGTTAATTTTAAACTAGTTATCTGCTATTACTCTTCGGAGATGTCTAGAAATCAAAATTTCATCTTATGCGTTGTATAAATTTGAATTCCTGTTTTCATTTCATAATGAAAATGTGACAATTCTAGTTTATAATGATGGTTGTTTTATGTTTAAAGCTTCTCCGCATTTATGAAATTGTAGTTTGTTTTTCTAATGATAGGAGTGATGACTTGATTGTTGATTCCTCTAAATAATTTAGATATGATTGCGCTTGTGACGTAATCACCTTGACCACATAAGTAAGAATCACATCACCAAGCTCCAATTGGACCGGACTTGGAGTCATTCGACATTGAGTTGGATGATGTATGCGTTGGAAAGACAGTCTAAGTTCATTAACTATTGGTAATATTTATAATAATAACGAGGTCCTTTTTGGTTGCCCTCAAGACCCAAATCGAGTACAATAAATAAAGGAGAAATTTGTTTTTCAGTTATTATGGTTTAATTAATTAGAAACTAATTGGAAATATAATTTAGGAATTAATTAACAGTTTAATTAACCAAAAGGTTGAATATTCATAAATTAATACTTGGTTAATCAAGAATATTCCATCACCCTTATGATATTAGGGTTGGATGAAAATCACTCCATCCCATATGGAAAAATGAATAATTTCACTCTAGGCATTCCATCCCACGTGGGAAGGAGCACAAAACCTATAAAGGGATCCAAGGCTAGAAATAGGGCCTTAGGGATTTCATTCTTCCTTGCACTTTGGCTTGAAGTTTTCCCAACTCTTTTTCCTCTCCCAGTAGGGACGATTTTTAACCCTCTTAGGGTTTATGAAATTGATCATTCTCCTAGTTATTTTTATTCTACTATTTGGTGTCATTGGGTGTGATACCATTAGAATGATTCTAGTTTGGGTCCTCTCATCCAAGCAACTTCGTGGAGGACAAGATCTTAAGCATGGAGATCAAGCGCTACATAAGATGTATGTTTTTCTTCCTTATGTTTCTATGTTTTCTTAGGGTTGTTGTAATTAGTATGAAGCCATAGATCCTAGGGTGCATGTCCACTTAGGTATATTATAGTTTGATATTTTCTGCTACCTAGTTTAAGTGTATTTGATGCATAGAAAACTCAACATTGGTATCAGAGCCATTGGTTCATAATTACTTGCACATGTAATCCATATTTTCTATAAATGATTGTTTGAAATTGAATGAAAGAAGAAAAATTCAAAACTGTGAAACCCATTGTCGCAACTCACGGCGTGACAACATTGTGGTCATGACGTGAGCCGCGCGTATTAAGGTTTCATTGTTTATTTTTAAAATTTCAAATTTGAAGATTTATGATATGGATTATTAAAAAATTTAAATTGTATTAAATATAGAAAATAATAAATATTATTTAAATATGATTATTTCAATTTGAATATTTATTTATTATTTAAGTAGTCATATTTAATATTATTTATTATAGATATTTATAAATTTGCATATTAGAATTAAGAATAGATAACTAAATTTAAAGAGTTTTAAATTTACCCCTTATGTTTATGTATATTATTATTGTGTCTAGTATATGTATAAGAAAGTTAGAACATACGCCCTTGTATGTTTTAAATATTGACATTATTAATCTTACCATGACTAGGTTCACCCATTATGATGTAGGGGTTTAAGGAGGTCTCTATGATTCCTAATGAGATCATTTTTTAATATGCTTCGTGCTTACCACCCTCACCGCCCTATTAAATTTTGAGATTGAAGTTACCGAAAGGGTTTGATAGTGATAATGGTTAATCTAAAAGTATTCTAAATATTAGTATAAAAAAATCGTTTTATTAATAGAATGTGAAGCTCATGTTATCCATGAAAATTGCACATTCTCTTTATATTCTATTGATGGAGCTCGTATGGTTATGTAACATCCCGAGATTTTGCAGGTATTTACGAATCCTCTCTTTTATTATTATTTTGTCGTTGTAGTCCCTAGGGTTAGAAGCGTCGACCCATGAGTAGCCTAAGGGCTAAAGTTGCAACTTTAAGAAAAAGACTAGTACGCTAAGCATACATAAGGTACGCTAAGCGTACTAGGTGCGCCCTAGTATGCTGGGCGTATACTTGTGTACGCTAAGCATACTCGTGTCAGATACAAACCCTAATATTTAGGGTTTGAGTGCTATATAAACGTCTCTATGAGCTCATAACCCTCCCTTACCTCAGCCTCCATAGATTTGAGCCATTTTCCCCAACCCCTAATCTCTTTCGTGAGTGTGTGAGCTAATAGAGTGTTCTTTGAGTAATTGGAGAAGAAGGTGTTGCATCAAGAAGTTGGAGAAGGAGGACAAGCTTGTAGATCTGGAGTTTCTTTGTGCCCTAGAAGCTCTAGAAGGTAAAAAGCTTCAAACTTTATGCTTTTATGATATAGATCTTTCCATGCTAGCTTTATGGAACCATTTCTTGTCCCAAAAGTCCCAAGTTGGTGCATGTTATGATTTAGACGAGATAAGCTATCCTTTCAGACCCTTGAAGAGGTCCTAAGTGATAAAATGATGTCCCAATAGCTAAATGTGTTTCATTCATGGAGTAGGAAGGTATTAATGGATTAAGACCATGTATTAAGAACTTTCTGGACATCCAAAGTGCTAAATTTCGAGACTTTATGAGTCTTAGGCATATTTGGTCAATGGATCTAAACTTTGGGCTTAAGTGCTTAAGCCATTAAACACTTATTAGAGTTTTGGTAAAACTCGCGTACGCCCCGTGTAGTTTCTATACGCCCAGCATACTGAGTCAACCACCCCAATGGTGGTCAACACAAAACGGAAGTACACCTAGGTACAACAGGAGTACGCCTCGCGTATGCCCTCTGTTGGACTTTTGACGAATCGGGCTTTGGAGTTTGGGCCGCCTTTGGAGTAATTGGACTTGGGCCTTGCTGGACTTTCCGAATAATTGAGTTTAGGCCAGTTTTGAGAATGGATCCTAGATTAAGGCCCAATCAGGAAGTTAGGTCCAGTTGGGCCATTAATGGGCCCTGGATATATGGACTTTTAAGATCATGGATTTGGCATTTGGGCCTTGGCGCAATAAAGAGAAAATACAAAATGGATTATGTGGACCCTTAGTCAAGATTGACATCCCATGTATTGACTTAGTATTTATTATTGGGATAATTCGGGATTTTCGGTGAGACAGCGTGTCACACTCCCAAACCGAGATGGTGGAAATGTTGGGGGGTGAAGGACGTCATGTATAGTATTATAACAATTGAATAATAGTAATCAAAGCAACAACAACCATTGTATTAATAATATAGTGTTTACATTGTATTTGAATCACATATGATTGACTCCAAAAGTAAATAGAAAAATAAAGACTTGAAGCTACTATGCTCGATCTTCTAGAACCTGTGCGAGTACCTGTCTACTAATGTATTGAGAATACAAGTGGTTCTGAAAAAGTGTCAACATTAAAGTTGGTGAGTTCATAAGCGTTTTGTTTTTGAAAACGGGTTCTTTGTTCTTTGTAAAACATGATGTGTTTCTCCAGGAGATCCTATATCTCCTGCTGTAATGAATGATATGTTAAAATGCATGATAGCCTAGGGTTTCTCCGTATATGAAACTGACATAATTACGGTAGTTTCTTAGTGTATGCATCACGACCATACATAATTAAGATCTTATAGCCTAAGAATGTTTGGTTTAGCTTTATTTCCTATCCCTTGTCTAGTTGTGGGCTTAGAGTAAGACCGAGTATTCGAAAGTCTATAGGGTCCAACGTTATGTATGGTTAGCATACGCGAGTGCTACAGGGTTGGTGGAAGTTTCATGGATGGGTTGTTGGAAATAGTCTGCCAATTATGAGATATTTAGCCTTACTCTAGGAGTGAGGATTGAGTGCATGCCATGCTTGCGCTTAGTTTTAGGGTGTTGTGATGATACTTTAGACAAATATGTGTAGGTGTGGAAGGTAGTATGGGCCCGTACTACTGAAAGCACATGACCCATACGCATAGCAAGGAAGTCACAACCCTTAGGGTTTTGTTGGGGGTTGGTTCCTAGATTGTTATATGGAATATTCGATATCTTCTGTTATATTTTTTTCATCATGGTGGTTACTCGATGATTTATGACTGGATTCGGGTTAGGATCAGGAGACGGTGGATAGGAGGCACCCATAGTACCCGAGACTATCGGCCTGATGGGGCCAGTCGAGATGGATGCCAGGATTCGGGAGATCCTGCATGATGAGGTGGCTGCGTTGTTCTTGGCTTAGTTACCGGAGATGTTTGGGTCTATCAATACCTCCATTGTGGAGAATTTCGATGATTGCTATGCAGCCCTCAGTGAGGCGGCTGCCGCAATAGCCACATCGGTTGTAATGGTGGCAGGGGTAGGAGCCAGTCGGGCTTTTCAGTATCGGGACTTCGACAATACGAAGCCCCCTACTTTTGATGGGGATCAGGATCCCATCAAAGCCATGATGTGGTTATCTGACATGGAGGGGTGTTTCTTCACGTGTTCATGTCCTACTGACCAGAAGGTCAGATTTGCTCTGAACCTGCTAAGGTCTGGGCAAAGGACCGGTGGAGATTAATGACTAAATCGTATTCTGATGATCAGAGAGCCGCAGTTACTTGGGAGCAGTTCTGGGATATGTTCCGTACCGGCTACATTCCACAGGTTAAGCGGGAGCGGCTAGCTCAGTGTTTGGACCTGATGAATCAGGTCTGCAGACCGATGCTAGAACGCTCGGTCATCGTATTCATAGACGATATCTTGGTATACTCCAAGATGCGAGAGTAGTGTGAGGAGCACCTTCGGGAGTTATTGGGAGTTTTGATGTGGGAACGAATTTATGCCATGTTCTCGATGTACGAGTTTTGGTTACGAGAGGTTCATTTCCTTGGACACCTCGTTAACCAGGAGGGGATTATGGTCGATGTGGCCAAAATCGACGCGGTTATGCAGTGGGAGGTTCCGAAATCTCCCTCGGATATCAGGAGCATTCTGGGATTGGCAGGGTACTACCAAAGATTCATATAGGATTTCTCCAAGATTGTGGTACCCCTCACTCGTCTGACGAGGAAGGGGATGGATTTCCGGTGGGGCCCCGAGCAGCAGAGGGTATTTGAGACCCTCCAACAGCGTCTATGCGAGGCTCTAGTATTGATTCTTCCGGAGGGAGTCGAGGATTTTGTGGTGTTCTGCGATGCATCCATCACAAAACTAGGAGCGGTCTTCATGCAGAGGGGACGTGTGACAGCCTACGCATCACGACAGTTGAATCCGCACGAGACGAGATACCATACTCATGATTTGGTGGAGTTAGGAGCGATGGTATTCACTCTCAAGATTTGGAGACACTATCTCTATGGGTTCCGCTGTACCATATACATAGATCACAAGAGCCTGAGACACATAATGGATCAGATGAACCTGAACATGAGACAACGCAGGTGGTTGGATGTTGTCAAGGAATACGAATGTGAGATCCTTTACCATCCAGGTAAAGCGAACGTGGTGGCGGACACTCTAAGCCACAAGTCAACTGGATCTTCCACTCTGGCAATATGTATGAGGATATCAGTGGATTCTCCACTTGTGGGCTTGATTAGAGAGGTTCAAACTGAGGGAATGCGACCAGAGAACTTGAAACTGAAGAGGAGCAGGGGCGAGAACACCCGATTTGTGCAGGATAGACGGGGATTATTGACCCGATGCGGTCGAGTATGGGTTCCGATGTCTGGTGGGGTCAGACAGATGGTTATGGAGGAGGCTCATAAGTCTCACTTCTCTATTCACCTGGGAGCCACTAAGATGTGCCAAGATTTGAGTTTGAGCTATTGGTGGCCGTGCATGAAGCGAGAAATCGCTTGGTATGTCGAGAGGTGTTTGACCTGCAGGATGGTCAAGGCCAAGTATCAGAGGCTGCATGGCAAGCTACAGCCTCTAGAGATTCCCATTTAGAAATGAGAACAGATCACGATGGACTTCATTACCAAGTTGCCAAGGATGGCGAAGGGATTTGATGCTATATGGGTCATCGTGGATCGATTAAACAAGAGTGCCCATTTCCTGGCCATACGGGATAACTCATCAACCAAGAAGCTGGCCGACGTGTATGTCCGTGAGATCGTTGCTCGCCACAGAGTTCCGGTCTTTATTATTTCCGACCGTGATGTTAGGTTCACCTCCCGTTTCTGGTAGAAGTTCCACGAAGAGCTGGGCACGCGACTGCATTTTAGTACGACTTATCATCCGCAGACCGACGGCCAAAGTGAGCGGACCATACAGACTCGCTAGGACATGTTGAGGGCTTGTGTCATCGATTTTGGTGGGAGCTGAGATTCCCAACTACCTTTTTGAAGAGTTCGCTTACAACAACAACTATTATTCCAACATTGGCGCCCCACCTTTTGATCTGTTGTACGGGTGGAGATTTCGCACCCCATTCTGTTGGGGTGAAGTTGGTCACAGAGTGATGGGACGAACAGAGGTAGTCTTGCAGACTACCGAGAAGATTAAGCAGATTAGACAGCGGTTGCAAACTACTCAGAGTCAGCAGAACAGTTACGCCCACAGATGCCGATCTGAGTTGGAGTTCCAGGTAGGTGACATGGTATTACTGAAGGTTTCACCCTGGAAGGGTGTGATTCGCTTCAGAAAGAGGGGAAAGCTGGGTCCTCGATACATTCGGCCATTTTGTGTTATTGATAGGATTAGCAAGGTTGCAAATAGGCTGGATCTTCTAGAGGAGCTCCGTCAAATACATATCACTTTCCACATTTTCCTAGTTGCGAAAGTGCATATTGGATGAGGGAGCGGTAGTGTCGTTGCATGATGTTCAGGTTGACGAGTGCCTGAACTATATGGAGTAGCCAATGGCTATTTTGAGAAGTAAAGTAAAGGTTCTGCACAACAAGGAGATACCTTTGGTAAAGGTACAAGGGCGCCATCGGAAGGAATCTGAGTGGACTTGGGAGCCAGAGTCCGAGATGCGGGAGCATTACCCGAATCTATTTACTACAACAGACTTCGAGGACGAAGTCTAGGTCAAGTGAGGGAGAGTTGTAACATCCCAATATTTTGGAGGTATTTCCGAATCCTCTCTTCTATTATTATTTTGTCATTTGTAGTCCCTGGGGTTAGAAGAGCCGACCCATGAGGAGCCCAAGGGCTAAAGTTGCAACTTTGAGAACAAGACCAGTACGCTAAGTGTACATAAGGTACGCTAAGCATACTAGGCATGCCCTAGTACATTGGGCGTACACTTGTGTACAGTAAACGTACTCGTGTCAAATGTAAACCATAATATTTAGGGTTTGAGTGCTATATAAATGTCCTTATAAGCTTATAACCCTCCTTTACCTCAGCCTCCATAGATTTGAGTTGTTTTCTCCAAACCCTTATCTCTTCTTGAGTGTGTGGCTAATAGAGTGCTCTTTGAGTAGTTACGGAAGAAGGTTTTGCATCAAGAAGTTGGAGAAGGAGGACAAGGTTGTAGATCTGAAGTTTCTTTGTGCCCTAGAAGCTCCAGAAGGTAAAAAGCTTCAAACTTTATGCTTTTATGATATAGATCTTGCCATGCTAGATTTATTGAACCATTACTTGTCCCAAAAGTCCCAAGTTGGTGCATATTATGATTTGGACGAGATAAGCTGTCCTTTCAGACCCTTGAAGAGGTCCTAAGTGATAACAATTATGTCCCAATAGCTAAATGTGTTTCACGCATGGAGTAGGAAGGTCTTAATAAATTAAGACCATGTATCAAGAACTTTCTGTACATCCAAAGTGCTAAAGTTTGAGACTTTATGAGTCTTAGGCATATTTGTTCAATGGAACTGAAGTTTAGGCATAAGTACTTAAGCCATTAAGCATTTATTAGAGTTTTGGTAAAACTTGCGTATGCCCCCACGTAGTTTTGTACGCCCATCATACTAAGTCAACCACCCCAATGGTGGTCAACACAAAATGGAAGTATGCCCAGCGTACCAGAGGAGTACGCCCTGCATACGCCCTCTGTTGGACTTTTGACGAATTAGGCTTTGGAGTTTGGGCCTCCTTTGGACTAATTGGACTTGGGCCTTTCTGGACTCTCTGAATAATTGAGTTTGGGCTAGTTTTGATAATAGATCCTAGATTAAGGCCTAATTAGGAAGTTAGCCCCAATTGGAAAAATTGCACCATTAATAAGCCTTGGATATATGGACTTTTAAGATCATGGATTTGCATTTAGGCCTTGGCCCAACAAAGAGAAAAGAAAAAACTAGATTATGTGGACCCTTAGTCAAGATTGATATCCCATGTATTGAATTATTATTTATTATTTGGATAGTTCGGGATTTTCAGTGAGACAACGATTGGAGACTTTATGTTCATTTCAACACTACTTGCGAGGTGAGTTGTCCCCACTATACTAACATCGTCGAAGGCACCAATGTTGGCCCTTTACATATTTATATTCGGGTTATTACATGATATACTTATTTATTTACATCCTAGTAGTTAGGATGCTGATATGCTTAGTGACCTAGTTAGGTCGGTATCCTGGTATATAGGATGATGCTATGTTAGTGACTGGTTAGGTTTGTATCCCAATTTTAGGATGTTGCTATGATTAGTGATCTGTTAGATCGGTTTGAATTTTATATATGCTAGCATATGATATTTATGTGCACATGTTTTTTGGATTGGGGGTTAGGTTGAGGTGGTCCTGCTTTGTGCTGAAGGCCAACATATCCAGGGCGGTCCGGATAAACTGAAGGCCCTACAAAGGGGTTCAGTTAGGCCGAAGTCTCGACGAGTGGTCTGAATTGGCTGTAGGCCCTGCAAGGCGATCCAGACGTGTCGAAGGCTCGGAGAGCGGTCTAGATAGGGTGAAGGCCTGCAAGGTTGGTCCAGTCAGGTTAAAGTCTCATTATGCATGCTGTTTTCTTATATGTTATTTATATGTTTTATGGCTTTGGTATTTTGGGCTTAACTCACTAAGCCTTCAAGCTTACATTTATCGATTATTGTTTCAAGTACTTCTGGTGATCGCAGGAAGGCGAAGGCGTGATCATTGGTTTTGAAAATGTTTTAAAAAGTTAAATTTGGCATGATTTTTATGGATGTTACATGTTAATTGGCACATCAATTTAGAGAATAGTTGAGAAATGATATGGAACTCGCGAATCTCAAGCATAACTTGAGCCGGAAACCTTGTGATTTCGCATGGTTAATTCACAATCTATTTAAATTGAATCTTATGTTATCCATAAAAGTTTCACATTCTCTTTGTAACTTGTTGATGGAACTCGTGTGGTTAACCGTCACGTCACTTTGAGAGTATAAGTAAAGAATGATGTGGAACTCACGAATCTCTAGCATAACTTGAGCCGTTGTGACAACCCAAACCTTTATCCGCTAAAGTTAACTGTTTTCCGTCAAATAAATTTTGTTTTGTTAATTTCCATGGTTTGGAAAAATCATTTAAGTTTTATATAATTTAACTTATATACGATTCAGAACCAAAAATCACGAAAAAACTCAAATTTCTTTCGAAAATATCAGTTTCCGGCCTGACTGGTGTTCACGGCCGTGAACCCGATCACGGCCATAAACTAGTTCACGGCTGGTGGACCCCAACACCGACCATGAACCCCCTATATATACATGATTCCTACCCTCATACTTTTCTGGCCGAAAAATTCCCCATTCTCTCTCTAACTTCTTAAACCGCAAACACCAAAATACCCTATTTTCTTCCAAAAATCATCAAGAATCACCTTTAGGCGTTATTGTGGATCATCTAAAACGCGTTTTTCGTCAGATCAAGCATCGTTGTTCTTGAGTTCACGACCGTAAACCCTTTAAATCTTCAAACCTTCAAGGGTCGCAAACCGTTTACGACCATAACCCCTTGAAAAATCATAATTCCTTCAAGAACATATTACACGACTGTAAACCCTTCAAGAGGCTGTTCACGACCGAGAACAGTTCACGACCGTAAACCTCTTCACGACCGCAAACCCTCCTCAAGTGGCAAACTTTACTGAAAACCCGCTTTCCCTGATTCAATCAAGTCCCTATAACATTCCTTAACCGAAAGCAAGTGTCTCTCTAACACTTTATCTAAAGAAATCGCTAATGTAGATGCATATATGTATTGAACTGTTATTAGGATTCCATTAAGTGCCGCGTACATCAACCCAAGGGTCTTCATTTCCAGTTTCATTGTTCAACATCTCACATAACCAACAGTGAGTTCATACCCCTACGCTTTTATGGTTTTTAACGTTTTCAATGGGAGGGGGGATACAAGCTAAACACAAATGAGTTCGTGAACTAAAACAAAAGAATTTCAACAAGTTTAAAACTCATGCAATTGATACAGTCAAATGATTTCCACATTTTTACAAAACACTTAGATATTTATTCCCTTTTGCAACATGCTGAGCATAAGGGACACTTTCAACTTGAAAATCATAATTTCATAGTTATCAGAACAATTCATGACCCAAGTACATAACATTTCAGGCAAACTATAATGGGTATAGTTTGGGGAATTCATTACATAGTTGTTAGCGATTCAGACTATATACATGGGCAAACATATAAGATATAAACATATAAGATATGACAACTTAAGTTTATGATATTCACTACTACATTCGGATAACAAGAGTATAACACTAAATAATTGTTTAAGTATAATTATTAATACTCTACCAAGTATACACACAGTTTCAAACATGATAAAACGATACAAAACTACACGTAAACTAGTGAATACATGATTGTGAGACAACTCTTCAATTGTACCCTTCAGGGTACTGGTAAAATCCTCAACATAGTGTAACCAGAGTCTCCTGGAGGGAGAGCATGAGATTTGTGAATAGATCTATTCAGGCCTGACAATTCCACACCTAAACTGCTAGCTACAGTTAGGCAGGCATGCCTGGGGTGGCAAATATCATACCGTATGACGCCTGAAGAACATCGCTGAGGTCATTAGTCATATCAAGCATGGTTATACGACTCACAATAGTATAAACTATCCTTTTTTTACAGGATTTCATTCTTCATTAGCTTTATTTTAAATAATAAAACTACTATACATTACACTGGAGGATTCCAGGTGTACAATACTCAGTTTTATTTTAAATAATAAAACTACTATACATACTGGTGGTGACCAGGGTTTTTAATCAGAACATACGGTACTTACTGGTAGTAACCAGGGGTTTCATACAAAAGGTTTTCATTCAAAAAATGATATACGATACAACTGGTGGTAGCAAGGCATACAAAACATTACTTGATACACAACTCACAACACAATAACAAGCATATATGTAAGAAAATATTGGATTTTCTTGGGTAGCCCATGAAAATACACTGCTCACTTCGAGGTTCAAGCTTGTTGTGAGTCTCTCATCTAACGAAAGCTTCACAACCCCAAACCTTGATATGTGCCAACGAGGGAACCTTCCCTGTCCACATCTCGTGAGGTGTTTTGGCAACCTTCTTAGTCGGGACTAGATTAAGGATATGGGTGGCAGTCTCTAAGGCATACCCTAGAACGATATGACAATTGAAGCTCGACTCATCATGGAACGAACCATGTCCAACAAGGTTTTATTACACCTCTCATCTACACCATTAATCTGTGGTGTCCTAGGAGGTGTCAATTGTGAAACAATTCCACATTCCTTGAGGTAGTCGTGAAACTTCATACTAAGATACTCATCACCCCTATTGGATCTGATCATCTTGATCTTCCTGCCCAATTGATTTTTGACTTAATGTCTAAAATCTTTGAACTTCTTAAAGGTTTCTGAATTATGCTTGATTAAGTATATATATCCATATCTGCTATAATCATCGGTAAAAGTTGCATAAAATCGATTTGCATCCCTTGTGGCGTATCTAAAGGGCCCACACACATCGGTGTGTATGAGATCCAACAATCCCTCACCTCTTTCACACAAGCCTATGAAAGGTGATTTAGTCATCTTTCCAAGCAAACAAGACTCGCATGTATTACCTGACCTTAGGTCAAATGGTTCCAACACTCCATCCTTTTAGAGTTGGGCAATGCACTTCATGTTGACATGTCGAAGACGACAATGCCATAAGCATGCTTCGTCTAAACCATTAGACGAATCAATATGCAACACACTATTTCCTAAATTGTCTGTAACCATCATAGTTTCATATACACCATCACAAGGCAACGCTTCAAAATAAAATACATCATTATAATAAGCATTAATAGATCCATTCTCATTATTAAAAGAATATCTAAAACCCTATCTGTACAAACCACGAAAAGAAATAATACTCCTTGTCATTTCTGACGAGTAGAAACAATTATTCAAGTCTAAACATAATCCAATACTAAGCTTTAAAGAATAAAAGCTGACCTTGGTAACATGTGGCAATCTCCTATTGCCCGTTATTAGGTTCATTTTCCCAACCTCCACATTCCTACTTTCTCTTAGTCCCTGCAAGTCAGAGAAAATGTGAAAACCACATCCTGTATCAAGGACCCAAGAATTAGAATGCGACAAATTTTTAGACAAAATAGTGTAAATACCTATCGAGGTAGGCTTGATCTTGCCATATGTAATGTCCTGCAAGTAATTGGGGTAGCTTCTCTTCCAATGCCCCTTTTCTTGGCCGTAGAAGCACGTTGCATCATTTGAATATGAGGCAGGGGGAGCAGAATTGGTTTTTTCCTTTGGGTCTATTACTAGAAGACCCATCATGAGACTTTCCCTTCCAATTTTGCTTTGAGGGAGCTTTCCTCTTTTTCCATTTCTCTTGTCCAATAGCCATGACTAGAGCAGCAACAGTAGGAGGAGTGGATTCAATAGCTTTTCCTTTCAATCTACTTTTAGTAGTTCTCAGCAAGCCTTGAAGTTTACTCAAGGTGACTTCCTCTTTGCTCAAATGATAAGTCATTTTGAACGAATCATAGCAAGGAGGAAAATAGTACAAGACTATGTCAATAGCCAATTCCTTGTTGAAGTTCACATTTAGCTTGAGTAAATGATCTACATATATCTGCATGCGTTGTAGGTGGGTCGTGATGGACTCTCCATCCTTTATATTGGTGGTAATGAGTGACCTGACTATATCATACCTTTCTTTACGTGCTCTTTGATGGTACTTCTCCATCATGTACTTGCACATCTCGTAAGGCCAATAGTCCTTACAGAACCGTTGTAGCTCGGGAGTCATAGTGGCCACCATAATACAAGACACTTTGGAAGCATCCTTGTAGTGAGCCTTATACTAAACTATTTCTTCAGGAGTAGGTTGTGACTCATCTATCTTGCTCAGCTCCTTGTCAAGGACGTATTCCTTGTCCTCAAAACACAAGGCCATTCTGATGTTATGAATCCAATCATTAAAATTGGATCCATTGAATGTCACCTTGGTATAAATGCTCAAGAGTGAGAAAGTGTTGGAGGAACAGGAAGCGTTGTTTGAGGTAGACATTTGCAAAAGAAGAAGGAAAAGTTTTTGATTAGATAAGGAATCCTTAATATAACACCCAAAATAAAATATTAAGGCTAGGACCCAACACAATAGTTCACAATTTAGAAGAGGGATGCCATAATCCAATTGTAAATTATTTGAAGGTAGATAAATGACGATTTACCAATTCCACCATGAAAACGAAATTTTAAATGAATTTGGTTTTGAATGAAGTGAAATACCTAGATCTTTTGAGATTCATTGAACTATGCAATGACATGTTTAACCTCGATTATGCCCATTAAATTTGTGACTGGGATACCGAGGATCAATAACAAGGTGTGAATAACCATGCAAATTAGCTTGGTACTCTCGATGTCATTTACCACCTAATTGATGTACTGGGTAACCACAGATGCTCCATCTATCAATGATAATTTATGAGGTACCCATTTCCACCCTTTTTTAGTCCAAGTTAGTGTGCCGTTTAACCACACACGCTCCATTAACGACTTGACAAAGTGCAATGTGCAGTTTCATTGATTAGCATCAAATTCACATTTTCCTAAAGTAACTAAGATTTGGAATTTATAAAAAACATTTAGTTACTTTATATATATCATTATACTTATTAATGAAAAATTATTGTCCTATCCTACCCACTCGGCTAATGACCCTCCACTAGTCAAGAGTGCGGTGAGTAAGAATGGATACCCAATGACGGTCATTTTATAGGCCGCTTCCTTAAATACCCCTTATAGACCAACTTTGTGAATGGGGCCTAGTAACGGTAAGACTGACTTTCTTATACATATATACATAAATTAAACTTTTAATCTTATAATAATATAAGAGTTTATTTTAAACTTTTAAAATACTAGGGTTCTAGAATTTAAGAGTTCAAAATTAAATTTTTAATTAAATTTTAATTCAAAAACTAAAGGGGTATTTTTAAAACTTTTCAAAAATACTAGATCAAATTTTAAATAACTAAACTAATCAAATAATTTTGTCTTTATCTTAAAATTTGACAAAATCTCTTAGTTTGATAAGGATATAGATTTACTTTTCTAGAAAATTCAATTTTAGACATTAAAACGAATTTTGTAATTATCCTAATCAAACAATGATATCAACATCCAAAAATCAGGGATCTGACAGCCCGACTCATTGAGTTATTGCAATGCACTCGTTGAGTAGGCTCAACTCGTCCAGTCCCACTTTGGACTCGTCGAGTCGGATGAACAGATTGACGAATCTGTTCCCTCCTCCTTTGGACAAATCACATATGCATCAAATTCAACAAAAAAACATCCTTGGCTCTGATACCACTGATAGGTTTTGAGCATAACTACATCCTATGTGATCATGCAACCCTAATTGATTTGGATCTAAGTTTTTCAATAGTTTAATATGCAATTGAATACCAAAGCAATAAACCCTAGATCTATCATACAATTTTGAAAATTATATAACAAAAGGGTTTTGATGATTACCTTATAAATCCTTGACACTTGAAAGCTTAGTGTCTTAAATGTTGCACCTCTAATGGCTCAGAAACACCACTAGCAAGAGGATGAGAGGAGAGAGGGGTGAAGCACTTAGAATTTTGGCTAGGGTTTCTTCTTAGCAAGCATTAGCTGAAAATCCCAAGTCTATGGGATCTATATATAACCGAGGACTTCTACGGTTTCTGGAGGAAACCCTAATTTCCTGCTTAAGGCTTAAGCAATCCATGGACCTCCCATCAATAGGCATTGGACAAAATCTATAGGGCCTCCCTATAGAATTTCGTCCACTCCTAATTAAGGAGTTCATCAGCCCAGTTTTACAACTATCAATGATTTGAAAACATCCCCTTGTTCTTGTAATTAGTTCCTTTAATCCCCAAATTAATTTATGATTAAGTACTAATTAAATAATATGATTTCTAATTAATATATTATTTTCATAATACATTAATAAATCAATTTATTATTCTAAATAATAAATTCAACCATTCTCTCCAAAAGTCATCATGTCAAGTTGCTAAGGTGAAGGCAAACCAATAGGACCATGCTACTATCAAACCAAGTACATGTCAATTATAGTTATGGGCTTAGACACCTAATTCAACATTTTTTACCCTATTATTATCTTTTAACTAATCATATTTTTCTTTAATATGAAGAGTTCCATCATTATCATGGGTTAATTTTAATCTCTAGTGATGACTGGTGACAGGAAATTCCTAATTCTCACCTTGGGATTACCTCCATCATCATTACGGCCAACTTAGCTGAACTGATCCTGCAGATCTCATCATCACTGGAACCCGACCTCTCCAGATTACTAGGGATTGAACCTTGTGCAGACACTGTAACGATCGTTTTTCCCAAGGTATAAGTTTATTTAATTCTCAAGTTTTATTTTGGGCTATTATAGATTTAGTTATGACAATGGGCCTTTAGTTGGGCCAAGATGCAGTCTGCCCATAAGCCGTACACTGGGCGTAACCCGTTGTACGCTGGGCATAAGGGGTTAAATGAAACGCGTGGATGAGGGGCGTACACACAGCGTACCATAGTGTACGCCCAGCGTACACGACCAGGGAAAAACCCTAATTTTAGGGTTTGAGATGTATTTAAACCCCATTATAGCCTCCCATTTGGCCTCCTCACTTGTCATTCACTCCAGAGAAACCCTAGTTCGTTCCCTTTGCTCCTTGCTTGTGTGTGTTTGATCTTTGAGCTTATTTTTGTGAAGAAGAAGAAGAAGAGAAGTGGAAGAAGGAGAAATTGAGTGCCTTAAGCTCATAGATCTGGGATCATTCCATCTTCTGGCATTCAAAAGAGGTATAAAGCTTTCAACTTTCCTCTTGTAAGTTTAGATCTAGGAGTTTTGGAAGTTTGGACCTTTTTAGGTCCAAAGGAGGAACCTTTATCTTACAACTTCGTTTTTTGGAGCTTAGGATTGCTATCCTTGAAGCTCAAGTGTCCCCATAGTAGTAAAGTTTCAATCTTTGAGGCTTATTTGGATCCATGCATGAGATCTAGTTTGTTTTATGGAAGTAGAATGTTATTTGTGAGAGTTTGAGTCTTTATGAGACTTGTAAGCCATCAAGTAAGCAACTTTATGGCTTAAGTCATTGAATAAGCTTAGGATATGGAGTTGTAGCTTCTGGATCGGATTATTAAGAACTTAATAAAAAGTTGGCTTAACAAGGCTGTACGCTGGGCGTACAAGGAAGTACGCGCCGCGTACAGACCACCAGCCAGTACGCCCCGCGTACGCCACCAATTTGGGCTTCGAGTGTTGGGCCTCAGTGTGGGTTGGGTTTCAGGCTTAGGGTCGTTGGGCCTTTATGGCCCATCAGAATTTAGATGCTAAGGACCAAAGATTTGGTATTGGGCTTGAGTAAGGCCCAATAAAAGGATTCTAGGCCCAATATAGAAAATTTGGCCATTAGTGGGCCTATAGTGGGCCATAGATGGACTTAGAAGGAATTGAGATTTTGACCATGTTGTGTCCCACACCATAGTAGGGGTAAAATGGTCATTTTATCCATATAGGAATCCCTATTTTGATTTAGTGTTTATTTCCCATTATAGCTGGGAAGCAGCCGTCAGGGATTTCTTATTCAGGATTTCAGCAGTCAGCATCACGAGGTGAGTTTCCTTCCAGTAGGAACGGGTCTAAGGCCACAATGTCGACCCGTTTAGCTAGTAGTAGTTTCTGGACTTCGGTCCGATGCAGTTTTCGTATGTTTGATGCCTTCGTGGCTCAGACCGGAATTATGTGTTATGTGTTCCGGGCTACAGTCCGATGCAGTATGCAGTTTATGTGCTTATGCTAGGTGATATGTTTATGCTATGCTATGATATGCTCAATCAGATTCCGAATTTCGGTCTGATGCAGTTAGTTCCGGACTTCGGTCTGATGCAGGGGACAAGGTCCCAGTCAGTTCTGGACTTCGATCCGATGCAGTTTCCAGACTTCTGTCTGATGCAGAGGGCAAGGTCCTTGTTAGTTTCGTACTTCGGTCCGATGCAGTTTCCGGACTTTGGTCCGATGCAGTGGGTAAGGCCCAATATGTGTTTATATGTTATTGTGTGGTATGTGGTAGTTTGGGGGAGCTCACTAAGCTTTGTGCTTACAGTTTTAGTTTTGGTTTCAGGTACTTCCACAAGTAAAGGGAAGAGCTCGTGTTGATGGCATCGCACACACCACCGCTCCAGTTGTCATGGGAGTTGTTTTCTTTAGCTTTTCATGGATGTGATTTGATACAATCTTGATACAGCTTTCTATTGTTTTGAGATATTGACGTACGAGTTTTACTTTATGATATTAACATGGTGTTTTTAGTAATTATTAAACAAAATTTTTTGGGTCGTATTTTGGGATGTTACAAGTTTGTATCAGAGCCTTGGTTTGAGGGATTCGGATACACTTCTGGGTGTGTCTGAACGCAAACTAAGGAAACGGTAAAGATTTTCAAAAGAAAAATGTTTTCGAAAATGATTTTGAAAAAGAACTTAGAAGGAAGAAGATTTTTTATAAAAGGAAAGGGGTGTGGTGTATGCGATCAACCGAGCTCATGCAAGTGCTCCCAAATTACCATACAAGTTATACTATGATTATCTATTTCAATTCCAGTAGAACATCATGCTAGAATAGGACTAAGGATCTAGGAGGATGCCTTATGTGCCTGCTATATGTGTTTCAGCTTTATGATAATTGCATGCTAGTTTTGAGTATACAGCAGAATGATAGCCTATTTAGGTTATGCTTGATAGTAGGAGCTTAGCATTGCATGCTAGTACAGTTTCCCATTAAGAGGATATAATTGTTTGAGTAGTCTCCTATGTCTGAATGCTACTTGCTTTGTGCTTTGTGGGACTCTAAGTGATGGGAGTTAGCCATTAGGTGAATGAGTCACGTCACATGTGAACAAGGTTGGATAATCTCAAAGTGCTAGACTTAGCCCTATTGCGCAGCTCTTGTCTGAGTCTAACCGTTGTAGGGACGAGTATTTAACTTGAAGGATTATCTGAGCCTCGCCACATGTGATAGTATTCAGGTAACGGCTAGTTGGCATCACAAGGAGGCCTTCAGCACCTGAGGACTGGATCGGGTATAGTCATAGAATTCCCTAGGGCAAGCCTAGGATGGGAGTGGCAGAGATTATTAGCAATATTAGTGACTTGGTGGAGTCAAGGCAAGTACTTGAGGAAAGTACGGATAGATGTGGAAGGTAGTATGGGCCCGTACTACTGGAAGCAGAGGATCCGTACTCGAATCAAGGAAAGCTGAGATAAGACCAGGAGACTTGTGAAAGTAGTGACTCCTTGAGAGTTATCAGTGTTCTTGACGTTTATAATGTTGTGTTTCAGAATGGTGGTATTACGCCCTAGAACAGCAGTCGGCAGTTCAGGTACCGGAGGGGGATCAGGATCAGGCCCGGAGGCCGGGCAGTTGGATGAGCAGACTAGGGAGTTTCTCTCTTTAGATATTACTCGCACCATACTTGAGCAGACTCCTATGATCTTCGGTTAGATCAAGGAGGGTATCTTAGAGATGATGGACGAGAGGTTGAGCACCTTCCATGCTGAGGTGGCGGCCATGATGGGGTCGCGCACGCTCACTTTCAAGGAGTTTCGGGCATGCGGGGCTCCGGATTATCACGGGGAATAGGAACCCATAGCGAGCAGAAGATGGTTGGCAGACGTGGCCAACGCCTTCCGCACTAGCAGATGTCCCGAGGGGGACAAGGACAGATTGACGTCCTGTCTTCTAAAGGACAGGGCACGAGATTGGTGGGAGGAGATTGGTCATGCCATCGGGGATGACGCAACCTTGGATGCCATGACTTGGGCAGACTTTACTACCAGATTTTGAGCTGAGTTCGCACCAGTTATTGAGGTGCAGCAGTTAGCACACGAGTTTCAGGATCTTACCCAGACTACAGAGACAGTGGCGGAGATTATCGCCAAGTTAAGGGAGAAGGATCTTCTTGTTCCTCAGTACGCGGCTGATGAGGAAATGAAGAAGGCTCGTTATCATGAGATGCTACGGAGTGATATCCACTAGTTTGTGAGCCGGTCCAACTGTAAAACGCTAGATGACATGATTGCTAGGGTGAAAGAGAGAGATTAACCTTGAGATGGAGAGAAAGAGGAAGCCGGAGGCGACTCCAGGTATAGGGAATGCGGGCAAGAAGCCCAAGGGTTCAGATCACAGAGCTAGGAGTCAGCAGAGCCACGCTTGGTGTGGCAAGTATGGGAGATTGCACGATAGGGCGTGCAAGGCAGGGAGTGCCAGCTACTACAAGTGCGGTCGGACTGGGCATATGAGTAGAGATTGTACAACCACTACTGTCGCCGTTACAACATCAGATCTGATTTGCTTCCATTGCAATCAGAGGGAGCATAAAAAGTCACAGTGTCCGGGTTTAGCTGCTGTAGGAAAGGTGTCAACACCTGCTCCTGCTACTTTGAGGATTACGGATGGCCATCAGGGCCGAGCTGAGACACCGGTGGCGAAGAGTAGGGCTTTTCAGCTGACGATAGAGGAGGCTCGGGCGACTCCTGATGTGGTGACGGGTATGTATTTTTCCCTTATCTCTGCATTTATTATTGATTGTTTCTTATGGTTATATGTTTTGTATAGGGTCGTTCTCAGTGAACGACATGTCAGCTTCAGTACTGTTTGATTCGGGGGCTACCCGATCATTCGTCTCTCTTGCCCTTAGCAAGAGATTCAGCAGAGCTCCCGGAGAGCTATATTGTCCACTTGAGGTTGAGATAGCAGCTGATAGGACCATTAGAGTCGCAGGGGTGCACAGAGGATGTTCTTTACAGTTGTTCGATGAGCAGTTTCCGGTGGACTTGGTCCTTATTCCCTTACGATGGAATAAAGTCATAGTGGGCATGGATTGGTTGAGCCCCAATGGGGTAGTGATAGATTGTGAGCTGCAGTTGGTGAGGGTTCGCACTCCCAGTGGGGGAGAGTTAGTGATTCAGGGTGAGAGACCACAACGTGGGCTAGTTTTATGTTCAGCGGCCAGGGCGAGGTGCTATTTCTGGCAGGGTTGCGACGGTTATGTTGCTTATGTTATAGATGCTCGGGAGAAGGGAAAGATGATGATTGATGATGTTCTGGTAGTGCGAGACTACCCGGATGTATTTCCAGAGGAATTTCCTGGAATACCTCCTGAGAGACAAGTTGAGTTTAGGATTGACCTGATTCCTGGTGCGGCTCTGATAGCCAAAGCACCGTATCGATTGGTTCCTCCAGAGATGCAGGAGTTATCCACGCAGCTAAAAGAGCTGCTAGACAAGGGTTTCATCAGGGCGAGCAGTTCGCCTTGGGGTGCATCGATTTTGTTTGTGAAGAAAAAGGATGGGTCGCACCGTATGTGTATAAATTACCGGGAATTGAATAAGGTAACGGTAAAGAACCGTTACCCACTTCTGAGGATAGATGATTTGTTTGATTAGCTGCAGGGAGCGTCTTGGTTTTCCAAGATCGATTTACGCTCCGGGTATCATCAGATGAGAGTCAGAGGCGAGGATGTGCAGAAGACTGCTTTCAGGACCCGGTATGGTCTATATAAGTTTGTGGTGATGTCGTTTGGGCTCACCAACGCTCCAGCAGCGTTCATGGATCTCATGAACCGTGTGTGCAGGCCGATGCTGGATCGATCTGTAATAGTATTCATAGATGATATCTTGGTGTATTCCAAGACTCAGGAGCAGCATGAGGAGCATCTGAGAGAGGTGCTAGAGATTTTGAGGAGGGAGAGACTTTTTGCCAAGTTCTCCAAATGCGAGTTCTGGTTACGCGAGGTGCAATTCCTTGGGCATCTCATCAACTAGAAGGGTATTTTGGTAGATCCGGCCAAGATAGATGTCGTGATGCAGTGGGAGGTCCTGAGATCTCCATCCGAGATCCGGAGCTTCCTAGTTTTGGCAGGATACTACAGGAGATTCATCCAGGGTTTCTCCAAGATAGCAGTACCGCTCACCCGACTGACCAAGAAGTCGGTGGTGTTTCGCTGGGGGCCTGAGCAGCAGGCAGCATTCGAGACCCTCAGGAGGAAATTGTGCGAGGCACTGATTCTTACCCTGCCAGAGGGAGTAGAGGATTTTGTAGTCTACTGTGATGCTTCGATCGCAGGTATGGGAGCAGTGTTGATTCAGCGGGGCCGTGTGATAGCTTACGCCTGGAGACAGTTGAAGCCTCACGAGGCTAACTATCCTACACATGATTTAGAGTTGGGGGCAGTGGTGTTTGTCCTCAAGATTTGGAGATATTACCTCTATGGGGTCCGTTGCACCATTTACACGGATCACAAGGGCTTGAGGTACCTCATGGACTAGCCGAACCTGAACATGAGGCAGAGGCGATGGTTAGATGTGCTGAAGGATTACGACTGTGCGATCCTTTATCACCCAAGGAAGGCCAACGTGGTGGTCGACACCCTGAGCTGTAAGGCAGCAGCAGCACCGATTAGAGACATTTATTTGAGGATGACAGTGATTACTCCATTGCTTGAGCAAATTAAAGAGGCGTAGGCCGAGGGCCTCAAGGAGGAGAGGCAGAAGTGTGAGAGGATCGTAGGCCGAGTAGCTTCCTTTGACTATGATAGTCGAGGATTGTTGACCCTTCATGGGAGGGTCTGGGTATCGTACTGGGGCGGAGTATGGCAAGTGCTGATGGAGGAGGCTCATAAGTCTCTATTCTCCATCTATCCAAGGGCAACAAAGATGTACAGAGATCTTAGACCCGATTATTGGTGGCCCTGCATGAAACAGGATGTGGCCTGGTATGTGGAAATATGCCTGACCTGCAGGAAGGTTAAGGCGGAGCACAAGAGACCTCATGGCAAGATGCAGCCGTTAGACATTCTTGTGTGGAAATGGGAAGATATCACCATGGATTTCATTACTAAGCTTCCCAGGACCGCTCGAGGAGTAGACGCGATTTGGGTTATAGTGGATCGGTTGATGAAGAGTGCTCATTTTATACCTATCCAGGAGAGCATATCAACTGAGAAGCTAGCCGATATTTGTGTGTGAGAGGTGGTGGCACAGCATGGGGTGCCTGTTTCAGTGGTGTCAGACCGAGATGTCCGTTTTACCTCCATATTTTGGAAGCGGTTTCATGACGAATTGGGTCCTCATCTTCATTTCAGCACCGCTTTCCACCCCCAGACGGACGGACAGAGCGAGAGGACGATTCAGACCCTGGAGGACATGCTTCGGGCATGTGTCCTAGATTTCGGTGGCATTTGGGATACGTATCTTCCGTTAGCTGAATTTTCATATAACAACAGTTACCATGCAAGTATTGAACGAACTCCCTTCGAGATGATATATGGGAGGAAGTGTAGGATTCCAATTTGTTGGGGTGAGGTCAGTCAGCGTGTCATTGGGAGCACCGAAGTGGTGCTCAAGATGACAGAATTGATCCAGCAGGTACGCAGTAGGTTGCAGACTGCGCAGAGTCGGTAGAAGAGTTACGCCGACAGGAGGCGATCAGACTTGGAGTTTCAGGAAGGCAACATGGTCCTCCTGAAGGTATCACCTTGGAAGGGTGTCATCAGGTTTCAGAAGATGGGCAAGCTGGGCCCCAGGTTCATTGGTCCTTTTAGGGTTTTGGCCCGGGTGGGTCGGGTTGCTTATCGGTTGGATCTTCTGGCAGATCTTAGCCAGATCCACAACACTTTCCATGTGTTCGAGTTGAGGAAGTGTTTGGTGGATGAGTCAGCAGTTGTTCCCTTAGAAGACATTCAAGTTGATAGCAGCCTAAATTATATTGAGAGGTCGATCGCGATTCTGGACCCGAAGACAAAGACCTTGAGGAACAAGGTAATTCAGCTAGTGAAGGTGCAGTGGCAGCACCGGAAGGGTTCAAAGTGGACGTGGGAATCAGAGGAGGAGATGCAGGAGCATTACCCAGAGTTATTTTCTGATTCAGTAGCAGCGGACTTCGAGGATGAAGTCTAATTCAAGTGGGGGAGATTTGTAACGATCGTTTTTCCCGAGGTATAAGTTTATTTAATTCTCGAGTTTTATTTTGGGCTATTATAGATTTAGTTATCAGAGTGGTCCTTTTGTTGGGCCAAGATGTAGTCTCCCCATAAGCTGTACGCGGGGCGTAACCTGTTGTATGTTGGGCGTAAGGGATTAAATGAAACGCGTGGATGAGAGGCGTACGCGCAGCGTACCATAGTGTACGCCCAACGTACGCGGCCAGGGAAAAACCCTAATTTTAGGGTTTGAGATGTATTTAAACCCCATTATAGCCTCCCATTTGGCCTCCTCACTTGTCATTCACCCCAGAGAAAACCTAGTTTGTTCCCTTTTCTCCTTGCTTATGTGTGTTTGATCATTGAGCTTATTTTTGTGAAGAAGAAGAAGAAGAAGAAGAAGAGAAGTGGAAGAAGGAGAACTTGAGTGCCTTGAGCTCATAGATCTGGGATCATTCCTCCTTTTGGCATTCAAAAGAGGTATATAGCTTTCAACTTTCCTCTTGTAAGTTTAGATCTAGGAGTTTTGGAAGTTTGGACCTTTTTAGGTCCAAAGGAGGAACCTTTATCTTACAACTTCGTTTTTGGAGCTTAGGATTGCTATCCTTGAAGCTCAAGTGTCCCCATAGCAGTAAAGTTTCGATCTTTGAGGCTTATTTGGATCCATGCATGAGATGTAGTTTGTTTTATGGAAGTAGAATGTTATTTGTGAGAGTTTGAGTCTTTATGAGACTTGTAAGCCATCAAGTAAGCAACTTTATGGCTTAAGTCATTGAATAAGCTTAGGATCTGGAGTTATAGCTTCTGGATCAGATTATTAAGAACTTAATAAAAAGTTGGCTTAACAAGGCTGTACGCTGGGCGTACAAGGAAGTACGCGCCGCGTACAGACCACCAGCCAGTACGCTTAGCGTACCTTGGTGTACGCCTCGTGTACGCCACCAATTTGGGCTTCGAGTGTTGGGCCGCGGTGTGGGTTGGGTTTCAGGCTTAGGGTCCTTGGGCCTTTATGGCCCATCAGAATTCAGATGCTAAGGACCAAAGATTTGGTATTGGGCTTGAGTAAGGCCCAATAAAAGGATTCTAGGCCCAATATAGCAAATTGGGCCATTAGTGGGCCTATAGTGGGCCATAGATGGACTTAGAAGGAATTAAGATTTGGACCATGTTGTGTCCCACACCATAGTAGGGGTAAAAAGGTCATTTTACCCATAGAGGAATCCCTATTCTGATTTAGTGTTTATTTCCCATTATAGCTGGGAAGCAGCCGGAGCAGCCGTCAGGGATTTCTTATTCAGGATTTCAGCAGTCAGCGTCACGAGGTGAGTTTCCTTCCAGTAGGAACGGGTCTAAGTCCACAATGTCGGCCCGTTTAGCTAGTAGTAGTTTCTGGACTTCAGTCCAATGCAGTTTTCGTATGTTTGATGCCTTCGTGGCTCAGACCAAAATTATCTGTTATGTGTTCCGGGCTATAGCCCGATGCAGTATGCAGTTTATGTGCTTATGCTAGCTGATATGTTTATGCTATGCTATGATATGCTCAGTCAGATTCCGAATTTCGGTCCGATGCAGTTAGTTCCAGACTTCGGTCTGATATAGAGGACAAGGTCCCAGTCAGTTCCGGACTTCGGTCCGATGCAGTTTCCGAACTTCTGTCCGATGCAGAGGGCAAGGCCCTGGTTAGTTCCGGACTTCGGTCCGATGCAGTGGGCAGGGCCCAATATGTGTTTATATGTTATTGTGTGGTATGTGGTAGTTTGGGGGAGCTCACTTAGCTTTGTGCTTACAATTTTAGTTTTGGTTTTAGGTAATTCGGCAAATAAAGGGAAGAGCTCGGGTTGATGACATCACACACACCACCGCTCCAGTTGTCCTGGGAGTTGTTTTCTTTAGCTTTTCATGGATGTGATTTGATACAATCTTGATACAGCTTTCTATTGTTTTGAGATATTGACGTACGAGTTTTACTTTATGATATTAACATGGTGTTTTTAGTAATTATCAAACAAAAATTTTTGGGTCGTATTTTGGGATGTTACAGACACCACCATACTGAAACATGCGAATAAACATGCTAAAAATCAGGTCATAACATACACACACTATACACAACCCTTACTAACTCTTTATAGTCTCGGGACTCTTTCTGAATCACATACGGATCTTGTGTTTTCAATAATACGAGCCCATACTACCTTCCACACTAATTCGTATTTGTAACGCCCGTATTTCCAGGCTAGGCGTTTTCGTTGATGTAATAGTCTAGGTTAACCCTTGTAGCTCTTTTTGAAGTATTAATGATGAAATATTTGAGTATTATGTGAATTATGTGTAATTATGTGCTCATTACTTAATTATAAAGATATAATTAATAAAGCATAAAAATAAGCGTCAAAAATTAAAGTGTGAGATAAGCCCGGTATCTTTACATAAAGATGTAGTGGTCGAAACAAGGATTCCGGGGATATAAAGAACGCCGAAATCCGAGTTATAACGAAGAAGTTATGACCTGTCGAAATTTCGCGACAAAACCAACACGACGCTGAATGACGTAAAAAGTGAAATTTACGTTAGAGTGATATTTAGCCTTAGTGATCTAATGAAAGTTGTAGAGTTCGTTAAACCGAGAGCGTGCATAAAAAGAACGCCCAAATCTGACTTCGTATGAGGAAGTTATGATTTTTTAAGTTTCGACTTAGCAGTATGCAGCCCGAATCCTCGATTTGAGATCGAGTGATTTTTAGTCGAAACAATCTAAATGAGAATCGAAGATCTCATCGATAGTAGTGAAACAATAAAAAGACAGATGAAAACGGAGTTCAGATGAAGGAGTTATGAATTTCGAACGGAGTTTACCTGTCACGACCTACTAAAAATAATATATTAAAATTAAGGTCAAAATTAGCCAATGGAGTCTAAACGAGAGTTGTAGAGCATAATCTCACCTACGCATGGATATAAAGAACGTCAAAAATGGAGCTTGTATGCGAAAGATATAAAATTATGAAGTTCGGGGCACGAAAACCGAGCCTGTATCAGGACTCACGATGTGAGACGGTGCTCACGACGTGAGCAGGCCAATTTGACCTTTCAAAGCGGCAGACACAAGTGGACGAATGAAAAAAGCGGTGACCTATCGGGATCACGACATGAGCTTTAGAAACTCACGACGTGAAGAATGAAAATCAGCCCTATAGATAGAATTCAAGGGGCAGCCGATTTTGGTTGCTCCATCTCTTCTCTCCCACTCCCGATACTCTCTTTAAGCCCTATTTTAACCCCCCCCCCCGAAGCCCCGTTGTTCATCCCGAGACCCGAAGCAAGTCCCGAAGCCCGAAGATCCCGATAAGAAAAGAGTTTCCGAGCCGAAGCTGTGCCCGCGAGAAGCCCGGTGTGCGAAGTGATCCCGGTTTCACCGAAGAATACTACCATTACAAGCTGTAGTGCCATCTGATCGTTTTCTGATCAAGTGAGTGTGTAGTTACTTTCTTCTAATGCATAATTATGAAGTATTTTATATAAAATACATGTTATGTGTATATTTTGGTTTTATATGTGTGAATGTATATTCACTTTCTTCTATCTCATAGATCTGATTTATTCTCTATGAAATACGTGTTATGTGTGTGTGTCTCATCTGTTATGTGGAATATGTATTGATTGAACATGCCATATTGGTTTTAAACTATGTATAAAATATATATTTTTATCAACTAATATGTTGGGTAGAACATGGGTAGATAGTTGATGTGTGATAAACAAATGAGAGGCCTCGATGTTGTTGATGTTGACCTAGTCATCTAGCGGAATATGGATTACGACCACAGACTCTTTCTAGACAGTCCAGTGGAACGCTAGCAGGTTCATAACCTATAGTTGTTGTGAACAATGTGTTTACTGGTGTACTCTATCCCCCTCATGGTTGCCTTTAGGATATCTATTGTTGAGGAAACCCCTTAGCAGTAATGTCCGTCCCGATGAAATCCTAGATTTGGTCCCTTGAGATAGATGTTGTTTTAGGGACATAAAGTGAGGATAACGGGAATGGGTAATCGGGTCATTGTTGGTTGGTGAAATTAAATATAATTATTTATTATGGGTTGAATACCCTATATGCTCACCAGGCTCCCAAGCCTGACCCACTCAGTTTATTTGTATTACAGGAAGTGGTGCAAGGGCATAAGATGGATGAATCATCAAGTTGTTTTGTTTACAAGTCTGTATATGTATATATTTATTGAATGACTTGTAATGTTATCGTTTATGCTTTATGGTCTGTATCGGAACATGACATCCCGAGTTTTGGATTATATAATAAAAATGCATCTCTTGATGAAATGCTTTGATAAAATTTATTTTATCATATTTTTTTTTTTGGGAACAAATTCCGCAACTCTTTTAAATCAAAAGGATTTACTCTGAAAGTATTTTAAAAAGCATAAATGAAATTGGTCTTTTCTAGCCGAGATTTTGGGGATGTCACAGTATTTGACTCGGGTTTCCTCCAAAGACCCCAAATCACCAGGACACTCCACACTACATGTACTAATATACAGGTCTATATGCTCCACAGGGCCACACTTAACTCTTATGTACTGATCCTAGCTTCCCTCAACCACCTCTCGAACTGCTAGAAGCCTTCACTAATCTCGTTAACTGCTCTGCATATACAATTCATACATAATCCGCATTCTATTAGATGGTCAAATAATTAATTCACCCTAAATCCACAACCAAACAAGGCATAGGGGATAAGGCTAAACAAGGAATTCTAGAGGTATAAAATCATAATTATGTATAACTACACATTATACACATATCAATTGACAATTTTAAATTCAACTTCTAGCCTAACATAAGAAGCTTTCCCCTAGGGTCCAAGGCATCACGAAATCAGGCAACTCTATCATCCAAATCCTAATGGGATCATGAGCATATCAACTAACATGTGTTTCTAACAGCTCTTATAGAAACAAATCAATCAGAACATATTTATCAAGTATATATATATTTCAGGAAATCACTTTCGAGCTCCGACTGATGGTACACTTTGATCCTCGTATTTCTAGATTTTTTTTAAAAAATCATTCTTTTCTGAAAAGTTTTTGTAAACATTCTTTAGATCCTCAATTTGATTTTGGAATCACACGAGTGTTCAGCCAATACCCTTAAATCACAGCTCTAATACCAATTTGTAACTTTCCAAAAAATTTAACCATAATTTTCATTTTTTAATTTTTTATAAAACATGGTTTCCAGAAAAGTCAAGTAAAAAAAATCATAAGTATTGAGTACAATCATCGAAAATATTAGAGTAACATTACATGTAGAATCATGAAACATTGTCGAGGAAAATGTAGAGTTAAGCCTTTGCCTTCCCCGAGGAAAATGTATAGTCGAGCTTCGTTGGCTTTCGGTGATGGAGAGCGGAGCATCAACACAAGGGATTTAATTGCAGTGGAGAATTGTCGGTGATACCGCTGGGAAGTCTTGGTGAGTCGCCAGATCTCATCTAAGACTGTAAGAGAGGAGGGACTCCACTGGCTAGATCTCACTGGAAAGTGCTGGCGAGGAGGGGATCCACCGGTTCGGTGTCGCTGGAAAGTGTTCGATGGCGGGGCGGGGTTGGATGGAGGTCAGAGGTATGAGCCGCTAGCGCCAAGAGAAACATCGTAGGTGGGAGAAGCTATCGACATCGAGAACTGAAAAAAAGAGAAAGGGTTTGTCGAAGTGAGAAGAAGAGAAAGGGAAGTTGAAGAGAAAACGAGCAGTAGAGGAAGGTAGGCGGGGCAAGTTCTTGACAAAAGCCCTAGCTATTACAAAGAGGAAACTAAAGTGGAGGAGGAAAAAAAGGAAGGCGGGGTTTTTAAGTATTTGGGATTTCATTTTTCCCAGATGGAACGCACGCATTCTATTAAAATTTATAAAACGATAGTCTTAGACGACACACATTTTATTATAGGTTCCCTCCGTGTTTTTTTTTTCTTTTTTAGACACTAATTTTAGGGCACGCAAAAATACATGTCCTAAATCCTTTAAATTTTGGAAGATATGACATTATTATTTGGACACACACATTTGCGTATCATAAAACATTGCGTGTCATGCGTCGTAAAAGGATGTTTTTCTAGTAGTGAAAGCTTAATGATTTCCCCGAAATATTACATACAACACAACATAAATAAATAGATATGGGTTATCAGCAACCTTGGGGACTATCAGTAGTCCCAATGAGCTAACAACACGCCCAATGGGCTAACAACATGATATGTGGGTTATCAACAACCCTAGGGACGATTAGCAGTCCTAATGGACTAACAGTATGCCCTGAAACTATCAGCATCTTAGTAACTCATAACAACAATCAGCAAATAAGACCCAACTGGTTAGTATGCACAAACACACTATGACATAAGCAATACAGTGAGAAGACTCACCTAACAAATAGCAGCTAAAACACAATACCTCACGCATTGGGTAGAGAGATACAATAAGACACCTAATAATAACAAATAAGCACCCTTTTAGTCTATACCCTAGAACCCTAATTTGACCAAAAGTCAACTATAATAAGAAAGTCAATGGTCAAGGTAAAATTCAACCTCAAGTGGGTCTCCACGTCGAGACCATCCCTAGGTCACGTCATGGGCACTCTAAGACAAAACAACCAGGCTATCCCTCATTCGCCACATCATGGCGACCTAAATGCCATGTTGTGAGAACTGGGTTTCCACAGCTTAAAAGATTCATCTCTTAATTTGTTAAGCTACTGTAATAACGTAAACTTTTAAAAGAAATTTTTCATTTTAAATCATATAAATCCTCATGACACATTTTATTAAAATCTTATTTGTTCAATTCTCAAAACATAACTCCATGTTTTAGTAATTAATAATCCAGAATCCTCATAACTCTTTCTCTGGTGTGTACAATCAACCGGTGTCGTCCCGTGATACTGAGAACCTGAAACATATAACACATAACACGGTAAGCACGAAGCTTAGTGAGTTCCCCAAATACCACATATAACACATATTAGCCACTCGAGGCTATAACTCTATGGGCCCACTGGCCCTAACTCTGTGGACCCTCTGGTCCTAACTTTGTGGACCCTCTGTCCCTAACTCTGTAAACCTTCCGGTCCTAACCCTGTAGCTCTGGAACACATACACAACATAAATCACATAGAAATAATGTAGTGCATCACATCACATAAATAACATACAAGATACTCTGTCACATAACTCTCATTACCACTCAAGGTAAAATATAGTGAAAAGACTCACCTGACAAGCAGCAAGTAAATACCTTCGCACCCGAAACTCGAACTAGCCTCCGCCTAGCACAAAAGATGAATATCTCTAATCAATACTCTTTACATGACCCTAATAAATGAGGGCTATTCTTCTCTCTCTAACTCTTGAATTGGGTAAAAGACCATTTTACCCCTCCATGGTCTCCATTACTCATGTTGACCAAACCCCGAAGTCAACAGAAGTCAAACTCGAGTCAACAGTCCATGTTTGACCCGACTCGTCGAGTCCACTCATATCCTCAGAAGTCTTGTGAAGGTCTAGCTCAGCTTGTCGAGTTGACCCCCAACTCGTCGAGCTATTGCATGCTCAAGCTCATTGGGACAAACCCTCACTAACTCGTCGAGTCAACTCATGGACTCGACAAGTCCCCTCGGTCTGATTCCTCATTCAAACGTCCAAAGTCAGATCTCTCATTCCAAACCCTAGATCTGACCCTTTAAGTCACCAGAGACACATAAAGTCTTGACCTTTACGTTCATGCATGGCATAAATGCCTCAAAATGCCAAAACAAGCCCTTCTTAAGGTGTTAAGCACAACAACCCTCATATGGATGAATAAAGTTGGGACCTTTGGACTCTAGGGACCTCACAAGGTCCAGATCCGAGGACTAGGCGTCTAGCTAATCCATTTTACTCAAAGTCCCAAACCAAAGGTGGTAAAAGCCCTAGAACTCCAAACACATGATATATAACCAAAATAATGAGAAAGGTGCAGACTTTTACCTTCCTCAGAAGCTCTAGACGATCTATCACTGGATCCAACTTTCCCCCTCTTAATCCTTGCTTGATATCCTTCTCTTCTTCTCAAATGATGCACTAAAAACCCCAAGATAGCTTCTCTCTCACTTCTAGCTCAAATGACCTTTAGGGTTTGCTTCTAGGGAAAGGGTGGCCGCAAATGAGGCTATAAGCGCCTTTAAACAGGTCCCAAACCCCGGAAATTAGGGTTTCCCTAATCAACGTCTACTCGGCAAGTCCCTCCTCTAACTTGTTGAGTCCACTCATTAAGTCCACAAGAAAAACCCGGCTCGACTCGAAGTGTTGGACCCTCAACTCGTCGAGTCTCTTCTTTAATCACAAGATCAAACTACACGATAATATCCCTGAAAATCCGGATGTTACAGCTACTCATTCTAACTCTCCATAAACCTTCCTAGGGCCTAAAATATCACAAATATCGATGCTTTTCAATCATAATGATTATTACAAGACTATGGCTCAAACTTAGTTTAAAATGGGAGAACAAGCACCAAAATCTCATGCATGGAGTCCTATCCACCATTAAACTTCAGTTCTAAGACTTATGCTAATCAAATGACCAAAATGATCAATAAATTTTCTAACTTTTTGGATTCCATGAATTCAACTCAACCTAAACATGGAGAAAAGTGGGCAAAAACTTAGATTTAACATGCTTAAATGAGAAACGCAAGAACGTAAGGAATTACAAAGGTCCAATAACAACACATGATCTAACTTGGAAGAAAGAACATTTCATAATTCGAAATGCTCTCTGAAATATCACATAATCTAAAGAAATCATGTGATAAGTTTTGATATATGCAATCATCTGTTAGTCGTGTATGTGATAATGTGAGGTGTCGTATGTATATAACCAAGTGAAACGAGTTGATTTATTATGATAGGTGCTTAGAACATATGTAATGGAGGCTCCAATTTTGTACGTGATAATGACCGATTTAGGGTTCTCTTCATATCCTTCTAATTAAGTTAAACTATAATAAAAGAAATCAGTTGTGATTCACTATCATGTCTTTGTTTTCAGGAGAATAAGGTTTAAGCCTTGTAAAGTGATGATAAAAAGAATCTGCTACAAAGATTTGGACTATGATATTTCAAGTGTTGTACTTGTAGAAAAAAAATAGGTAAAGTCATACACCAATCCTTTTGTTACTATAGTATGTTGTTCATCAACCTTGAGACTGCATAAGTAATTAAGTAAGGACTTTGGTGTGTTTTAGGTCATATATTAAGTTAGAGGTTACGATGAAGATCATTGAGTACATATACTTTCCATTTCCCGAACTAGCTTTGTTTCTTCGGTTTGTATCATTATGAGACCTCTTCCTTATTGATATCAATTTGATTAATCATCAATTCATTCTTAAAATTTTCCTGTTTCTTGCAGACTCAAAAGGAATTTTGTATATGAAAATATTGTGGATAATCGTTACGTAGTATTTGGTCGTTTAAAGTCCTATAAAATTTAAGGTACTCATTACAATACAAACAATTAAAGTAACCATACAAATGACATAACTTGTCATGCAACAATTATTAAAGGTATTGAAATTATAAATAAATGTTAGTCTAGGGTATTAGGCAGCTAAATAAAGGTTTAGCATGGCTAGCTCTTCCATAGGCGTTAATACAAGTCCCATAAACCTTTCTTCCCGGAATTGCTGACTTGATATACACATTATCCACCACAATATTTGTGCATGAAACACTTTTACTGCAACTTATGTTTATTACATTGTCCATATTCGATGTCCCTGCGATTCCTCTGAATGTGATGTCACTCAACTTCACAACTGATGTCTTTTTCACATAAAGAAATGTGTTAATGATTTAGATTGAGGGTTGGAAATGGAAACAACTTTCATTCGATATCTAAGTTACTATTTATGATTGACATTGATACTTACTGAGCTTAGGCAATCCTTCTGAGTAGGACAATAGTATTGGTCAATCATGATAGGATTCCAAACTGCATCAAACTTAATGCCTAAAAATGAGATATGCTTTGCATAACCACTTCCTACCTATTAAAAAAAAGTTATTTTAGTTTAAATTAAACTACAAAAAGTGTCCCTATATTAAGCCTAAGGATTTTTTTTTCTAAAAAAAATAAAATCCTTACCTGATAAGATTTGATCCTTACTCCGGCTCGGGTTTTTCTCATGGTACAGTTTCGCACATCTACATTTTCCACCACATCAACTCCCCCATGTCCCAATGATCTAATGCTACAAAAAAGGTTGTGTGTGTGTGTATATATATATATATATATATATATATATATATATATATATATATATATAGAGAGAGAGAGAGAGAGAGAGAGGAAGAAGTGGGTTCAATTGAGAAAAAAATGTTGAGAATGGAAGGATTAATCTTAGCCACACACACACACACACATACATATATATATATATATATATATATATATATATATATATATGTGTATATATATATATATGTATATATATATATACATCCATATTGATATAGTTTTAAGATAGAATAATTTTTTATAGTTTCAACTCTCATTATTCATTAGTAAATAAAAATACATCAAATTTTTATTATAGTACATTCGTTATTCACTTATGATTAATGATTTTTACAATTTAAGTATGATTCATATGTGAATATAACATGTAATAAAGTTTTCTTAGCTAAAATATTTTTTTACATTATCCTTTGTTAAATTATATTCATATATGAGTAAAATATTTATCAAAATTTTGTTACAGTTCAATGGTTATTCATATATGAATAAGTAGTTTGTTAATAAAAGAAAAAGTATTTTGAAAATTTGAACTACTTATTCATACATGAATACCAAATGAACTATAAGAGGGTAAGGTATTTAGAAAAAGCGTTTAGTTAAAACTTATTCATTTTTCATTTTCAGTTTTAGAAAATTAGAAAACGTATTTAGATATGTATTTTTCTATCGGTTTTCATTTTTAAAAACGGTAGCAGTGATAGGATGGAGGTGGGGTCAGCGGGGGTAGCGGGTCGACGGCAGTGGTGGTAATGACGGGCGGTGGTGATGGTGGTGGTTGTGATGGTGATGTTAGGTCAGTGATTATGGTAGTGGTGTTGGGTGTGTGGGTGTGTCTGTGTGTGTTTGTGGGTGTGAGTGTGTGTATATGTGTTTGTATCTGGCGGGGTGGGGGTGGGGGTGGGGTGGGTGTGTGCTTGTAGGGGTGAGGGTGGGGGTGAGTGTGTGATTGTGGGGGTGAGGTGAGGGTGGGTTTGTGTATGTGTGTATGTGTGTTTATGGTGGTGAGGGGATAGGTATGGGTTTGTGTGTGTTTGTGGGGGTAGGGGTAGGTTTGTGTGTGTGTTTGTTTGTGGGGGTGGAGGTAGGTTTGGGTTTGTGTGTATGTTTGTGGAGTTGGGGGTGGGGGTGGGGTGGGTGGGTGTTTGTGGGGGTGAGGGTGGGGGTGGGTTTGTGTGTGTATGTGTGTGTGTGTGTGTTTGTGGGGTTAGGGGATAAGTGTGGGTTTATGTGTGTGTTTGTGTGTATGTTTGTGAGGGTGGGAGTGAGGATGGGATGGGTGAATGTATGTATGTGTGTGGGGTGTTTGTAGGGGTAGGGTGGGATGGAGATGGGTGTATGTGTTTATGTGTGTGTATGTGTTTGTGGGTGTGTGTTGATAGGTACGGTGTGGTGGGTTAGGGGTATTAAGGTGGTGGTAGGTAGAAATGGATGTGGGTGAGAGTAGATACATGTTTTCCAAAAATATGGAAAACAATGATTATCAGTTTTCCAAAAATTTTCAACTTCTTTGTAAATTTAGAAAACGGAAAATTTTCATTTTTCGTGAAAAATATAGAAAAATAGACGACCTAAATGCGTTTTCAAAATTCTCATTTTTCTTAGAATAATTTTTCCAGAAAACGGGCCATTTTTCCGCAATTAAATGCAACCTTAGGGTGCGTTTAGTTGTGGAAAAATAGATCGTTTTCCGGAAAAAAAATTCCAAGTAAAAGGAGAATTTTGAAAACTCGTTTAGTTATTCTATTTTTTTAAAGATTTTCACGGAAAATAAAAATTTTCCGTTTTCTAAAATTAAAAAGAAGTTTGAAAATTTTGAAAAATTAATAATTATTGTTTTCCATATTTTTCTAATTCAAAAATGTTTCTAAGATATAAACATACACTTACTGACACATCTACCTACCCATACTTTAACATCTCCAATCCACCACACCCTACCCACCCACTCCCACGACCACCCCCACAAACACATGCACACACACAAACACACACCCACACCCACCCCACCCCCATAAACACATACGTATATCCACACACACACACACACCCAACACCAGTATCATAATCACCGACCTACCATCACCATCACCACCACCACTACCCATCACCAACATCACCATTGCCGCCGCCACCACCACCGTCGCCACCACAACCACTGTCGCCATCATTGACAGCACCACTGCCCCTCGCCGCTGCCACCACCCCCACCGTACCATTACTACCGTTTTCTAATAATGAAAACCGATAGAAATATACACATCTAAACATGTTTTTCTAATTTTCTAAAACTAAAAATGAAAAATGAATAAGTTTTAACTAAATGCGTTTTCTAAATTTTCCAATTAAAAGTGAAAACTGAAAACGAAAAATGAAAACTTAAAAGGAAAAACAAAAAACAATAAATGAAAACTGTTTTTCCGTTACTAAACGCAACCTTAATATATTTGAAAAAGAGCCGAGGCAAATTTGGAAAAAATTTGTAAAATGGTAAAAAAAACCTGTTCCGATAACGGAGTCACGTATGATGACATTGGTGGAACTCGCGATATTGATGCCATCAGTGTTGGGGCTTGTTTCAGGGGCGATGATTTTTAAATTAGAAAAAATAACACCATTGCATTTCGTCATTAAGAGATGAACTCGTGGACTATTTACATGCGTTAACCCATTGAGTCGCAAACTGTTGCATCTTTTAAATCGTAATGCCTAAAATTTATAAACAAATGATGGTTAGTTGATTACTTGCTACTCGTACTCTTGTGCATGACAAGTTGTACCCTGGATAATGGTTACGTACCACTGGTGCACGGCAAGTTGTACCCTGAAATTACATGGAAAAATATGTAAGAATTTATATCTTCAATGAGATAAAAGTTGTACCCTGAAATTACCCTGAAATCTGTCCATTTCCGTCTATCTGTCCGTTTCCACTGACTGTAAGTCCATTCACCATATAAAAAGATAGCCATTTGTCAATATGATGGCCAGACCAATCGGTTTTTTTGGTTGGAGCAACAATTTTCCCTGAAACCTGCATCTGACAGTTTTAAAGATCATGCGATTATAAGACTACACCCATACCCACGACCATATCATCATCTTCTCTCTTTTTCTTTCCATCAACTGCGTTAAAGATTTTTTGAGGTTGATTTTCCAAGCCTTCAACTGCATTGTGATGCCAAAGAAGAAGCAAGAAAGAAGAAACAGAGGAAGGAAGAAAGGGCGTTGCCATTACGAAGCCTGAGTAACCATTGGCGGATCCAGAACAAAATCTAACTGGGTCCGTTATTGATAAAAAAAATAATACATACAAATATAAAACTGTGAAATTTTTACAAAATATTGGGTTATTTTTAGAAAAAAAATATCAATAAGGGTATTTGATGTAAAAATGGGTTCTAGAAAGGGGTTTTTTTTAATAAAAATCAGATTTTTTTAAAGGGTTTTATAGTATTAAATGTGGGGGGACCTACCTCTAAGTGGAACCATACACCCCACTTAAAGTGTCTCTCCACTGCCGGGTAATGCCCCTATACTTTAACGGGCGTTGGGAGTGGTGCTTCCGGCGTTATACCAGCGTTTTTCGGTGTCCACATCGAGGACTCTAATGCTTGATGTGCCTTTTTATTTTTAGATACAGTTACATGATTTCTTTTGGGAATTACTATGATTTCTTTTGGGAGTTACTATGTTACGTTTTTTTAGCAGAAATGCATGTTGTTTGACTTTGACCAAATTTATTTATAGTTATATGCTTACCTGGACATAGATACTGGAGGGCTTGCATGATCATTGAAATCCATAGGCTTCAAAAAAAAAGTCCTCCCTGCTGGTATCACCAATATACTCCTTTTATTTGGTTGCGATTGACATGCCGCTTTCCATGCGTTCATAAAAGCCTGTATATGAGAAATGTATTTATGTCTTTTGCTCATGCGAGAAATCGGGAGTGAGTCTCTCTCCCAAGTGGGACAAAAACTTGCAATTTTTGTGTCTTAACATCAATCCTAGTCCAATGCACGTCAAACAGTACAAGGTAAACATAAAATCCATAACTATATAGAGCGAATTAGAGTACCGGTGAGTCGTCGGTTTTCCCGTTTCCTTTAGCGCCATATGCCATCACGTTAAAAATGGTGGTGGATGCAAGACTGACTTTTGTGACACCGGTGGCACACGAGATAAATGAAAGCATGCATGTTAGCAAGACCAAAACCAATGTCACCAAATGAACCTGCATGAATAACTTCACTTTTAGTAAAATATATGTGAGGATCATAATTACTGCCAAACATTTTTTTTACCATATTTAATTCCTACAAAAAGACAAAGTTTCTGTTTCTTTGTGTTGGTTTAAGAATCTGCAAAAAGACTTTGAAAATGAAAGAAGGCTCTCATCATTCTAGTAGACTGACAAGATATCATATGTAACCAACAATTAGTTCTCAGTAATGTGTCCGTACTCTCATCTTCATGTGTGTGCTTGTATTTATATATACAATAAACTCAACACTCACATATATATATGTGCTTTATAGTGAAGCTATGTAGGTTTTATTTTATTAGTTTCTATAATTTTCTACACAATGCTATTGGTACCACTTAAAGAATCCAACTGAATTACTGATTCGTAACTTTGTAATAAAGTACAATGCCCAACATTGTGTACAAATACTTCCATTTTAAGGGAGGAGGGAAATTCTATCTTTTTCAACTTAGTCAACTCACTCATATACAAAACAATTAAGATACAAGTCTTAACACATAAGGTACAAAAGAAAATGAGAGAAAGAAAGTAGAGAGAAAGGATGAACTGGGTTGGTGAAACCAGTTAAACAACCTGCTGAAGAGGGAGTGATATCAGCGGTAACTTTATTTCTAATTAAGATTTTACCTTAATTGTTTTGTATTTTTTTTTAATTGAATGGGTTGAAAAATATAGGATTTTCATGTGTTGTGGGTTGAGAAAGATAAAAAAAATAAAAGAGAAAAACTGATATGGTAGTGAGTTGAATGGGTTGGAAGGGAATGACTCCCTCCTCCTAAGAATGTGATAAATTATAAAACCAATAATTACGACTATATAGAACTATAAGAGCATCTACAATGGGGAGTTTAATAGAATAGTTGAATGAGATGTCATGCTTACTTGTCATTCAATAGATACAATTCCATCATTGTGAAATGTCACATTAGCATTCAATGAATTTGGAGTTCAATGGTCATTGAACTCTTCAATGGGAAAAATGAAAGTATTTAAATCTTTAAATAAATATTTTTTAATATGTTTCATTGAACTTGTAGAGTTTAATGCATTGTGGGATAAAATGAATAGAGTTTTATGGAATAGTAAATAATAATATGATACTCGATAGAGTTCAATGCATTGTGGATATCCTAAGATGATAATACAAAATGACTTACGCTCGGATTCTTGTATGCTTTCTTGCATATGATGTTATGCATTATTATTGTATTATTTTTTTATGATTTTTTATTATTTTTACACCAAAAAAACTACAATGGAGACACACTTGCATACGTTATATAGGTTTAACCGATGGCTCTCTATCCTACAAGTCTATCGGTTTAACTTGTATATCATGTATATCGGTGTCCTTGGTCATGACAATGTTAATAAAATATTTTCAACTTAGTCTCTTATTTAGAGATGTCGATTTCAGTCCATTTATATGAAAAAAGAATTGTCTAAAGTAAAATCCATTAAACGGGTCTAATGCCGTCAATAACATATTATAATAATTTAAATTGTTTTATTTGTTAAAAGAATATATTATTATTTCAAATAATATAAATTTTTGTAATTATATTCATAAATTTACTGTCTAGATAAAAATATAATTGGCGAGTCCAAATCAATTTTATGACCCATAGTAAAGTTTAGAAATGGTTATGTAGACATGACATGTGTAATTAATCTGGTAAACGCAAATGTCTTGCTTAAAAATATGGATTGCGAAATATACGGCTGAATGTGTGTTGTAAAATGGTTATGTACGGGCTGATTAAAGTCGGCAAAAAGCAACCACTTACAAATCACATGCATCTTTGCAGTTTTATACTCCACACACCACCTTTCACGCTATTTGGACTCTAAATGATATTATACCCTTATTATATCTCCTAAACATAACTAAGCTTTGGTTTCAATTCAAAGTAACCACTGAGTAAACTTTACTTAGGAATTGAAGGGAGGAGCAGTAATTTGGTGTTAGTCATTTCATCTATGGTTCACATGTTGTGTTTTCAATCAATAACGTTAGAGGTGGCAAAATAAATGTGTTGACTCATGAGTTGGGTTTTGGGTTGAAATGAGTTTAGTATGGGTCAAAGTAGACATGGTTGGATAGTTGAGTGGAACTATTAAGAATCACAGTAATCAATCATGAAATTTTGTCTTTAATAAATGAATAGCATGTGTCATTAGTCATACTTGAGAGAGGTTTGTTGTAATCGAGAAATTTAGCTATAATATGTTTTATGTATTAGATGATTTGATAGAAAATATTTAATTCATATTGAGCTACGTTCAAATGTGGATTAACATCTATTGTATAGACGTGTGGATAGTGTTATTCTGTGAGAATGACAAAGAAAATATGTTTTTTGATAATATGAATACGTTCAATCTTATATAACTATTATCATTACCACACATTCTCACTAATTAAATCATCTATAATGTTACTGTAGACTTTTTATTATTATTCTCATTATGTCACAATGTTGTCAGGATGTTTATTAAGTCGTATTTTGTAAGAATGAAAATGAGTGAAAAAGCGTGAGTTACATTGTTAATTCTTGTGTTTAAGCTATCTATCACCACAGTCAAAAACATCCCCCATAACTGTCATATAGCTTTCTCTTAGGCTTTGAAAGAAGCTCTTTCCAAGGTTGCTACTCATCCTAGGTCCATTGAAGTGTGGGTCACATTGTTAATTCTTCCTAGGTGTACTCTTCAGGTGTTCAGGCCCAAGAATAGGCAAGAAAGCAGGCCTAAGAACAGGAAGTCCTTGCAACATCGTAACATTTTAAGTGCATTAGCAACTTAGGGTACAGAAGATGGTATAGCCAAGCTTGTTAAAATCTTGGTTGAAAATGCAAGGATGGAGCAACAAGGTAAAAAAGAAGAGTACATTCAGGAGGATAGAACACGGGGCGACACCAACGTCAGACAATGTATCTGTAAGGTTGCCGATGGACATTTCACAACAGAAGTGAAAGTATTATGTTCCTCGGGGGTTGCTCCATACGGGGATGCTATCACAAATGCATTAGAGGATAAGCATCCACACATGCCACAACCATCCATGTCGAGTACCATATGTTCATTACCTCCTCTTGTGTTTGATATTGACAATGTCCTTGGGGGCATTAAATCATTCCCTAAAGGAACCTCGTGTGGGAGAGATGGGTTGAGAGCTCAACACATTTTAGATGCTCTTTGTCGAGAAGTTTCAGAAATAGCCAAAGAACTCCTATGTGTCATTACATGTGTGGTTAATTTATGGCTAGGGGAGATGCCCTTCGATTTTGGTGGAATTTGTTGCCTATGCTCCTCTTACACCACTTTTAAAACCTGACAAGGGAATACGACCTATTGCACTTGGAATTATATGGAGATGTTTGGTTTCCAAGCTGGCTATGAAAAGTGTTGGTAAAGAAATGACCAAGTATCTCAATGATTTTCAGTTCGGGGTCGGGGTGTCGGGTGGTGCTGAAGTTGTATTACATAGTGCCAACAGGGTGTTGAGTGAACGCCACAATGATGGGTCTCTTTCCATGATTACTATGAACTTCTCCAATGCCTTTAACATTCTTGATAGATCTGCATTACTTCATGAGGTCATATTGAGGTGCCCTTTTATATCCTTGTGGGTAGAATTTATATATGGTCAAGCAGCAAGGTTATATCTAGGAGACACACATATTTGGTCTACTACAGGAGTTCAACAAGGAGACCCTTGGGACCACTTCTCTTTGTCCTTGTGTTGCACCCGCTCCTGCATAATATTAGAGACAATTGCAAACTTCTTCTCCATGCATGGTACCTGGATGTGTTGGATTATGTGTCTGAGCCCATAACTATAATTGGTATGTACTTGATCTGATAGTAACATGGTCCTTTTGGGTTGCCTTCACCATAGCAACTTGACAAGATAACTTTTGGAGAAAGAGGTTGATAAGTGATTTATTTATATATTATAAGAATAATATATTAATTGAGAAATCATATTATTTAATTAGTATTGATCATAAATTAATTTGGAATTAATTTTGGGATTAAAGGAACTAATTAAAAGAAATAGGGATTGATATTGCAGATCATTAGTTGTTGCAAGTTAGGCTGAAGGACTCCTAAAAGAAGGAGTGGATGAAATCTATGGAAAGGCCATTGAGATCTCTTCTATAGGCTTTCTAGAAGGTTTCCATAGACTGCTTAAGGCTTAAGCAATCATACTAGGGTTTCACCTTGAAACCCTAGCAGCCTCGGCTATATAAAGGACCATTGGCCTACAATTTTCGGCCATGTGCAATTCTAAGAGAACCCTAACCGAATTTTGTAAAGCCTTCATCAACTCTCTCCTTCATCCTTTGCTTCGTGGTATTTGTGACTTCATTAGAGGTGCAACGCTTGGGGCACTAAGCTCATGCAGGTCAAGATCAAGCTATTAACAAGAAAGGTATTCTTCTAGCCCTAATATTATGTAGATCTCATTTTCTTGTATTCTAGATTAGGTTTATTGCTTTAGAAAATCAATTTGCATGTATAATTTGAGAAAAACCTAGATCCAAAGCAATTAGGGTTGCATGTGCACATAAGAATGTTGTAATGCTGAAAACTCATTAGTGGTATCAGAGATTAGGGTGTTTTCATGTTATATTTTATGCAATTGTAATTTGTCTAAAGCTGGAACAAAATCATTTTTCTATCTGTCTGATAAACTCGATGAGTTGGGTGAACTCGACGAGTCCAAGCCCTGACTCAATGAGTTGACTTGTCTGACAGCAGATTTTTTGAATTTTGATGTATTTTGAATTAGGATAATTACCATAACTTGTTTTTATCTTAATAAATTGGTTTTATTAAATGGTAATCTTGTTTCCTTATCCAAATAGATAGATTTGGTAAAATTTTAAGATAATGGCTAATTATTTGATTTGAATAATTTTTAAAAAGTTTCAAATTGCACCATTTAGTTTTGGAATTTAAAATTATATATATATATATATATATATATATATATATATATATATATATATATATATATATATATATATATATATGTATAAGATGAGTCAGTTTTACCGTTAGTAGGCCTCATTCAAGAAGGCGATATATAAGGGGGGTATAAGGAAACTGCTTATAACATGGCGGTTGAATGGGTGTCCTCTCTCACGCACCGCTTCGTTGATTGGTGGAGGATCGTTAGCCGAACGGGTAGGATAGGACATTAATTCCTCATTAATATGTATAATGCAATTTATAAAGTAACTAAATGTTTTATAATTTCCCAATATTACTTACTTTAGGAAAAATGTGAAAATGATGCTAGTCCATGAAATTTCACTTTGCACCTTGCCAAGTCATTAGTGGAGCGTGTGTGGTTAACCAACATACTAACATGGACTAACAAGGGTGGCAAAGGATAGCTGGAGAATTATCATAGATCAACGGAGCGTGTTTGGTTATCCGACACATTGATTAGGTGGTAAATGACATCGAGAGTACCAAGCTAATTTGCATGGTTATTCACACCTTGTTTGTGATCCACGGTATTTCAGTCACAAAGAAGGGCATAATCGAGATTAAACATGCTATTGAAAAGATCAATGAATCTCAAAAGAATCTAGGAATTTCATTTCATTTAAAACCTAATTCTGCATTTCATTTTCCATGGTGGAATTGGTAAATCCTCATTTACCTACCTTGAAATAATTTACGATTGGATTACGACATCCCTCTTCCGAATTGTGAATTATTGTGTTCGGTCCTCTCCTTAATATTTATTCTTTGTCTAATCAAAACTTTTTCCTTTTTCCTATTTCAGATGTCTGGCTCAAACAACGCTTCTAGCTCAAACTCTTCAAGCTCCTTTTCTTTTATGAATATTTGTGGTTGGGTCATCTTCGATGGATCGAACTTCAATGATTGGATAAGAAACATTCGAATGGCCTTGCATTATGAGGAAAAAGAGTACATCCTTGATAAATAGCTTAAAGAGATAAATGAAGAAACCGCTACTCCTGAAGAATTGGTTGAGTGTAGGGCTCACAAAAAGGACACAACAAAGGTGTCGTGTATTAATGTAGCCACTATGACTCCTGAGCTACAACAGATCTATGAGGACATTTGGCCTTATGAGATGCACCAAGACTTGATAGAAAGGTATCGTCAAAGTGCGTGTCAATCAAGGTACGGTATTTTTACCTCATTTATAACAACCAAGATGAGATATGGAGTGTCCATCACGATCCACTTGCAAAGAATGCAAAGGTATATCGATCGTTTGCTCAAGTTGAATGTCAAATTTGACGAAGAGCTAGCTATTGATATAGTCCTACACTCTTTACTTCCTGGCTATGATCAGTTGAAGATGACTTATCATATGAGCAAGGAGGAGGTCACCTTGAGCAAACTCCAAGGTTTGTTGAGAATTGCTGAAATTGGACTTAAAGGAAAAGTTGTCGAGTCTACTCCTGCTACTACTGCCCTAGCCCTTACTATTGGAATGGAAAAGGGAGAAATAGGAAAACGCCCTCTAAGAACCACAAGGGAATGTCCCATTATGGATCCTTTTCTAATGGATCCAAAGGTAAAACCAATTCTATCACTCCTCTTCCGATCCTAAAGAAACAACGTGCTTCTACTGTCATGAGAGAGTGTTGGGTTATGAGCATAACATCATTCCTATGGTGTACATGCAACCCTAATTGTTTTGGATCTAGGGTTTTCCAATTTGAGCATACAACTATGAATACCAAAGCAATAACCCTGTAACTAGCATATATATTACGAAAATCACATATGATTAGGGTTAGAATTTTTACCTCTCTTGTTATGTAGCAATAACACGATTAATCCTTCTTACTCTTGACTTCTGAAAGCCTAGTGCCCCAAGTGTTGCACCTCTAATGGAGTCACAAACACTCAATGCAACAAGAAGACTTAGGAGATATGAAGAATTCGGCTAGAGCAACTCAAAGAAGACTCAAAACCGAATTCTCATGTATCGGGGTCTATTTATAGCTGAGGCTATTAGGGTTTTAAGGTGGAAACCCTAATTTCCTTGCTTAGGCCTTAAGCAATCCATGGAACCCTTCTAGATGGCCCCTTGGACGAAATCCTTATGGGCTTCCCATAGATTTCGTCCAATCTCTTCTATTAGGAGTACATAGCCCAATAGGCTTAGACACATAATCCAATAGTCTCCCACTTGGATAAGTCTAATAACTATTATTGTGTATGACTTTAGAATCTGATTAGCAATTATAGCTTTCAAAAGCCGTTGTCGAACTCTGATCTTATCAGCAACGCGTCCTTTAGATAAGAGATCATATATTCATCCATTCTCAATATATCATATGAACTGAGACATGGATTATAATCATTCTCTATGTTCATGTATTGTTTCCCGATTTCCGATTTATGATGACTAACAACAGACTACAATTGAACACATCAACTTAGTCCAGGCTTGGCCAAGCGCTTAGGGTCATCACTAAATCATCAAGGGGCACATAGATATCGCTTTTATCCCACATTGGGTAAAAGGAATGGATAAATGTCGACTCATATTCTTGTACTATTTACTCATCAAATCACACACAACAATACGTTTTATAACATCAAGTTACTGATGCATTTATGCATTATCAATATGAAACCGAATTGTAAACAACAACGCAAATCTCTCTGTTTTAAGAATATAAGATATTATCGTCTCACAATCACTCGTGATAAAATCCATGAAGTGATTCACGTGAGCGTGGGTTTAATCTAATACTCAAATCTTATTTCAGGAGCACTCATGAATACTCCAGTAGACTTTTGCTATGTCTGAACGCTTTAGACAATCTACAGTCGGATTCATGACAGTCTTACCTCATTACTTACTTCCAATGTATGATCGATTGTGGATGTTTGAATAATCTTATTATTCGGGACGTCAAAACATGTGAATTGAAACACAAGAATAATCGAATCCAATATGGTCTCAACACTTTGAGTACAAATAAAACACTTATTATTTAATCACCATATTGATTACACATTATCCATTGTATATTATTTCGGATAATCAACTTAATACTTGAATTGAAACGATAGTTATCCCATACTCCAAGCATGCACACTATGTTTACCCATGGTCCTTACTTTGTGAAATAGATCGATCGAACACATTTCCAATGATACCCATTTCACAATTCCTAATCTTTATCACAAGTGTAACAACACCAAATTCTTGTTATGTGTTAGATTCTAACATTTTATGTAATGATCCTTTTGTAATGACATAGCACCAAAGTCACAAAGACTTTGCCAATGATATCACAAAGTGCTCTATTGGAGATTGTTACAAGACAACTCAATAGACATGAAGTCTCAAATTCAAAGTACATTTCTTTAAACATTCTTCTTGCCTAAAAGTTTCTAACCTACACATAGATTCTTAATATCCAACTCCCATTATGGAAACATTTCCATATTTTCCATATGAGAACACATTCTAAATAGAATCCTATCTATTCATAATAATGTCAATATGGTCCATCCATTACTATACTTCCAACTGCCTAGAAGTGACTAATCCTTGGCGAACCTTAGATTGTACTTGACAGTTGTTTAAATTACTTTAGTCATATCCGATTATTTTCCTTTTCCCTCTTAACGCGCTAGGCATTTAGAATAGACAGAACGGTCGAATATTACAACATATGCAATCGATCCTATACCCGAAGCGTATAGGATACGATACATAATGTCTTACATAAAGACATGATATTTTACCAGTCTCCTGCTATAATATTGTCATATATAGAATTTCCTTATGTTGAACCTTTTCAACATAACATTCATATATGTCCTTTGACTAAATTGGAATTTAAAATTTCTCGATCTAAGCTTTTAGATTTGAAATGAAGTATAAATTTCTCTCCCTTAATTATAGCAAAACAACTTTTCAACCTCTGTAACTTTGCAAATTGAAATTTTTTATTTTCTATAACTAATATTTCTAACTTGCAACACTTATCATACTAATCACGCTCCCACTAACATGATAATTATATCCTTAACAACATAACACTTATGCTCCCACTAGCTTTGACATTTATTCAGAAAACAACTGGACTTCTAGAAATCAACACTTATTGACTTTCTTACCAAAGTTCATAATTCTGATACGTAGTGCTCCGATAAGACTTTATCTAAGCTCATACACCTTTTATTAGAAAGCTCATATGTGTGTCTAAACTATTTCATAACTTATATCAATAAGTCCCAAATGTTCGGACTAATTGCCATATCTCATAATTCGAACTATGAAGAGGGATGTCGTAATCATAATCGAATTTGAGATTGCAAATATCACAATTGCTATCTTCTTAAAATCTTCTTAGTGAAAGTGTTTCCTCACAATCATTTTCATGAAGCGGAGAGAAACCTTACCACTTAGATTTTATGGTGTATGCATTCCTATCCATGTGAATTATTCATAACCATTATCACAAGACATGGTTTGTGACAAATCTAAACTCATATGGACTGAACTTGTTCAATCTATATTTCTTGGCATCTGGCAGTACAAGGGCCTACCATGTCTTCCAAGTTGTTGAGCATCTCACCCATACAGATCAATGAACTTTCATTGATTAAGGTGATTTGCCTTTATGCATTTAAAGGAGAACTCCTAGAACTCACATGCATAGTTAACTTAACTAGAATAACACAGAAACAAGAATATGTCAACACGATAGATTACAAACCTCAATTGATGTGCTAGTGTAAAACAATAGGTTTATTCTTGATTAGTTCTTGAAGCTATTCAATACCATTAAGACTCCCACTGACCTCTTGACATATAAGATTCTTTTGTCAAGAAACGTTCCTAGACAAACTAATATTCAAGAGTTGGTGCGGTTTCTTATCAAGACAAACACTTCATGCAATTGGTCTTATTTTGTCTTTGTCTTATTCAATACATCACAATTTACCAATTTCAAATGTGCAAGAGTAAGAAACATTTCTACTCCATATTTGATAAGTTTTATTAACCTTCTTAAGATTATGTCACTCAATGCTCAATCTTGGAGTTCAACTCTAAGACTCAATTTTGGAATGAAGTATGATTCACCTTTTAATTTAACCATTTCAACAATTCTTGATTCCTCTTCTTAATCATACTTGTGAACTAAGGTTTCCTTTGAGGATCAATTGTGACACGGTTTCATAATCACTAAGTTAATCATAAAACGCGATATCTAAGTACTCTCCCTTTTTTTTCAGATTGGAGAAACTTTTATCTTTCTGCCTAATTGATTCTTCCTATTCGTTCTGCTTCACATCGAAACCTTTTCAACGATTCAAAATTACACTTAATCTAGTAAGCATAACTATATTTACTAAACTCTTAGAAAATCATGACGAATATTCTTATCGTTCTTTGTGGTGGACTTGACCAAGTGCACAATAATGCATACCAGATCCTTTAGTCCTTCACTTGACTCACATACTTATGTGAACAAGGAATTAGTTTTAATTTCCCAAATACGAAGGTTCTCATTCATCATACAATGCCAGTTGCATGATTCCAAGTGTCTGTCCAATTGAAACTTGGGTTATGAGAATCATTCCTTACTTGGTAAATTTTCAACACTACCACAAATAACATAACTAAGAATCACATCCATTTTCAATATTGCTAACAATAGAAACATACAAACATCAATTTTCAAAAAAGTCATTGCAAGGATATATATAAATAAGACAAAAATCAAAATTTATTTTATTTATAAAACACGTAAAACTTGTCCTTACAATGCAATTACAAATGAAAACTATGTTACTAAATATTCCTAAGTAGTCTATCATAACTCTTATGCAGCAGCTCAAAAATCCGATCATTGAACCATGCGATCGAAATCCATCTCTTCATGATCAGACTCAGATCACTCTTCTTTTAAGCTTCCTTTCTTTTCTTCGATCATACAAAACATCAAAATGTAATCTTATCGCATCATGTATTAAGAATCTACAAATAGGAACTTAATAGAGTTAGATAGTGGACTTACCTGAAGCAGAGTCATACATCTCGACTCTCCCATCCTTGCAATCCTTCAGGTAGATATGACAGCTTCATAACCAATGCCCCTACTCTTGGCAGTAGAAGCAAACAGACTCTTTAGGAATAGCACATGGGACAATCTCATATTTAGACTTTCTTTTTACCATCGGTCGAAATAGTTTGACCATGGCCAATCCCTTTCCGTTGGAAAGAGAAGAATTTTCTGGACTTCCAATGTTGCCATTGTCAATGTCCATGGAAGTTTGGAAGGTTTATCCACTAGTCAAATTTGTTTTACCAATGTGCCAAATCGTTGTTGATTTAGCAGCAATAAGTAAATAGGTAAGATCAATGAGGGTCACGTCGTGGTCCATCATATAGTAATCTTTAATGAACTCATTATATGATTCGAGAAGTGATTAGAGAACCAAGTCAACAACCATCTTCCTTGAGACACCGACACCCAACATTCCCAGCCTGTCAATATGTAACTTCATCTCCAAGACGTGGGCACATATAAACTTTCCATCTTCATGTTTGCTTGCCAATAGGGCTTGAGTGACCTTGAACTTTTCAAGTCTTCAAACATGTGGGTCAGGGAGAGCCATTGGAGGAGGTGGAGGAAGTGAATCATGATTTCCGTTTCCATGATTCAATCGTGCAACATCATATTCATGTGGAAAGCTTTTTCCAAAGGATTCGGGAAGACCATCGTTGTTTGAATTTGACATCTACAAAAAAAAGGAGAGATTCAAGTTAGTTGATTCAAGTCCTTAATATAACACCCAAATGAAATATCAAGGTTAGCACCTAACACAATATTCTACAATTCGGAAGAGGGATGTCGTAATCCAATTGCATAATATTTGAAGGTAGGTAAATGATGATTTACCAATTTCCACCATGAAAACTGAAAAAGAAAATTAGGTTTTAAATGAATGGAAATTCCTAGGTCTTTTGAGATTCATTGAGCTTTTCAATGGCATGTTTAATCTCGATTATGCCCTTCAAGTTTGTGACTGGGAAACCGAGGATCACAAACAAGGTGTGAATAAACATGAAAATTAGTTTGGTACTCTAGAAGATGTTAATCACCTAATCAATGCGCCAGTTAACCACACATGCTACATTGATCTATGATAATCTACGAACTACCTATTGACATCCTTCATTAGTCCCATATTGGTGTGCCGGTTAACCACACATACTCCACTAACGACCAACAAGGTACAATGTGAAAATTCATGGATTAGCACCAACTTCACATTTTTCCTAAAGTAACTAAGATTTGGGAATTTTATACAAGGTGCTTAGTTACTTCACACTTCATTATACTTATAATGGTAGGTTGTGTCCTATCCTACCCGTTCGGCTAACAACCCTCCACTAGTCAAGGGTGCGGTGGGTAAGAGTGGATACCGAATATCGGTCATTTTACAGGCCGCTTCCTTAAACACCCTTATAGACCAGCTTCGTGAATGACCCCTACTAACGGTAAGACTGTCTTTTTACTTATACATATATAATATTTTAGACCTTTAATTTTATATAGTATAAGGGTGTATTTTATACATTTAAAATACTAAATGGTTTAATCTATTAATAATTAGACTTTTAATTTGATTAAACTTAAACCATATTATTATGGATTTATTAATTCTCTCTTTTAATTAAACACTTAATCAATTTAATAAAACCATAAGGGTGTAATTTGAACAATTCAAATTACTAGGGTTTAGAATTTAATATTTCAAAATTAAAACGTTTTAATCAAATTTTAAATTCCTAAACTTGAGGAATAAATTTGAAACTTTTCAAAATATTAGGGTTTAACTATTTAAATCTCTACAACTAAAACTTTTAATTTCAAATTTAAATTATAAAACCTAAAGGGTGTAATTTATTTATTTTTTTTCAAAATTACTAGGTTAAATATTTGAATCAAAATAACCTTATATTATCCATATTTAACCAAATCCACCAATTTTGATAAGGATGTACATACCAATCATAAGAAATCGAATTTTAGCAAGAAAACTGAGTTTCGGTAGTTATCCTAATCAAAAACTGGCCAAAAAATCAAAAATCCCGGCATCTGATCCCTGGAATCGTCGAGTCCACTATGGAACTTGTTGAGTTCATGCAACTCATCGAGTCCATGCATGGACTCATCGAGTTAGCCTGTCAGACTGCAAAATATTTGACTTTTTGATCCTTTGGCAGTTCACTTTTGCATCTATTCAATAGAAAATTGACATAGTCTCTGATACCACTGTTGGGTTATTAGCATAACATTTTTCCTATGGTGTACATGCAACCCTAATTGATTTGGATCTAGGTTTTCTAATTTGAACATACAACTATGATACCAAAGCAATAACCCTATGAATAGCATACATATTATGAAAATCACATATGATTAGGGTTAGAATCTTTACCTCTCTTGTTATGTAACAATAACACGATTAATCCTTCTTGATCTTGACTTCTAAAAGCCTAGTTCCCTAAGTGTTGCACTTCTAATGGAGTCACAAACACTCAATACAACAAGATGACTTGGGAGAGATGAAGAATTCAGCTAGGGAAACTCAAAGAAGACGCAAACACAAATTCTCATGTATAAGGGTCTATTTATAGTTGAGGCTTTTATGGTTTTAAGGTGGAAACCCTAATTTCCTTGCTTAGGCCTTAACCAATCCATGGAACCCTTCTAGAAGGCCCCTTGGACTAAATCCTTATGGGCTTCCCATAGATTTCGTCCAATCTCTTCTATTAGGAGTCCATAGCCCAATTAGCAACTAATAGTTAATTGCAATATCAGTCCCCTTAATTTAATCAGTCTCTTTTGATCACCAAATTAATTCCAAATTAATTTTTAATCAATACTAATTAAATAATATGATTTCTAAATAATATATTAATCTTGTATTATATTTATAAAACCATTTTGAGTATAAATTTATTATTCATATAATAAGTTCTACTTTCTCTCCTCTTGTCATCCTATCAAGTTGCATGAGTGAAGGCAACCCAAAAGGGCCATGCTGATAATCAAATCAAGTGCATACCAAAATAGTTATGGGCTTAGACATCTAATCTAATAGAAGGGGCATTGGAAACGAAGTTGCCCGAAATACTTGCAGGACATCAAGTATGGAAAGATAATGCCCTATTTTGCAGGTATTTATACTATTCTATATAATAACTCATCACATGATAATTCTTGGATCCTTGATACATGATGTGGTTTTCACATTTGTTCTGATTTGTAGGGGATAAAAAGAAGTAGGGATGTGGAGCATAGGAAGTTAAACTTGGTTATGGGCAATAGGAATTTATCTCCTGTTACTAAGATCGGAGTTTCTATTTAGTGCTTAATAGTGGGTTAGGGTTAGATTTGAATGAATGATGCTACTCGTCAGAGATGACGAGGAATGCTATTTCTTTTCATGGTTTGTACAGACAAGGTTTTAGATTTTCATTTAATAGTGAAACTGGTTCTATTAATGCATATTATAATGGTTTATTTTATTTTAAAGCATTGCCTTGTAATGGTGTATATGAAATAGTGATGGTTGTAGATAACTTAGGAAATAATGTATTGTATATCGATTAGTCTAATGGTTTAGACAAGGAATGCTTGTGGCATTGTCGTCTTTGATATGTCAAAAAGAAGCGCATAGCCCAACTCCAAAAGGATGGAGTCTTGGATTGATTAGATCAAAAGTCAGATGACACGTGCGAATCTTGTTTACTTGTAAAGATGACTAAATCACCTTTCATTGGTACTTGTAAAAAAGGTGAGGGATTGTTGGATCTCATAAACACAGATGTGTGTAGGCCCTTTAGATCCACCGCAGGGGATGCTAACCGCTTCTGTGTGACTTTTACCGAAAATTATAGCATATATGGATATATCTGCTTAATCAAGCACAAAGCGGAAACCTTTGAAAAGTTCAAAGAGTTTAAGAAAGAAGTGGAGAATCAATTGGGCAAAATGATAAAGATGCTCTTATTTGGTAGGGGTGGTGAGTATCTTAGTATCGAGTTCCACGACTATCTTAAGGAATGTGGAGTTGTTTCACAACTCATGCCACCTAGGACACCACAACTTAATGTTGTGGCTGAAAGGTGCAACCGAACCTTGTTGGACATGGTTTGTTCCATGATGATTCGAGCTTCGCTACCAATTTCATTATGGGGTATGCCTTAGAGACTACCTCCCATATCCTTAACCTAGTCCCAACTAAGAAGGTTGCCAAAACACCTCACGAGATGTTGACAGTGAAGGTTCCATCGTTGGCGCATATCAAGGTTTGGGGTTGTGAAGCTTTCGTAAGACGAGAGACTCATAACAAGCTTGAACCTCGTAGTGAGCGGTGTATTTTCATTGGCTATCCACAAAAATCTTTTGGATATCTTTTCTACAGACCTAGTGAAAATGTAATCTTCGTAGCAAGGAGAGGGGTTTTCCACGAAAGAGAACTCATATGCCAAGAGGATAGTGGGAGGAAAATTGATCTTGAAGAGCTTCAAGAGTCAAGCGATGAAGGAACCTCTAACACTAGCGCTCAATCTGAGGAAGAGATTCATGTTGAACCAAGTGATGAGTCATTACCTCTTAGACGTTCCACTAGAGTTAGAATATCGCTAGAGTTTTATGGTTGTAATATTACTACGGAAGGTGATATGTTTATCAGTGATAGTACATTGGTAAATTTGGATGAGCCTACTAATTACAAGGATGCCATGGCGGGCCCCGAGTCTGCAAAATGGAAAGCGGCAATGGACAGCAAGATCCAGTCTAAGTATGACAATAATGTTTGGAACTTGGTTGACAATGTACCAGATCGAAAGATAGTTGGGTGTAAATGGATCTTCAAGAAGAAGACCAACATGGATGGAAAGGTGCATATGTTCAAGGCACGGCTGGTTGCAAAGGGCTTTACTTAAACTCGGGGGTTGACTATGATGAGACCTTCTCACCAGTGGACAAGATCAAGTCTATTAGGGTTATGTTAGTTATCGCTGCATTTCATGATTATGAAATTTGGTAGATGGATATCAAAACCGCTTTCCTTAATGGGAAGTTCGCTGAAGATGTTTACATGTGTCAGCCAGAAGGTTTTGTGGATGCTAAATACCCAAATAGAGTGTGCATGCTTGAGAAATCCATTTATGGATTAAAGCAAGCATTTTGTAGATGGAATCTTTGCTTCGACGAGAAAGTCAAAGAGTTTGGTTTCTCTAGAAGTGAGGATGAGTCTTGTATGTATGTCAAGGCTAGTGGGAGTATAGTTAGCATTCTAGTTTTGTATGTTGATGACATACTACTCATAGGAAATGACATCCAGACGTTGCAGGAAGTTAAGTCCTAACTTGGGAAGTGTTTTGCTATGAAGTATCTAGGAGAACCGGCTTAAATTTTGGGGATAAGGATTTTAGGAAATAGGGGTAGAAGACTAATAAGACTTAGTCAAAGTACTTACTTGGACAAGGTGTTGAAACGTTTTAGCATGGAGAATTCCAAGAAAGGAATGTTGTCAATCTAGAGTAATACCAAGTTGAGTAAGACTCGGAGTCTGAGTAATGATGCTAAGATAGAGGAAATGAGTCGAGTACCATATGCTTTCGTTGTTGGCTAGATCATGTACGCTATGACATGTACTCGCCCTGATGTGGCTTTTGCGTTGGGCATGGTTAGTCAATATCAAGGGAACCTGGGTAGGGCTCACTGGATAGTAGTTAAGAACATTCTTAAGTACTTGTGAAGGATTAAGAACTGGGACCTTACACTTGGTGGGAGTGTGTCACACCCCTGAACTGTCAAAAAACAACGGAGGAAACATCCGGGGGTAACGTCATGCGTAGTATCACAACAGTTGTATCATAGCAAGCAAAGTAAACACAACCATTACATTACAATATGATTATTTACATCTGTTTGAAAACATAGTTTGTACATAACAATATATAACAAAAGTAAAAGACGTGACTCCAAAATGCTCCATCTTCTCCAAAATTTGGCAAGAGTACCTGTCTATTGTTGCCCTAAGAATACAAGCAGTTTGAAAGAGTATTAGCATAAAGCTGGTGAGTTCATAAGTATTTAGTTTTGGTGAAAAATGTTTCTTTGATCCTTTGAAAAGTGTTTCCCAAGAAAATCCTATATTTTCTTATAGAAAGTGTGTTTGAACATCCATTAGTTACTTGTTGAACAATCTGTTTATAAGAAATCGAGTTATCCTTGGAAAATCCCATATTTTCCCTTAAATGTTGATGATTGGTTATCTGTTCTAGTTTGAGGTATACAAGTATCTACTATACTTATATCGTTAAATGTAGTTTTCTTGAAAAACCCTGTTTGCTCCCTGTGAGGTGTATTAGCCTTATTACATAAATAAAACTAATAAATATATGGTGAACTAAACCCTAAGGGTATTATTAATATCCTCTATTAATCAAATATGTTATTACTTTGAGGTTAGTTCACTTGTTTCATTATTACAAAAGTAAATTACTGTTATCTAGGTTGCGAGTGTCTTAATCGTACTTAGACTTGATATGGCACGTAAAGTGGCCAATACCTTTTTATGAGTTTGTCACCCCTGGACTTGCCAGTCCAACTATAGCTAGAAGTAAGGTGCGGGATAGTCGGTCTCGTATAGATCTATACACAACATTCATGTTCTCCCTCCAAGAGATTCTGGTCACAAGTGCTAATCCTACACCCTGATTCTATGGGGGTATTACCAAGGACGTGTCTCCAACTTTAGACTAACAGTTTACAAGTAATAATACTTAAAATCCTATTTATGATCTGTATGAATTCTTTATAAAATAACACATTTTACGATATGATTCACGAGTTCATTTCTTTAGTTTTGAAAACTGTTTTTACGAATTGATTTCTTAATCGTTTGGTAAAACTGTTTTCTGTGTTAAAAGCATTTTGAACATAAAATAATATACTTTGAGCACAAGTTTCCTTGTACTTTTTCTTGTATTCCCCCCCCCCCCCCCTGAAAATATGGAAAACTCAGAAAAAGTGTAAGGGTATGGACTCACTGTTTAATGTAGGATTCGAGTGTACGATCGGGATGAGTGTTGAGTGTCAACTGATGTTTCGTACTCAAGTGGACCCTATTAACATATGGTAACACATACACATATTAGATGAGGACATATTACTATTTTTTATGGAACGAAAACACTTTTGGGACTAGGAAACACTTGAAACTAAGTGTTAGAATCACACGTGATTGAAGATGGGGAGTTTGCGGCCATAATCAGGAGTGTATGGTCATGGGTTTGCAGCCCAACAGGGTTTACAGCCCATGATTTTATGGCCCAAGTGTTTGCGCTCCATGGGTTTACGGCCTGTGGGTTTACGGCCCATGAGTTTACGGCCGTAAACAATTGGTGAAAGGTGCGATTTTTGGTGTTTCAAGGTCTTTTCTAGTCTCCTGGAAGTGTTCTAAGCCTTGTGCACAGCTCAAGGAAGAGCTTAAGGCCAATAATCAACCAAAAATGGAATTTATAGACATTGAAGGGTGTACGGCCGTACACACGGGTTTACGGCCGTAAACCCATTTTGTGTTCATGATTTGGGTCGATTTTTAGGTGAAAAATCAATGGTTTCTAGTAGATATCAAGCATAGATGGTAGTTACTTACTATAAGAGGCTTGGAATGAGGTTTTTAACCATCAAGAACTAGTGTGTGTTCTTGGTGTTCTTGGTGAGAGAGAAAATCTAGAACAAGATGAAATTCATGACATAAAACATGGATTCATCACTAGAAAAGAGATTGAAAAACAATCAAAGGGAAGAATCACTTAAATTTTTGAGGGTTCTTGAGCAAACTCGAAATTTGTAGAGAGAGAGTAGAGAGAGAAAGTCTTTGGAGTGTGTAAAGTGCGGAATGAAGGCCACTCATCCCTTATATAGGGGTGAGTTTTCGGCCAAGGGTGGGGTAGGGGTGTATGGCCGTAAAATCGAGTTTGCGGCCGTACACTCCTATCGAAGGGGTGTTTGTCCCGGATGCTATGCTTTGACTTAGAAAAAATCGTTCTTGGACCCAAGCTTTGATTGGTCTGAGTTTAGAATATTTAATTAGACCCGAGATAATGCTGATAAGAGCAGAAATAAATTCCAAATTGATTTATTTATTTTTGGTTTGAACGGAAAAAATTTCGGGTTGTCACAGAGTGATGACTTGAGAGTTATATGGTATAGTGACGCCAGTTTTCAGACCGACAGACACCAGTTTTCAGACTGACAGAGATAACTTTCGCTCTCATTTGGGCTGGGGGCTTACCCTAAATGGAGGAGCAGTGACTTGGAAAAATTCCATGCAGGAGACCATGGCTGATTCAACATGCGAATCAAAGTACATAGCAGCGAGTGAAGCGTTAAAGGAGGCGGTATGGTTGAAGAACTTCATTGGAGACCTTGGAGTTGTACTAGCCATAAAGGAGCCCATGGAGATTTTCTTTAATAACGAAGGAGCGGTTGCCTTAACCAATGAACTAGGGGATCATGGTAGATCCAGAAATATCGACAAAAAATACCATTTCATCAGACATCAAGTAGAAGAAGGACTCTTCGTGGTTAAGAGTGTATCTTCAGAAGAGAATCCTACAGCCCCCTCACAAAGGGTCTAAGTAGGATCAAACACGTTCAACATGCAAGGAGCATTGGTCTCAAGGATGATATTAGTTTTAGTGATTAGATAGATGTTTAGAAACTTGTAATAGATAAATGTAATTGACATTTGGTGGTTATATAATGAAGATGTATATATGAGTATTGTTTACTATCTTGTATCAATTATTTACTATTGTTTCACTTTCACATGTTTTACTTCCTGAATAATTAGATTGTTCAAATTATCGACAATCGATCATACTTTGGAAGTAAGTAATGAAGTAAGGCTATCGTGAATTGGTTTGTAGATTGTCTAAGTGCTTAGACATAGCAAAGATTTGATGCAACGTTCATGAGTACTTCTGAAATAAGATTTGAGTATTGGATTAAACCCACGCTAATATGAATCACTTCATGTAATTTATCACAAGTGATTGTGATACGATAATATCATATAATCTTTAAACTGAGATATATGAGTTGTTGTTTACAAGTTGGTTGTGCATTGATAATGCGTAAACACATCAGTAAGTTGATGTTATAAAACGCATTGTTGTGTACGATTTGATGAGTAAATAGTACAAGCATATAAGTTAAATTTTATCTGTTCCTTTTATCTTAAAAGGGTAAAAGTGATATCTTGGGCCCCTCAATGATTTTGTGTTGACTTATGTGCCGGCCCGGTCAGGACTTAATTGATGTGTTCAATTAAGTTCTATGTCAAACAAATCAGAAGTTAGGAAACAAATTGTTGGACATTGAGTATGACGCTATTCCATGTCTTTGTTCACATGATATCTTGCACAACGGAGTATTATATGATCCATTATCTAAAGGACACGTCATTGACTGGGTCAGAGTTCGAGAGCGGCTTTTGAGAGCTGCGATTCATAATCCGATTCTGAAATTGCATTCACTGTTATAGTTATTAGACTTATCCAAGTGGGAGACTATTGACTTAGGTGTCTGAGCCCATAATTATAATTGGTATGTACTTGATCTGATAGTAGCATGGTCCTTTAGGGTTGCCTTCACCATAGCAACTTGACATGATGACTTTTGGAGAAAGAGGTTGATAAATGATTTATTAATATATTATAAGAATAAGATATTAATTGAGAAATGAAATTATTTAATTAGTATCGATAAGAAATTAATTTGGAATTAATTTGGGGATTAAAAGAACTAATTAAAAGGAACATGTATTGATATTGCAGATCATTATTTGTTGCAAGTTGGGCTGAAGGACTCCTAAAAGAAGAAGTGGATGAAATATATGGGAAGCCCATTGAGATTTCGTCCATAGGCTTTCTAGAAGGTTTCCATGGATTGCTTAAGGCTTAAGCAATCAGATTAGGGTTCACCTTGAACCCTAGCAACCTCAGCTATATAAAGGACCCTTGGCTTACAGTTTTCGGCCCTATGCAATTATAAGAGAACCCTAGCCGAATTTTTTAAAGACTCCATCACCTCTCTCCTTCATCCTTTGCTAAGTGGTGTTTGTGACTCCATTAGAGGTGAAACACTTGGGGCACTAAGCTCTTGAAGTTCAAGATCAAGCTATTAATAAGAAATGTATTCTTCTAACCCTAATATTATGTATATCTCATTTTCTTGTATGCTATATTAGGGTTACTATTTTGGAGAATCAATTTACATGTATAATTTGAGAAAAACCTAGATCCAAAGCAATTAGCGTTGCATGTGCACATAGGAATGTTGTAATGCTTAAAACCCATTAGGATGATGGCACACTTATTGGAGATTCCGAGGAGGTGGCCAAAGCCTTAGACATCATTAAGGCTAATGGCCCAAAATTGGGCCTTCATTGAATATTAAGAAAACCAAGATCTTTTGGCCTTCATGTTATGGAAGGAAGGTATGTGAGGGGCTATTCCCAGTTGGCATTGGGAGGACACCATTGGGGGTGAAACTTTTCGCGGGATCGAGCTGTTAGCAGAGATGCTAGTTTCATTAGCAACTTAGCCATAAAGAGAGCTAAAAGCGATGTGAATTTGATGCGCCTTCTTCCATAATTATCGGACCCAAAGAGTGAGATCCTTCTACTTCGGTCTTGTATAGGTATTGCTAAACTTTTCTTTGGGCTGAGGACATGCCAACCCGTTCAAATAAAGGAGGCAGCGTTGTTGTTCGATAATGGGTTTTGCGGGGCTATTGAGGACATTGTGGTTTGTGGTGGACCCATCTTTGGCGACTTGCTTCCCTACCCATTAGGTTTGGTGGTTTGGGTTTATACTCATATGTAAAGGCTAACTCATATGTGTTTGTTTCCTCAATGGCCCAATCTTGGATATTGCAAGACCACATCTTACGGGATAACGACATTTATGGTATGGATTCTGATTATGGTGGTGCCTCAGATTCTCTTCGTAACAAGATTCTAGACATTGACCTTAACAGCTTTACTACTAAGGACACCCCCCCCCCCCCAAATCTCAGAATACAGTGGCGAGTTCCCTTTTTAGTAAAATTGTCCAAGATGAAGTGAATCTCAATATGACAGCTAGGTAGAAAGCGGTTTTCTAGTGTTGACGTGCACCACACGCTCACGATTTTCTTCTAGCTATCCCCATAGATGAGCTTGGCCAACATATGTCTCATGTGGAGTATCGTACCATCCTTAAATATCAACTCATGATTACAATATTCCCAACTGATGGGATTTGTACGGTGTGTCGCAAGGCATGTTTGGACTCTTTCGGTGAGCATGCGGTTCATTGCAAAGAACTCACAGGGTTCAAAAACAAACACAATATGGTTAGGGATTTTTGGTCGACATATGTAAGCGTGTCGGGGTCTGTGCCAAGAAAGAGGCTCCTATGAATTTCCTGACTGACCCGACAGAAGGAAGGTCAACCCTTAGACCGGCTAACGTTTTAATGTTTGGATAGGTTGGAGGGAAACACACATGTGTGGACCTTATAGGGGTATCCCCTCTCGTCAGGTTGAGGGTCAGGGGTTTCACGGTGGGACAGGCTGCATTAAAAGTTGTTACATGCAAGGTCACCAAACATGAGAAACCATGAATGGAAAATAAACACGTGTTCATACCATTTGCATTTGATACATTTGGTTTCCTTGCGTCGGATACGGTGTAGCTTCTTAGTAGAGTACAATTGATCATGCATAACAATGTTATATCCCCTAGATCTATGGATGTAATCTTCAAAAGAATTGGCTTTACCATACAAAAGGGTTTAGCGGCGCAACTTGTTGCCCGTTTGCCTTCTCATTCATTGTACGATGATAACTTTAATTAATTAATTAAGTATATTATGTATAATGTTTCTTCCCAATTAAGAGTGAAAAACGATGTGTGAGAACAAAATGAATAAGAATTAGCGAGAATGCATGAAAATGATGATAGTTGTGTACGGTTGAACGTATTCACATTACTAAACAACTTATTCTATTACTAATCTTCATAGAATAGCATTGTCCACATGCCCACACAATAGTTGTTCATCCACATGATAACCAAGCCCAATTCATATTCAACTATATTTAGATAACTTTAATTAAGATAAAATTAAAAAGACATTTGTTGATGATAGTCATCCGATCAAATATCATCTAACAGTCATTAACAAGCAAGATTTTTTTCCAAGAATAAATGTCGTCTCTCTTTAATATATTATATTAGGCCTGTAACAAGTAATCTTGTATAAACAATTAACGAATCCAATTCTTAATAATTGGAAATGGATTTAGCTAACTTGCAAGTAACCATTAGCTTGTGAAACCCAATAACTTCATGATCAGAAATGAGGTTGCAAATGTTTTCAATAAAAGAATATGAAATCTCAAACGAATTAACATAATATTTTTGACAAAGTAGTAAGTTATAGTTGGTTAATTATTACAAAATTTAAAAATGTTCTAATTAATGCATGGAAATTTTAGAAGATATCAGAGCATGTAAAAACATTTGGGTTGGGGTAATTGGTTAAAATGAAGATTATGTAAAAGTTGAGCAGATATTTGATTTATTTTTATATATATGAATTGAGATTGTCATATTTATAAAGTATCCAAAGATGCAATTAATTGAGCCAAACTCCATTTGCTAAGGGTGGAGGGAGTCATTCCCTTCTATTACACCCCCGAACCACGAAAACGGAAACGTCCGGGGGCGGATGACATCATATAATAGTATCAGAACAATTGAATATAAATGGACATAGCAACCCACACAACATACATTTAGAAATACAAACTTACATTGTTACATAGTGTATTTCTTCAAAGTTTACACAACATTAATTGAAAAGTAGCAATTTCAAAGTGCAACAAAAATCCAGTTCCCGATGGCTTAAGTTTTTGCCTACTAGTTCCCTGAGAATACAAGTCGTTTTGAAAATCGTCAACAGTGAACGTTAGTGGCTTCATAAGAATTTTTGTATGAAAATCGGTTTGTATCTGTTTTGTTTGTAAAGTATTGTATGTTTTCAGAAAATCCGATACTTTCTATAATAGTGAAATGTATGTCTTATACCAAAGATAGAAAAATGTATGTATACATGTTTCTTTGTATTTTCCCATAAAATCTCATTTTTTTTATGTATGAAAATTTTTAGTCTTAATCCCTAAGACCGGAATAGTGATAAGAGTGTACTGAAATATAGTATGTAGTTTCATGATTTATAAAACCAGTGGAGTGTAAGCTTCCCGTAAACCAATATAGTATTGCTAATCCCTATGTGAGTCATTATAACCATGCTTGATATGACTGTATGACTGTTACGACGTTCTTCAGGCGTCGGAAATTAGGTAAGATAGTTGTAACCCTAGACTGGCCCCATCTAGCTGTAGCGAACAACTCAGGTGTGTGGGTGTTAATCCTCGTATTGGTCTATAGACAATTACCTCGCTCTCCGTCCAGAAGACACTGGTTATAATTACAAGACTTAAATTATATGCTAGGTGGTACAGTGAAGATAGTGTCTCACTAGAGCATTAATGGATTTACACGAACTTCCACTCCCTTTTAGTATATAATGGAATAACTTCACTAGTGTAAAATTCATGACAGGTGTTTTATGACATGCGTTTTACAGGTTTCGTTATATGGAGTTTATGACACGTGTTTTTAAAAGTTTCATATTACACGTTTTATGACATGTTTTCTGTGACACACAAATTTTTCTGTCAACAATTTGACTTATAATCTCTTTTGCAAAAACTAGTTATCAAACTTTATATATGTAGTTAATAATAATTATGTCTAGTAGTAAACATAACAACAAATTCTTGGGTTTTAACCATTCAAAAATAGTGATGACAAGTTTGCGATTATTTTACTAATAAAATTATTTTTGGTAAAAATATCAAACTTAGTAGTTTGTTTAATACCTTTGTACTGCTTTGAAAGTTTTTGAAACACAAAATATTTTATTTTCGTTCGACTTTAATAAGTCACGATTTGTATAACGCCACAATTGATAACCTTAATATTTTATTCAAACATTTGTGTAAATTTCAAAAGTTGAACATACATGTCGATGAGTTAAACACACATAGACATGCACATTGTTATGTTTTCGACATAATTGAGTGATTAAACCATGACCACAAATTTTAGGTAACTAAAAATGTTAACAAACACATACATCACGATTTTTATATAACTAACATATGATAAATTAAAAAAAAAAAAAAAAAAGAACCTTTTTACTTAAGAATTTGTTCCATTGTTCAACACATAACTATGATGCATGCAAATATCCAATGGATAAACTTATTCTAGCATATATGAAGCTTGTAAATACCCAATGGGTAAACGAAGGTTGACTTGTATTCCCCCCCCCCCCCCCCCCCCCCGCGGAAAAGCATGAAAAACACGAAAAACATGGGGGTATGAAGCTTACCTTCGTGATTTCGTGAGTTGTAGGAAGGAAATGAGGGAGATGTTGAGCCTATACTTGTACACACTTGAAGAGCTTCTCGAAAATCAAGTTTTCCAAAGAACTATACACGAAATGTGTGTAAATATGGAGTTTTTAACTTTAAGAAGTATAAAAACACTAGAGGTTTATAAGGATACTTACCAAATTCTTATGAGTTTCTTGAAGAAAAACCACCCTTGGAGATGGCACACGAAATTTGGAGAGGAAATGAGAGTGTTTGGAGAATAAAATGAGTGAAAATGTTTTTAGTGTGTGTGTGTGTGTTTGCGGCCGGACACCCCTTAAATGGAGAGGGGAAAGCTTCTTGGTTAATACTTGATGGTTTCAGAAGTTCCATGCATGGGGACATGGAAGGTAATTCCATGCATGGTGTGGTTGTTTGTTGTGTAAGGAAGTGTGAAGCAATGAGTTCGCACATATTTTGTGATTTTTTTTGTCTTGTGCCAAAACCGATCTTTTTAATCTAAGGAAGGGGTTTTCGGCTTTAGTGTGGCTGAAAACACCCCTCCATGAGGTTTTCGTTCCTTGTGGCTTTTTCATGGGAGTTTTCGGTTTACAAGTAGGCATGAACTTTCGGGCTTAATTTGACCCATTAAAGGGGGTTTTCGGTCCAATAAAGCCCAAGGAGAAAGGGTTTTCGGCCTAGGATATTTGGGCCAAGAACTCCTAATCACAAGCCCAACTATTGTTTTACTTAGCTATTAGATTGAACTTCGGCTTGTAAGAGGACGCTACAACTTGATTCGTAGTGTGTGCACATATGTATTCAAACAACATTGTTGTTTTGAACTTCAATAGTTCAATGAAATAGGTTTACATAGATAAATTGTTGTACAAGAATCACAATCTCAACCCTAAATTTGCTAGTTATGATACCTTCCAACCCATTTAATCCACTGTTACATCGGTTTCACATTTTTTTTTGAACCACAATACATGAGAATTTTATCTTTTTCAACACATTCAATCAATTTAATTTTTTATTTTAAAATAAACAAAAACTAAAAAAATTATACAAAATAATTTACATAATATTAAAAATATACAAACTAATTTAGAAAGTAATTAAAAACATAAAAAAAAATTGTTTTGGTATAAGTTTTGATGCATAATATACAACTGATTAATGCAAGAGTTCAAGTTGATATAATTTGGTTAGTGAAATCGATAATTTAACCCAACACACAAATATGAACCCACTAAGTAAGATAATTATATCATGGAGGTACCACAGTACCTCCATAAAATTTTGATGATACCAAAATATTCAAAAACAAAGGGCAAAAATTATAAATATATGTAACTTTAGTCTTTAGTCATTGTAGGGTGTGGAAAGACAAAATAAGAATCAAGAATGAATGAGAACCGATTAATGAATTCTTCATCTTATGTCTTACTTTAATATATATATATATATATATATATATATATATATATATATATATATATATATATATATATATATATATATATATATATATATATATATATATATATATATATATATATATATATATATATATATATTGTGATCAAAAGAAGAAAGAAAACTCTTAAGGATCTTTAATTAACAAATTAGTGACATGGTCTTTCTCTAACATAATTTGTTACATCCCAACTCTAACAATCATTTTTTTTAACAGCTCGACAATCAATTTTAACATGAAGAGTTGACCTCATTTCACTAACTAACAAGTTAGTTACATTGCCTTTCTTTAACACAATCTTACATTCTCATTTTTTGTCCCATTCTAAAGCATAAGAGGCATGATTTTCATTTTTGTATTTTTTTTGCATAAGTACAGATTTAAAATGCATAAGTATAAGCCATCACATTAGCATATTATAACACCCTCAACTGAATTTTAAGGATGCTATATGTATGAGGACTGACCATAGCACATCACACAATTCTCATACCCTATGGGTCGTGTGAAATGTCATACTTCTCATACCCATCAAAACTAGGTTTTTGGAAGTCATCGATCACCCTAGTACTGCATAAGAGGTTACAGTGCATGTGTGTCCTTCTGAAATGTAGTCACCAACTCTAACATTCAAAATTGGTTATACATGAATGTCATACCCATTCTTAACTCTTAACCCATCCTAAGTGGATGTACATGTTTACTATAAAAACCAACTTCAAAATATCAAAAAAAATATATATATATCACTCATATTAAAATATTTTAAAAATACATTTATGAATGTACAAACATACGTGAAGTAATCATATAACTTAGAAATAGGTTTTCATAGAGAAAAAACAATTTAAAATTATAAAGTATTATACAAACATATATTATTGAGTAAATACTCACATTAACAAGTGTTTGCGACAACACTTCACTCCTAATTTTTATTAGACACTTTGTGGCATTATAAAAAAATATGTCGTTTAGTGGCATATAAAAAAAGTGCCACTAAAACCCCAAAAAATATCATTAAAGGTTCTTCAAAGAATTAGCGGCACGCATAATAATTATCACTACAAATGTTGCCACTAAAACCCTTTTGTGACACTTTTTTTAGACTTTTAGTGGGACTTTTTTAGATACCATAGTAAAACACAAGATTTTGTGGCACATATTTTGTGCCATTGAATGATCATTTGAGTAAAGATTCATGCTACTTCTAGTTACACATTTTAAGCTTTTAGTGATACATTTTTATTTCCTATAATAAAAAACAATATTTTGTGGTACATTTAAGCTAAAAAATACTAATGAGATTCAATAATTTAGGCTATTATATTTACATAACTTTTATCTATAATATAAAATAGAATAATTAATTAAATAGCATCACATAGAAGATAATAAAAAGTCCATTTAATATGACGAATCAACGTTTTCTTTTTCATTACAATGGAATAAATCATTCCATTCCTTTCATCACAAATAGATTTTCCAACCTTACAAACTGCTAGATATTTAATGAAATCTTTTGTTTGATTTTGACTAAGCCATAGTGGTCACTATCAAGCCTATCTTTTGCAACTTTATGCCCTGTTCAACTTCTTCACTTGTTGTCTACCATTAATAAAAGTTGATATTGCCATTAGCATGCTATAAACCTAAATCAGAAACTACATTAGTAAGAGTTGAGAATTATATTAACGAGTTAGAGTAACTTATATTAATTGCAAGTGATTTTTAGTACCTCTAAGTTCATCATCTCCCCTATGAATATTACTCTCGGACATTGTCTTTGTATTAGACTGCAAAAAAGATAACAAATCTTATGAGATAAAGTTAAAATAATAAAAGGCTCCTGATCAAAAAAATCACCATTAAACAAATATGGATTTTCATCTCTGGGAACACCATTGAGCTCAAAGATGTTTAACAAAGAAAAAAAATTGCATTCACAAAAGAAACTTATACAAAAAAGTCAAATTCTCGACATAAAGAAAAGAAAAAAAGTTCAAAATCACGCAATAAGCCACTAACTACTTTCTTTATCACTTTAAGTTAAAATGATAAAGAAATTAGTTATTGGCTTAACTGTATAATCTTTAGGTACCCAAGATAAGATTTTTGCACACTGTAATGGTAGACAGTTTTCTTTTTTGGGATGCAATATCGAATATAGACAACAATTTGTTTTCCAATTTTATACAAACCACCATCATGATCAAAAAGCAAGATAAATATATAATAAGTGTAAAAGTGAATTGTAATGTGGATACCATTGTATTATTCTTGAAGGTTGCCAACAACAACCTCCAGTCCTCTACTAGTAGTTGCATTCCCTGGAATATATTGCATAATCACTCCCTCTCTTCCAATAGCTTCATCTGTAAATAAACCTAAAATCAGCAAAAAAAAAAAAGTTAAAAAAAGTGTTGTATAAACAGAGATTGTTTCTGTTTTGGACCGAATGAAGTGTTTGAATATGAAAGTGACCATTACACCCTTCTATATAGATAAAGATTGATGTATATTTTTATTTGATACAAGTATGAAGTAAACTTGGTGATCGAGACCAAGGTCAATCATCCACTATGAACAGTTCTTCCCATCCTCAGTATGGGGCCCAACAAAAGAAGTTCCATGTTCCAAGATTATCCTTAGTTAACAAAACAATTCCATCATGTAATTTTGGTTATACCCAAGGGAAAATTAGTTAAATTCTCAAAAGATTATAATGATTGTGGATTATCTGGTAGGTTCGTGAAGCCAAGACCTTACAATCTGTGTATCTTGAAATAGGATTGCTAGGTGTAATGTTGCTTTTCTGAATATATAATGAAAATGAATTATTCAAATATTATCGACAATTAATCCATTTTTTTCTTTTTCGTATTTAAAAAAATGATCAAAAGATGTAAATTTTTACCTTAGATATAACAAATGAACAACGAACAATAGGTAAATGTTATTGTCTTAACACATTAAGTATATATTTTTGGTTTATCTTGAAAGATCATATTCAAGGTTAGGTAAAAAATGTATCGTTTCCCCTATGAAATAATTAACATATCAAAAGGCCATAGGTAAAAAAAATGTTTAGAAAATAGAGAAAATTAGGGCTGCATGTTTGGACAAATTCAGTATGACGGGTATGTAGGATTTCTTTCTTCAAAACCATGTCAATATTTTATGCACCATAAATCATGATTTCCATACAACTATTTCCATCTATCATATTGATATCATTTCCAGCTATATCTCAAGAAATGGACAATCTTTGTGTAAAAGGGACTCACCAATATCTCTTGATACATACATACAATCATAAATATACATATAAATTCAATATTCTGCTTTATACATATATGTTGTGAATGACATATCATCTTGTCTTGTGGTTTACAATAAGTTATACTGATGAGATTTTAGTTAACTCTTGATGAAGTTTTATTGATTAAGCACAAAACAAAAGCTTAAGTATTAAGCCAATTAGATCATATGAAACTACACCCAAGTCAATAGAATTGGACAATTTAGGTCTTGTTGATTAATTCGTATTCCTTATCTCTCAGTTGAGGGTGTCGGGTATAGCAGTTGAGGACTCTCAGTTCAGTTCTGCAGTATTCCTAAGTGAGTACTCCTCACAATACCAACAGGGTCTACAACACTAGGTCGGTCCCTTGGGATTTTATCCCAGAGTTAGCATGTGTTTCATATTCATGATTAGTTGGATTGGTACCTTGATAGATAGAATAGAGCTATATTTAGCAGTTAGTATGATCTGTGCTTATTGTGTGACTTTGTGCTATTTACTATGTCGACGTACATGGATAGGTTGGGTAGAGGCGGTGTCCTGCTTTGTGCGGTTGAGGCCAACATACCCGGGGCGGTCCGGATAGGCTGTAGGCCCGTAGGAGGCGGTCTAGTCATGCCGAAGGCCCGGTGAGTGGTCCGGATAGGATGTAGGCCCGTAGAAGGCGGTCCAGTCATGCCGAAGGCTCGGGAGAGGTCCAGATAGGCTGTAGGCCCGTAGGAGGCGGTCCAGTCATGCTGAAGGCTCATTATGCATGTTGTTTGTTATTATTGTCATTACCTTTATTATTGGTTGCTAGGGGTTGGTATTTTTGGGGTAACTCACTAAGCCTTCGAGCTTACATTTTATCGATTACTGTTTCAGGTACATCAGCTGACCAGGGCAAGGCGAAGGTGTGACGTACACATCCCCGTATTTATGATTTTGGACTTCTGGGAACTCTGATATGGAAACAATTTGAAAGTGATTAGAACTTGTTGATGTTTGAATAACTTTTATTTGTGTAATAATGGATTTTGGAAAGTTTAAATTTCTTTGAAAATTTTTGGGTTGTTACAGAGAAAGTGATGCTGATGTGGATAAAATATACCGCATTGTCGGTGGCGTAGGGGATGATGACTTCAACGACAGATGTGTAATGGTGTCGTGGCGATGAGTTGGATGATGACAATGTGATGGTGTGGCGATGATGAATTGAAAAACGACGACATGATGGTGTGGTGACGATGAACTGGATGACGACATCATGATTGTGCAATGCGATGAAGTTAGGGCGATCGATTTAGGGTTGTGACGAGAAAGGGAAACGAGATTTCATAGAGGGAATTTCAAATAATTAGGCACTTTGAGGATTAGCGATTACTAATCCTATGATGCAACATACCATAACTGGCTACAAATTAAATTGCAAATGTCGAAATTAACCCTATGTTCTTTAATAGGAAAACAAAACTCATATTTCTTTTACCGGCACAAAGAACAATTCTTAATATTACAATAAATCTTTAGTGGTAAATAATTAATTGGATGCCACAAAATCTATATTTTTAGTGGTATTTTTATATTATTTTGCTACTAATAAATATGAATATTAGTAACATAATTTGTTAAACGCTACTAAATTCGTTAACTCTATAGTGACATATAAAATATGCCACTAAAAACATAATATAGTGGCATAAAAAATATGCCACTAAAAACATATGCCACTAAATGTCGTTTAATTTGTAGTGTGGTCACCTAAAATTAACATCAAGTTAAGTAATTAATGTTGCGAAATCTTCAAAAAAATCTTAAAATTTTAGTCAAATTTATGCAAAAGTCTCAAACTAAATTTTATTTACAGAAAAGTACAAAATACCAGTTAAAACTTCGAAAAAAAAAAAACTTTTCGGCCGGTTTCACAGATTTTGCCGGTATTCTGCCCTTTTTCGTTAGTTTGCTCAAAATTTTGGGACTTTTCCAAAATTTACATAATAACCAAATATTGGGACTATTTTGAAAATTTCCATGAAATTAATGGATATTGTTATTAACAAATCATTTATAAACATAAAAAATATTTTTATTATAAGAAAAAAAATACATTTGCTGCTAATTTTTAGGAATAAATTGGTGGTGTAAGTACTCTATTGCTTCCTGACCACTCAAACTCTATACGTTCTTCCTATGCATTGTTGTGGGTATGATGGTGAGATTAACTTAGTTAGCATTCCTCTAATAGTGGTGTTCATCTTATGTTGTTTAACCTAACTACCAACAAACACTCATACCTTACATGTTAACAACCATCGACTAACACACATCTATAAAATGTGAAAAGTGAACCGCGAATGATAATTTATATGGAAACAAGTAAAGGGTGATTATCTATTTAAATTGTCATTCAAAGTTTACTTTTCACTCTCGATAGATGTGTGTAATTTTATGGTTGTTACCGGGTAATGTTTGGAGGTTTGGTGGTAGTTAGGTTAAAGAACATAATGAAAGATCTATATGTTCGTGTAATGATATTTTCTAATAGCATGTGATCATATAGTATCATTCCTAATAACAAGTAGACACTTATTGATCGTGTATTAATAAATATTATCAACTCTTGTATTGGTCACGCCTAACAGAGTACTTCTCACTATGACACCCACAACGATACATAGGAAGAACATAGAGACTTTGAAGTGGTCAACAAACAATCGAGAAATACATAGTTGACCATTTTATTCCTAGAAATTAGCAACAAATGTATGTCCTTTATTATAATAAAAAAAAATTATATTTATAAATGATATGTTAATAATAATATCCATTAATTCCATAGTAATTTTAAAAAAAATCCCAATATTTTGATTATTGGGTACTTTTCAGAAAAGTCATAATATTTTGAGCAAACTAACGAAAAATGACACAATACCGGTTAAATCTTCAAAACCGGCCAAAAAAAGGTTTTTTCGAAGTTTTAGCCGGTATTCTGTGTTTTTCTGTACACAAAAATTAGTTCGGAACTTTTTCATAAATTAGACTAAAATTTTAGGACTTTTATGGAGATTTCCCTTTTAGATATATAAACAGAAGTTTAAATATAATTCAATTTTTTCTCTAAATGAGTTCATAAACTTTAGTACAATCTTTAATCCTTTATAAATGCAACTACATCCTAAAAAAATGACTCCATTTGATAAGTTTAAACTATATTGATGAATTAGATTGATAATCCAACTACTTAAATCCATCCAATTTTGATAAGTTTAAACTATATTGATGAATTAAACTGATAATCCAACTACTTAAATCCATCCAAAAGCAAATCTGGATTTAAAATCATCAAATGAACTCAAAAGTTCAAATTTAGCTTGAAATTACTAGAATGACAAATTAGAAGTTATTGGTCACATATTATGGATTAGTTAATCTCATCCGAGATTAGGAAACTCCGTTCTAATTTAGAATAATATTAAATTCATGATCTAAAGCTTCCAAACCCATTTCACCGATTTAAGGTTAGCAAGCTTGCAAAACAACTTATGAAATTGAAATCAAACAACATTAAAGGATGTTGTTGATAAATTGATGAACTATTGAAAGAATCTAAACTAGAAACTCAAACTAACTCCTAATCAACATAATATTTTTGGATTTTAAGGGAAATAAAAACCCTAGGTTACTTAGAATGAATAAGATGATCAACGTTGGTTACCTCTTTGAGTTTCCTATTAAGATTCTAGCACTAATCCTTCAAAAACTCTTAAAGTTAGCTTCAAACTCTCTCTAAGCTCCAAAAATCACCACTCTCAACTTCTATACTCTTCAAAAGCGTTCAAGGAAATGAAGGAGAGAGATTGTGTTTATGTTTAAATCTTTGGTCTCTAGATGACTGAAGTCCATTAACTTTATATTTCCCTCTTTTAACTCTAATTAACTATAAACTTAACATATAACATATATTTTTATCGAACTACCCTATTTAGTAAAATCGTTAATATTTTAGACCCAAACCTAGTTAACTTAAGATTCTAATGACAATTTCAGTACCTTAAACTTTAAATTTCAATTTAACACATATTAATGTCTTAATTGACTTTAAAAATTTTCAAATCCATCAATTATTTAAGTAAACTAAATCTTTATTAATGTGGGTAAAACTTCTAGCCCCAAATCAGGTGTTACAAAATCCTATCCATTAGATGTAAGTCGGATACCTCAAAAACCTATGACCGTATCTATATATTTTTTATTCAAAAAATACTATAATTTCCTATCGAAATCCAAATGAATCGTATGTAAACAGGTTTTTTACAACTATCCTTTAATCACACTCATTAAAACCCGATCTCCAAACTTGATTTCATCCTTATTATTTGATTTTACGCACTTAATTTGGAAACCAAATTCCTTGATTTTGGTTTGACAAGGACCCTTAACTGGTTTTATTATTTACTTTTACTTTTATTTTTTGTTATACTTTAATTTTGATTCTTTATATATTGTTAAAATAAAGTATATATAAATAACAACAATACTTCAATTTTTAAAACAAAAATTAAATAAAAATCATATAGGTACGATACGTAAATCATCCGAACATAGTAGTATCGGAATCAATTAAAGATTTTTGTTTGATTTATTAAGTGTACCGGACACTACTAAATAATTAATTTTTTATTAATGTTGTAATCTAAACTAATATCACAGACACTAAAAAAAATAACTATCATGTAACGCAATGAAATAACAATTGTCACGATGTAATAGTGATGGTAAATAAACATTCATCATATTTCAGGTAATATGTTGCTCAACAAAAATATTCAAACGAATGCATATTACAAAAATGCTTAAAAAAACAATTCATCAAGAAAACCATTATTTCAAATTGCAGTTCATAATCACTATGTTATTTGTGACAATGATATCTGTTTCGAATACACCACTAATTTAAATAAGTTATTAGCTTATGATACACATACATAATAAATCAAACAAAAATGTGTTGTTCGTATCATATCTAATATGATTTTTTACTTCATTTTTGCCTTAAGTATTTAAATAGCATTTCAAATGTTATTTCATTGGTATAAGTTTTATCAAGTAATATGTAACACAAATAAAAATATTTAAGGTTAAATTTAAAAAAAAAAAAAAAAAAAAAAAAAAAAAAAAAAAAAAAAAAACCTCAAAAGTCAAATGTGAAGTATCAATTTGGGATGGATAGAGTATAATTTATAAATTTTAGGGATAATGACTTAAAATGATAATATATTTTTCAATTTGTACATATTTGGTCATTGAGTTTTTTTTTTTTTTTTTTTTCGTCCACATTTACCCCTTCAAATTGTTAAACTGTATGTATTCAATTTTTATGACCGGCTACTCTATGTTAACCGGTAAAAATGACTTAATAATGTTTTTCACTTTGTACACATTTAGTCATTAATATATATATATATATATATATATATATATATATATATATATATATATATATATATATATATATATATATATATATATATATATATATATATGTGTGTGTGTGTGTGTGTGTGTGTGTGTATGTGTGTGTGTGTGTGCGCGCGCAAAATAAGTCATTTTTGTTTTTGTACTCATTCAGTAGTTATGAATGATTTCTTAACGTTTTTCTCATGACATCTTAGGTGATACAATTGTTAATAAGGTGTTTGAGGCTTTTGATGCTTATATCCATCGTGATCTCGACTACTTGGTTGCTTAGGTCATGTAGTATGATCATTATAACTTTTTTATACGACATTTAAATGATCTTTATATCCATGCGTTTGTATTTTAGTCTACTATAACTTTTGTTTAGATTACTCCCATTAAAAACTAATATATTTTTACTTATGATCTGTATATCAATACTTTTTTTATAAATGCATGTATGGATTTTTTTTTTTTATAAAATCATAAGTAAAAATATATTGCATATTAATGAGAGTAATCTTAATGAAATTATAGTAGACTAAAAAAAGGAACATGTGGATATAAAAATGTTTAATATTTGATATCGTATGAAGAAGTTATGATGTTCAGAACACAAGATCTAAACTACACCACAAGACCTACATAACCAAGCAGTCGAGATCACAATTGACATAAACATCAGCAACCTGAAACACCTCATCAATGATTGTCCCACGTAATATGCCGTGAGAAAAACCTAAAGAAATCATTCATAAGTACTGAATGAGTACAAAAACAAAAAGAACTTATTTTGAAACAAAAAATATTAAGAACTAAATATGCACAAAAATAATAAAGACTAAATTTATACAAAATGATAAATATATTGTCTTATTAAGTTATTTTTCTTTGCTAACCTAGACCAATTAATCATAACGATCGGATGTGTACAATTTAGCAAGTTCAAGAGATAAATATGGATGAAAAAAAAACTAAAGATATACAAATTAAAAAAATATTTTCCCTTTTAGTCATTATCCCTAAATTTTAATATAAAAAATCACACTGGACAATAAATGGGGCTGGACTTGGACCGGCCCACCGGGCTTAATCAAGAACTATGCATTTTCTTAGCCCGCATGAACCGGACATCGTTGATCTTCTAGTCTCTAGTTCTGACATTGCATTTGCAAATTGCAAGTAATCGATGAAACATGATAGAAATACGAATATGAATCAAAAGCAAAAACGGAAGGAAAATCAATGAACAGATGCCATTATCCATTCATCTATAACAAGTGGTTCTACAAGTCGCCTCGTTTTATTCATCAAAAAACACAAAGTGGAAAGCAAAAGATCAAAATCTACACCTCCAACTCCCCCTGATTCATCACTTCATTGCTGCTTTTGACGAACGAACACCAACATCATCAGCTGCATAGGGCGAACAGTAATCGAATCCATACCACATCTCCGCCGGAATCCAATCGTTATAATCAAAAGAAACCGCCTTCGTATTGTAACCGTACACCTCTACCCTCTCCGGCAACCACCCGTCGTATCCGCTTCTGTACAAGTACACGTAACATATCTGATTCGTACACGGACCGTATACCTCGAACGTATCGGCCGAACACCGCTCAAACGTCCTCGTCGATGGATCATCCAGTCTGGGTGCGTAAACCTAGAAATTATCATCATCATTCCATATCAATATCATATACATATTCTTCACTCAATCAATTCGAGCTGCTATAAATGTGAACAGAACCTCAATCAGACCTGATTGCCGTAGGCATCGCCGAAGGAGATACTGATTTCATCTCTGGTATACGAAACGGAAGAACAGCTTGTTACAAGCCTTACAGTGAACGAACAAGTTCCTTCGTTCTATGAAAATCAAACGAGGTTAGTTAATTTGTGATTTCTGTAAACGTCTTCTAAGAAATCAGCTTTGAATTAACGCGAAGAACATCATACTACAAATGAACAAGTGAAAGTGGCAACTGGAATTCTGCTTTCAATTAACTGAAAAGTAGAAGAGGCGAATGAAATTCTCTAATAAGTTAGCGCTAGTAGTTACCTGATGATTAGCAGAGTCGATCTTAAAATCAGGGTTTGGTAGTGGTGTTTTGGTGATTGATCCTGCTTGAGATGATGTATAGATTAGGGCACATAGCAAAACGAAACACGCAGCTCTCATCATTTTTCTCTGAAACAGGAGTAGTGCGTGGCAAAAGTTGATGACGAGAACAGTAATCCAGCATCAGTTAACTACTTGACAATCTACTTGTTTTTTTCTGGGGCGTGTACTCTGCTAGAACAATTAATTATCAAATAAAAGGTAAAACTTTTTACGAGATATTATTACGAAGCATACCATTTAAAAAAAAAAGTTAAAACAGATAATATTTTTGTACGAACTTGTAAATGGTGTAAATGGGTTAGTCGAACATGACAAAAAACCTAATATCCGATGGGCAACTCAAAAATCACATTCAAAAGAGGAATCGAGTTGAAGTGGGATGAAGATGGGATACCTTTAATCTCCGACCATAGATCCACCTCGGAGATATATTAATATATAAAAATAATACAAGACTGTTAAAAAATATAATCTAATAACAAGATAAATTATAAAGTAAAAAAGATATGAAAATGAAGAAAACTTTTATTCCAATACTTATAATGAAATCATCAACTTTTATTCCAATACTATTTATAGAACCAAAATAAGATGGAAAGATTGATGCACATTATGATGGTGCATTATTACACTTGTAAAACACAATGAAATGGTCGTTATTAATGCTAAATAATGATAAGGAGTTATGGGAGAAATAAGAAATCCAATGGTCATTCACAAACTAATATTTCATAACACTCCTCCTTGAATGACGATTGTATCATGCATCGTTAAAACTTTAATAGGTAAAACCTCATGGGAAAAACCTTTTATTAAGGAAAAAAGAATACATGATTATTAATAGATATTAGAAACAATTACCTCGTTAAAAACCTTGCTAAGAAAACTCAGTGGAAAAAAACATAGCTAAGGAAAAGAGTGCAATATGTTTCTACTCCCCCTTATCAACTCACTTGATTTCCTTGAAGCACCGCATAATAATGTTTCGTACCATCTTTTCAAATTTGGATGTAGGAAGTGCTTTGGTGAACAAATCGGGAAATTTGTTACTTGATTGAATTTTTTGGATGTTGATGTCATACTCTTTTTGAAGATGATTAGTGAAAAAGAACTTGGGTGATATATGTTTGGTTCTATCTCTTTTGATAAATCATTCCTTGAATGGAGCTATACAAATCATATTATCATCATATTGTACGGTAGGAGCATCCCAGTTAGAAGTTAGACTACAATTCATGCAAATGTCTTCAGTTAACTTTCATAACCACTACATTCATGACTTGCCTTATAAATTGATATAATCTCTTCATGGTTAGAATAAGGAACAACTAAAGTTTGTTTAACATAATGTTAGGAAATTTTATTATCTCCATATGTGAATAAATAGCCTGTTTGAGTTTGAGCTTTATGGGGATCAAATAAATATCCAACATCTATATAACCAATTAACTTGCATTTGATTATTTGATTAATATAAATTCATATCCACTATACATCGAAGATACCAAATAATGTGTTTGACTCCATTCCAGTGTCTTCTTGTTGGACAAGAACTATATCTTGTTAATAAGTTTACGACAAAAGATATATCAAGTCTTGTATTAGTAAGATATATTAGTGCACCAATAACACTAAGATATGGGTCTTCGGCAACAAGAGGATTTTCACTCTAAAAAAAGATATATCAGGTCTTATATTAATAGTAAGATATATTAGTGCACCAATAGCACTAAGATATAACTCTCCAAGAACAAGAAGATTTTTCTTGTTTTTTATGAAGATGAAATTGGTCCTTTTTGGCATCTAAGTGCCTTACCACCATCAGGTTACTCATGGATGTGAGTTATTCATATAAAACATTTTAAGCACATTTTATAGATATTAATGTAAAAAAACTCCATTTTGTGTGCTCGGTTTGAAGACCCAAATAGAATTTCATCTTACCAAGATCATTCATTTCAAAAATTTCTTTCAAACAAGAAGTGGCATTTTCCAATTCTCTAGGAGTTCCAATTATGTATAAATCATCTACAATAACATTAATTATGACATATTCTGATCCGGATCTTTTTATGAATACATATGAGCTTATTAGATCATTTTTGTAGCCCTTTCTCAACAAAAATGTACTTAAAAACAATTGGACAACATATAGCCAGCTTATTCAATCCATACAAAGATTTATTTAATTATACCGGATATACTTCTTGAAAATAAGAAGTTTGTGCTGATGGGTTTTACACAAAATAACATCCTGTGTGCTCATGCAAACCCTAAAACTTGGATCTAGGTTTCTCTATTGTACATGCAATTCATCCAAAACTTATAAATCCTAGATCTAGCATGCATATTTCGAAATTATCACAATAAAAACGGATCTACATGATTACCTCTTAAACAATGGCTTGAATCTTCTTGTCTTGGAGCTTAGAGTCACAAATGTCACTCCTCTAATGGCTTAAAAACACCACACAATCAAGAGGATGATATTAGAGAGGGAGGAGAGGCACAATTTAGGCTATGAAGGATCTTAGGGTTCAAGTGGCCGAAAATTGGAAGCCTTAGGGTCTTATGTGGTGTTGCTTGGGTTTTAGTCTAAACCTTAATTGACAACTTAGGCCTTAAGCAATCCAAGGAAGCTTCTGGAATAAGGCCCTTTTGGCCGAAATTAGGATGGACACATCCCTAATTTCGTCCATGCCTAGTCCAAGAGGCTCCTCAGCCCAATATTCAACTATCACACATTTGACAGTTTAAGTCCCCGATATTTAATTAATGTCTTTTAGCCACATACTTAATTCTTAATTAATTCTTGTCTAATATTAATTAAACTATATGATTTATCCTTTAATATATTATTCATATAATATATTAATAAACCATATTAACCTCTATATTCATAAATCACCCTATCAAGTTGCTTTGGTGAAGGCAACCTAAAAGAGCCATGCACAACCGGGTCAAGTACTTACCAAATATAGTTACAGGCTTAGACACTAATCCAACAGTCTCCCACTTGGATAAGTCTAGTAACTATAAATGCAAACATAATCCGATTAGCAATCGTAGCTCTCAAAGACGCTGTCGAACTCTGATCTCATCAACAACCTGTCCTTCAGATAAGGGATCATATAGTCCTCTGTTCTAGATATCGTGCGGACAATTACATGGAACATAGTCATACTTATTGTCTAACAATTTGTTTCTCGATCTCAGATTCGTTTGACATAGAACTTAATTGAACACATCAATTCAGTCCTGACCGGGCCCGGCACATAAGTCAAACTAAATCATCGAAGAGGCCCTGATATCACTTTTACCCTCTTAGGATAAAAGGAACAGATAAACTTTGATTTATATGCACTTAACATTCACTAATCAAATCATACACAATAATGTGTTTTATAACATCAAGTTACTGATGCGTTTATGCATTATCAATGCATAAGCAATTAGCAAACAATAAACCATATATCTAGGTTTTAAGACCATATGATATTATCGTCTTGAGATCACTCGTGGTAAATTCCATGAAGTGATTCCAGCAAGCGTGGGTTTATTCCAATGCTCAAATCTTATTCATAAGCACTTATGAATGTTGTAGCAAAATTTTGCTATGTCTAATACACTTTAGACAATCTACACACAAATTCATGACGGTCTTCATTCATACCTACTTCCTACATATGAACGACTGTGGACCGTTCAAATAAATTTATTATTCAGGAAGTCAAAACATGCAAAATGAATCAATAGGTAAACAATTAACATAAGACAATAACTTTAATGAAAAATAATACCCATTTATTTAATCATCGAATGTTAATTATGTTGGATTAATGTCTAAGCCCGTAACTATATTTGGTATGTACTTGACCCGGTTGTGCATGGTCCTTTTAGGCTGCCTTTACCAAAGCAACTTGACAAGGTAATTTATGGAGAGAAAGTATATTATGATTTATTAATATATTATAAGATTAATATATTAAGAGAAAAATCATATTATATAATTAATATTAGTCAGAGATTAATTTGGTGGCTAAAAGAGATTAATTAAATAAAGAGGTTTAAACTGTAAAATGTGTGATAGTTGGATTTTGGGCTGGGAAACCTAATAGATCAAAGGGGGGAACGAAATTGTGATGCGAGTCCATCATAATTTCGTCTACAAGCCCTATTTCAGAACGTTCCATGGGCTGCTTGGTGATTAAGTTGTCCATTAGGGTTTTGATTGAAACCCTGGCAGCCAATAGTATAAATAAGACCCACAACCTTCAAATTTCGGTACTTGCTTCCAATAGAATCCTAGGGCTGAAATTTAGAGCCTCCTCCCTCTCTCCTAATAGCCTTCTTGCTTCTTGTTGTTCATAATCCATTAGAGGAGTTACACTTGTGACTCTAAGCTTAACAAAGAAGAAAGACCAAGCATTCTTAAAGAGGTAATCATCTAGATCTGATATTTTATGCTAATTTTGATTTATGTATTCTAGATCTAGGGTTACAAATCTTGGATGAATTACATGTACAATAGAGAAACCTAGATCCAAGTATTAGGGTTTGTATGAGCATATTGGAAAGTTCTTGTGCATAAAACGCATCAGTGGTATCGGAACTTTGATTCCTTTCTGTTGTATGTGATGCAATGATCGTTTGTTAACGGAAAATCAATCTTGGCCTCTACCCGACTCGACTCGGCGAGTCACTAGTTGGACTTGGCGAGTCGGCCCAACTCAGCGAGTCCAAGTGGTGACTCGGCGAGTCCAGTAGTTAGACAGAGGAAAACTTGGGATTTTATGTTGTTTTGCTATAGGATAATTGCCAAAATCGTTTTTGAATGATAAAATCCGAATTTTACTGTAATTATGAGATTATCCTTACCAAAATAAAAGATAATTACCAATTAGTTAAATAATAAATTCCTTATATGATAAAATTTGATTATTTGAATTAATTGATCAATTATCTTCCATGAAATTGGATTAGGTCAAATATAGATAATCACTAAATTGATTGTTTAATTTAAATTATTTGTTATTTGATCCTTTATGTTTTGAAAAGTTAAATAATCACACTCAAGTCTTGAAATTTAAATTTTGATTAAAAGTTTAATTATGAATAATTTAAATTTCAAACCTTTAGAATTTTACAAGTTTAAAATTCAATATTATACTTTATTTATTATAAGATTAATATATATATATATATATATATATATATATATATATATATATGTGTGTGTGTGTGTGTGTGTGTGTGTGTGTATATATATATATATATGTATGTATAAGAATAAGCTAGTCTTATCGCTAGTAGGCCTCATTCACGAAGCCGGTCTATAAGGGGGGTATAAGGTTGTTGCCTATAAAATGACGCTTAATGGGTGTCCACTCTCACCCACTGCTTCCTTGATTGGTGGAGGGTCGTTAGCTGAACGGATAGGATAGGGCATTTAATTCCTCATTATAAGTATAATGAATATTACAAGTAACTAAATGTTTTTCAAATTCCCAATCTTAGTTACTTTAGGGTAAAATGTGAAAATGATGCTATTCCATGGAATTACACTTTGTACCCTTGTCAAACATTAGTGGAGCGCTTGTGCTTAACCGACACACTAATTTGGGGTTGGCATTGGTTGCGAAGGGTGGCTCGATGTTTATCATAGATCAATGGAGCATGTGTGGCTAACCGGCACATTGATTAGGTGATAGTGACATTGAGTGCACCATGTTGATTCGCATGGTTATTCACACCTTGTTTATGATCCTCGGTATCCCAGTCATAAATATGAAGGGCATATTGAGATTGAAACATGCCATTGAAAAGTTCAATGAATCTCAAAGATCTAGGAGTTTTCAAAAACATTTAAAACATAATTCTCTTTTGTTTTTCATGGTGGAAAATTAGTAAATCGTCATTCACTTACCTTCAAATTATTTTCTTTTAGATTACAGCATCCCTTTTCTAAGTTGTAAATAATGTTGTTGGATCCTAACCCTAATTTCTCATTTGGGTGATTAATTGGGGATTCATTCTAATCAAACTTATCCTTTTCTATTTTCAGATGTCTAATGCAAACAACAACAACGCTCCTGCAGCTACTGGTGGATTCTCACTCATGAATTTGTGTGGGAGAGTGATCTTTAATGGCAATAACTTCAACGAGTGGATCCGAAATATTCGGATGATCACTCGCTACGAGGACAATGAGTATGTCCTCGATGAGAAGCTTGAAAAGATCGATCCAGAAACTGCCACTGCTGAAGAAATCGCTGCTTGTGAGGCACATGAACGTGATGCTACGAAGGTCCATTGCATCGTGCTCGCGACTATGAATGCAGAACTCCAAAATTCCTAGGAGGACATGTATCCATTCGAGATGCATTAAGATTTCATGGATAGGTACCACCAAAGCGTGATGCAAGATCACTGTGAGATCATCACTAATATGATCACCGTTAGGATGGGGAATGGAGAATCCCTAACCTCGCATCTGCAGAAGATGCATAGGTACGTTGATCGTCTTCTAAAGTTAAATGTTAACTTTGATGAGGATTTGGCTATCGATATCATCCTCCACTCCTTGCCTCCATGCTACAACCAATTCAGAATGACCTACCACATGAACAAAGAAGAGGTCACTTTGAGCAAGCTTCAAGGGTTGTTAAGAACTGCTGAGAGCAACCTAAAGGATAAATCTGTTGCATCAACTCCTACTGATTCGACCCGTGTGTTGGCAATTGGGCAAGGAAAAGATAAGAAGAGGAAGGCTCCTTCCAAGATCCACCAAAAGAGAAAGTCCCATGATGGTTCCTCTTCTAGTGGGACCAAAGCTGGTTCCATTAAACCATCTTCTGACCCCAAAGATGCAGAGTGCTTTTACTACCATGAGAAGGGCCACTAGAAATGAAGCTGCCCTAAATATCTACAAGATATTAAGGATGGGAAGATAAAGCCTACCTTTTCATGTATGTATTCAATTAAATCTAATACCTAATCACTTGCTACTTCATGGATTCTTGATACTTGATGTGGTTTCCACATTTGTTCTGTTTTGCAGGGCCTAAGAGAAAGTAGGGAAGTGGAGCATGGGAGGATAAACTTGGTCACGGGAAACAGAAGATTGTCACATGTCATCAAGATCGGAGTTTATTACTTAGTGTTGAGTAATGGGTTAGGGTTAGATTTAAGCAATTGTTGCTATTCGCCGGATATGGCAAGAAACATCATTTCTTTTCACGGATTATATAGACAAGGGTTTAGATATTCAGTTGGTAAAAGTAATGGTTCTATTAATGTTTATCTTAATGGTGTTTTCTATTTTAAGGCACTACCTTGTAATGGAATATATGAATTTGTGTTGGTTGTAGACATCTTAGGATATGTTGTGTTGAATATTGATTAATCCAATAGTTTGTCCAAGTCAACAAGAAACGTAAAGCCCAACTCCAAAAGGATGGAACGTTGGAGTCATTCGACCTTCGGGACGAAGACATGTGTGAGTCTTGTTTACTTAGGAAGATGACCAAGTCACCCTTTACTGGCACTTGTGAAAGGGGTGAGGGCCTATTAGATCTCATACATACAGATGTATGTGCTCCCTTTAGATCCACCACAAGGGATGCTTGCCACTTCTACATGACTTTTACAGATGATTATAGCACATATGGATATATCTACTTAATCAAGCACAAGTCAAAAATCTTTGAAAAGTTCAAAGAGTTTAAGAATGAAGTGGATAGTCAGTTGGGCAGGAAAATCAAGATGCTTCGATCTGACCGAGGAGGAGAGTACCTAAGTCTTGAGTTTCACGACTATCTAAAGGAATGCGGAATTGTTTCACAATTGACACCTCCTAGGACACCAAAATTGAATGGTGTGGTTGAGAGACGTAATCGGACCTTATTGGACATGGTTCGTTCTATGATGAGTCGGGCTTCGTTACCAATAGCTTTCTAGGGTATGCCTTAGAGACTGCCGCCCATATCCTTAACCTAGTTCCCGCCAAGAAGGTTGCCAAAACACCTCACGAGATGTGGACAGGGAAAGCTCCCTCGTTGGAACATATCAATGTCTGGGGTTGTGAAGCTTTCGTAAGATGAGAGAATCATACCAAGCTCGAACCTCGTAGTGAGAGTGTTATTTCATTGGCTATCCACATAAGTCATTTGGCTATCTCTTCTATAGACCGAGTGATAATGTTGTCTTCGTTGCGAGGAGAGGGGTTCTCCGAGGGAGAGAGAGAGAGAGAGAGAGAGAGAGAGAGAGAGAGATAGAGAGAGAGAGTACTCATAAGCCAAGGGGACAGTGGGAGGCAAATCGATCTTGAAGAGCTTCAAGAGTGGAGCAATGAAGGAACCTCTAACACTGGCAATCAACCTAAGGATGAGACTCCTGTTGAACCTGTTGACGAGTCCTTACCTCTTAGACGTTCCATTAGGGCAAGTGTTCCATCCCAGTTGTAGGGATTCCATATTACTACTGAAGGGGATACATTTATTAGTGATAGTACACTAGTAAATTTGGACGAACCTAGCAGCTACAAGGAAGCCATGGCAAGCCCAGAGTCTGCTAAATGGAAAGAGGCAATGGACAGTGAGATTCAGTCTATGTACAGCAACCAAGTTTGGAATTTGGTTGATAATGTACCAGGTCGTAAGACGGTCGGGTGCAAGTGGATCTTCAAGAAGAAGACGGATATGGGTGGGAAAGTGCACACTTATAAAGCATGATTGGTTGCGAAGGGCTTTACTCAAACTCCAGGAGTTAATTATGATGAGACCTTTTCACCAGTCGCGAAGATAAGGTCTATTAGGGTGATTCTCGCAATAGTTGTGTTTCATGACTATGAAATATGGCAGATGGACGTTAAAACTGCTTTCCTTAATGGAAAGTTGGTTGAGGATGTTTACATGAACTAGCAAGAGGGTTTTGTCGATTCGAAGCACCCCAATAGAGTGTGCAAGCTTGAGAAATCCATTTATGGATTAAAGCAAGCGTCTCGCAGATGGAATCTTTGTTTCGACAAGAAGGTCAAAGAGTTTGGTTTTCTGCGAAGCGAAGATGAGTCATGTTTATATGTCAAAACTAGTGGGAGTATAGTGAGCTTCCTCATATTGTATGTCGATGACATACTGCTCATAGGAAACAACATCCCAACCTTTTAGGAAGTTGAGTCCTGGCATAGGAAGTGCTTCGCTATGAAGGATCTCGGAGAAGCTGCATATATTCTGGGAATAAGGATAGTGAGAAACAGGAGTAAGAGACTGATAGGACTCAGTCAGGATACATATTTGGATAAGGTACTAAAACATTTTAGTATGGAAAATTCCAAGAAAGGGGAGTTGCCAATCTAGAGCAATACTAAGCTAAGTAAGACTCGGAGCCCGAGTACAGAGGCAAAGATAGCTGAGATGAGTCGGGTACCTTACGCTTCCCCAGTTGGCTCAATCATGTATGCTATGACTTGTACTTTCCCTGATGTGGCCTTCGCTTTGAGCATGGTCAATAGATATCAAGGAAACCCTGGTAGAGCTCATTGGACTGCAGTTAAGAATATTCTTAAGTAACTTCGGAGGACCAAGGAATGATTTCTAGTCCTCGGTGGGAGTAATGACTTAAGGTTACGAGGGTACAATGATGCTAGTTTTCAGACGGATTGGGACGATTACCAATCAAAGTCTGGTTGGATCTTTACACTTAACGGAGGAGTAGTGACTTGGAAAAGTTCCAAGTAGGAGACTGTAGCTGATTCAACGTGTGAATCAGAGTACATTGCAGTGAGTAAAGTAGCAAAGGAGGCAATATGGTTGAAGAACTTCATTGGAGACCTTGGAGTTGTTTCATCCATAAAGGAGTCTATGGAGATTTTCTGTGATAATGAAGGTGCGGTTGTCTTGACCAAGGAACCAAGGGATCATGGCAGGTCTAGACATATCGACAAAAGATATCACTTCATAGGACATCAGGTAGAAGAAGGACTCCTCATAGTAAAGAGGGTATCATCAGAATATAACCCAGCAGATCCCCTTACAAAGGGATTGAGTAGGGTTAAGCACTTGCATCATGCAAGGAGCATTGGGCTGAAGGACGATATAAGTATAGATTAGATAGATAGGAAACATGCAATAGATAATTTATACTTGACATTTGATGAATAAATAAAGGTGTATTATTTATGAGTAAAGTTACTATCCTGTGTTGATTATTTATCTATTGTTTCAATTTTGCATGTTTTGAATTCCTGAATAATAAGATTGTTCAAACGGTCCACAGTCACTCATATGTTGGAAGTAGATATGAAAGAAGACTGTCATGAATTTGTTTGTAGATTGTCTAAAAGGTTTAGGCATGACAAAGGTTTGCTGCAAAGTTTATGAGTGCTTATGAATTATGATTTGAGCATTAGAATAAACCCGCGCTTGTTGGTATCACTTCCTGGAATTTATCACGAGTGATCGCAAGAAGATAATATCATATAATCTTTAAACCTAGAGATATGGTTATTATTTGTTGGTTGGTTGTGCATTGATAATGCGTAAACACATCAGTAACTTGATGTTATAAAACACATTGTTGTGTATGATTTAGCCAGTGAATAATAAAAGCATATAAGTCAAATCTGTTCCTTTTATTCTAAGAGGATAAAAGCGATATCTGGCCACTTGATGATTTGGTTTGACTTATGTGTCGGGCCCAGTCAGGATGAAGTTTATGTGTTCAACTAAGTTCTATGTCAAACAAATCAGAAGTCAAGAAACAATATGTTGGATAATAAGTATGACTATGTTCCATGTGATTGTCAGCATGATATCTAGAACAGAGGATTATACGATCCCTTATCTAAAGGATAGGATTTTGATCAGAGTTAGTAGCAGCGTATAAGAGATACAATTGCTAACTAGATCCTGAAGTCATATGTGAGATATAGTTATCAGACTTATCCAAGTGGGAGATTGTTAGATTAGTGTCTAAGCCCGTAACTATATTTGGTATGTACTTGACCCGGTTGTGCATGACCCTTTTGGGTTGCCTTCACCAAAGCAACTTGACAAGGTAATTTATGGAGAGAAAGGATATTATGATTTATTAGTATATTATAAGATTAATATATTAAGAGAAAAATCATATTATTTAATTAATATTAGTCGAAAAATTAATTAGGAATTAATTTGGTGGCTAAAAGAGATTAGTTAAATAAAAGGGTTTAAATTGTCAAATGTGTGATAGTTGTATTTTGGGATGGGAAACCTAATGGATCAAAGGGGGGAACGAAATTGTGAAGAGATTCCATCAAAATTTCCTCCATAAGCCCTATTCCAGAAGGTTCCATGGGCTGCTTGGTGATTAAGCTGTCCATTAGGGTTTTGACTGAAACCCTAGCAACTAACAGTAGAAATAAGACCCCTGGCCTTCAAATTTTGGTACTTGCTTCCAAGAGAACCCTAGGGCCTAAATTTAGAGCCTCCTCCCTCTCTCATAATAGCCTTCTTGCTTCTTGGTATTTGTAAGCCATTAGAGGAGTTACACGTGTGATTCTAAGCTCAACAAAGAAGAAAGATCAAGCATTCTTAAGAGGTAATCATCTAGATCTGATTATTTATGTTAATTTTGATTTATGTATGCTAGATCTAGGGTTACAAATCTTGGATGAATTGCATGTACAATAGAGAAAACCTAGATCCAAGTATAGGATTTGCGTGAGCAGATAGGAAAGTTCTTATGTATAAAACCCATCAAATTACAATTTATCTATTACACGTTTCTAAACTATCTAATCTAAACTAATATTGTCCTTCAACCCAATGCTCCTAGCATGCTGCAAGTGCTTAACCCTAGTCAGTCCCTTCGTAAGCGGATTTGCTGGGTTATCCTCCAACGATACCCTCTTCACTACGTGGAGTCCTTCTACCCGATGTCGAATAAAATGATACTTTCTATCGATATGTCGAGATCTACCATGATCCCTTGGTTCCTTGGTCAAGGCAACCGCTTCTTCATTATCACAGAAAATTTCCGTAGGCTCCTGGATGGATGGCACAACTCCAAGGTCTCCAATGAAGTTCTTCAATCATATTGCCTCCTTTGATGCTTCGCTCGCCGCTATGTACTCTGATTTGCAGATTGAATCAACTACGATCTCTCCCTTGGAACTTTTCCAAGTCACTGCTCCTCTATTAAGGGTAAAGACCCAGCCCAACTGTGAATAATAGTTGTCCGTGTCGGTCTGAAAACTGGTGTCATTGTACCATCACACCTTTAAGTCATCACTCCCACCGAGGACTAGAAACCATTCCTTGATCCTCCGAAGGTACTTAAGAATATTCTTTACTGCGGTCTAATGTGCTTTGTCAGCGTTCCCTCGATATCTGTTGATGATGCTCAAAGCGAAGGCCACAGCAGGGCAAGTACAAGTCATAGCATACATATTCGAGCCAACTGCGAAAGCGTATGGTACTCGACTCATCTCATCTATCTCGCATTCGGTACTCGGACCTTGAGTCTTACTCAACTTGACATTACTTTGGATTGGTAACTCCCTTTTCTTGGAATTCTCCATACTAAAACGTTTTAGTACCTTGTCCAAGTAAGTATTCTGATTGTCCTATTAGTCTTTTACTTCTGTTTCTCACTATCCTAATTCCCAAAATATAGGCAGCCTCTCCGAGGTCCTTCATTGCGAAGCACTTCCTTAGCAAGGACTTTACTTCCTGCAGTGTTGGAAGTCATTTCCTATGAGTAGTATGTCATCGACATACAATATGAGGAAGCTAACTATACTCCCACTGGCTTTAACATATACACATGATTCATCCTCACTTCACAGAAAACCAAACTCTTTGACTTTCTAATCAAAACAAAGATTCCATCTGCGAGACACTTGGTTCAGTCCATAAATGGACTTCTCAAGCTTACACACTCTATTAGGATGCTTCGCATTGACAAAACCCTCTGGTTGACTCATGTAAACATCCTTATCGATGTCTGTATTCTTCTTGAAGATCCACTTGCACCCGACCATCTTACGACCTGGTACATTATCAACCAAATTCCAAACTTGGTTGTTGTACATAGACTGAATCTCACCATACATTGCCTCTTGACTTCCTTGTAGCTGCTAGGTTCGTCCGAATTTACTAGTGTACTATCACTGATAAATGTATCACCCTCACTTGTTATATGAAAACCATACAACACTGGTGAAACACTAACTCTACTGGAACGTCTAAGAGGTAAGGATTCGTCAATCAGCTCAACCGGAGTTTCCTCCTTGGGTTGAGCGCCAGCGTTAGAGGTTCCTTTATCCCTCGACTCTTGAATCTATTCAAGATCGATTTGCCTCTCACTGTCTCCTTGGATTATGAGTTCTCTCTCTCTCTCTCATGGAAAACCCTTCTCCTCGCGACGAAGACAACATTGTCACTCGGTTTATAGAAAAGATATCTAAAGGGCTTTTGCAGATTGCCGATGAAAATACACAACTTACTACGAGGTTCGAGCTTGTCGTGAGTCTCTCATCTTACGAAACCCTCGCAACCCTAAACATTGATATGTACCAACGAGGGAGCTTTCCATGTCCACATCTCATGAGGTGTTTTGACAACCTTCTTGGTAGGGACTAAGTTCAGGATATGGGCTGCAGTATCTAAGGCATACCCCCAGAATGAGATAGGTAGTGAAGCACGACTCATCATGGAACAAACCATTCTAGCAAAGTTCGATTACGCCTCTCAGCTACACCAATCAACTTTGGTGTCCTAGGTGGCGTCAATTACGAAACGATTCCGCATTCCTTTAGGTAGTCATGGAATTCAAGACTTAGGTACTCTCCTCCACGATTGGATCGAACATCTTGATTTTCCTACCCAACTGATTCTCCACTTCTTGTTTAAACTCTTTGAACTTTTCAAAGGTTTATGACTTGTGCTTGATTAAGTAGATATACCCATATCTGCTATAATCATTGGTAAAGGTTAAATAGAAGCTGCTCGCATCTCTTGTGGTGGATGTAGAGGGCCCACACACATCGGTGTGTATGAGATCCAATAAACCCTTACCCTTTTCACAAGTTCCAGTGAAGGGTGACTTGGTCATCTTTCCAAGTAAACAAGATACACACACGTTATCGTCCCTAAGGTCGAATAACTCCAACACTCCATCCTTTTGGATTTGGGCTATGTCTTTCTTGTTGACATGTCCAAGACGACAATGCCACAAACATGTTTTATCCAAACTCTTGGAAGAATCAATACACAACACATCATTTCCTAAATTATCTACAATCAACATAGTTTCATATATTCCATTACAAGACAATGCTTCAAAATATAAAACACCATTAAGATAAGCATAAATAGAACCCTTTTCATTATCAAATGAATATCTAAATCCTTGTCTATATAGACCATGAAAAGAAATGATGTTTCTTGTCATATCTGGCAAATAGCAAGAATTATTTAAATCTAAACCTAATCCATTACTAGGCACTAAAGAATAAACTCCGACTCTGGTCACAGCGGACGATTTTCTATTTCCCGTAATCAAGTTTATCTTCCCATGTTCCATCTCCCTACTTCTTCTTAGTCCCTGCAAATCAGAAAATATGTTAAAACCACATCCTGTATCAAGAACCCAAGATATATCATGTGATGAATCATTAGATTTAATAGTGTAAATACCTGTGAAGGACGACTTGATCTTCCCATCCTTGATAGCTTGCAGATAGTCTAGGCAGCTTCGTTTCCAATGCCCTATCTCTTGGCAGTGGTGACACACTCTTTGTCTTCTTAACGAGTGACCATTCGGATGTTGCAGATCCAATCATTGAAATTGGACCCGTCAAAGATCACTCTCCCACAAAACTTCATGAGTGTAAACGAATTGGAGGAATTTGAGCCGGAAGCGTTGTTGTCGACGTTCGACATCTGAAATAGAGAAGAGACAAAGTTTGATTAGAAATGAATCCCCAATTAAACACCCAAATGAGAAATTAGGGCTAGGATCCAACAACATTATTTACAAATTCGAAGAGGGATGTCGTAATCTAACATGCAAATAATTTGAAGGTAAGTGAATGACGATTCACTAATTTTCTACCATAAAAAATGAAAAAGAGATTAAGTTTTAAATGTATTTGAAAATTCTTAGATCTTTTGAGATTCATTGAAATTTTCAATGGCATGTTTAAATCTCGATATGCCCCTCAAGGTTGTGACTGGGATGTCGAGGATCACAAAGCGGGTGTGAATAACCATGCAAATGTACATGGTGCCCTCATTGTTACAGTCACCTATTTGATGTGTCGGTTAACCACACACGCTCCATCGAACTATGAGAAACAACGAGTCAAACTTTGCCACCTTTGCTTAGAGCCCAATTAGTGTGTCGATTAACCACACACGCTCCACTAACGTCTTAGCAAGGGTACAAAGTGTAATTTCATGGAATTGCATCAATTTCACTTTTGCCTAAAGTAACTAAGATTGAGAATTTTGAAAAACATTTAGTTACTTTTATAATTCATTATACTATTAATGAGGAAATTGTTGCTCTATCCTACCCGTTCGGCTAACGACCCACCACCAATCAAGGAAGCGGTGTGTGAGAATGGACACCCATTGAACGGCCATTTTATAGGCCATAACCTTATACCCCCTTATAGATTGGGTTCGTGAATGATGCCTACTAACGGTAAGACTAGCAGTTTAAGTTTTATATATATATATATATATATATATATATATATATATATATATATATATATATATATATATATATATATATAGATATATCTTATAATAAATAAAGTATAAGGTTGAATTTTAAACTTGTAAAATTCTAGGGTATGAAATTTAAATAATTCAAATTAAACTTTTAATCAAAAATTTAAATTTCAAAACTTGAGGACAAGTTTTGAACTTTACAAAACACATAGGATCACATAGCAAATAATTTAAAATTAAACATTTAATTTAATGATTATCTAAAATTGACTTAATCCATTTTATTCACAAGATAATTCATCAAATAATTTAAATAATCAAATATTATCATATAAGGAATTAATTACTCAAACAATTGGTAATTATCTTTTGTTTTGGTAAGGATAATCATATAACAACAATAAAATTCGAATTTTATTAGTAAAAAATGATTTAGGTAATTATCCTTTAGCAAAACAACAAGAAATCCCAAAAATCCCTCTGTCTGACACCCCGACTCGCCGAGTGCAACTAGTAAGTCGCCGAGTCAGGTTGGGCAGAGGGCAAAAAAAAGATTTTCAGAGAGGATGAACATACAAGGCATCAACACAAAAGAAACCAATCAAGGCTCTGATACCACTGATGAGTTTTACACAAAATAACATCCTATGTACTCATGCAAACCCTAAAGCTTGGATCTAGGTTTATCTATTGTACATGGAATTCATCCAAGACTTACAAACCCTAGATCTAGCATATATATTTCAAAAGTATCACAAGAAAACAGATCTAGATGATTCCCTCTTGAACAATGGCTTGAATCTTCTTGTCTTGGAGCTTAGAGTCACAAATGTCACTCCTCTAATGGCTTACAAACACCACACAAGCAAGATGATGATATTGGAGAGGGAGGAGAGGCACAATTTCGGCTATGAAGGCTCTTAGGGTTCAAGTGGCCAAAAATTGGAAGCCTTAGGGTCTTATTTATACTAGTGCTGCTAGGGTTTCAGTCTCAACCCTAATGGACATCTTAGGCCTTAAGCAATCCAAGGAAGCTTTCTGGAAGAAGGCCCTTATGGCCAAAATTAGGATGGACACATCCCTAATTTCGTCCATGCCTAGTCCAAGAGGATCCTCAGCTCAATATTCAACTATCACACATTTGACCGTTTAAGTCCCCGATATTTAATTAATGTCTGTTAGCCACATAATTACTTCTTAATTAATTCTTGTCTAATATTAATTAAACAATATGATTTCTCCTTTAATATATTATTCATATAATATATTAATAAACCATATTAACCTCTCTATTCATAAATCACCCTGTCAAGTTGCTTTGGTGAAGGCAACCCAAAAGGACCATGCACAACCGGGTCAAGTAGTTACCAAATATAGTTACGGGCTTAGACACTAATCCAACATGTGCTTCTATCACCTTAAACCTTTCTAGGATTTTCATTTAAATATCATTCTCATGTGAACCATATAAATAGGTGGTAACTACATGCATTAGACGTATCTCGAGTTTTGCATGTGTTGCTAGCCTTATTTGATAATAGAATGTAATTGCATCAACCAAAGGAGTGTACATTTCTTAATACATAATTATGGGCATTTGGGTAAAATTCTTGAGCAACAAGTCTTACTTTATATCTCACAACTTCATTTTTCTTGTTTCTTTTGCGCACAAATACCCATTTGTGTCCCACTCGTCTTACTCTGTTTGGTGTATTGACTATAGTCCCAAATACTTTTTGTTGAGTAAGAGAATTAAGCTCTTTATTTATTTCATCTTTCCATTTTGTCCAATATTCTTTTTTCTTACATTTCCAGATAGATTTAGGTTCAAGATCCTCATTTTCTTTATAATCGCGCATGGAACATGATATGAAAATTTATCATCGACGTCTGTCTTCTTTTGGTTCCATCTTATTCATGTCATGACACAATTTATTGAGATCTCTTCAGTTTCATAATTTTCAGGTACCTTTGTTTCTTTTGTTATGTCATTGGGCTCTTCTAGAGCTTCATTAATATTTTCAAGAGATTTTATTTTCTCTTTTGGGCCATCAATATATTTGCACAATTTCATTTTTGAGGATTTTTATCTTTGGAACCGGCTAATCTTCCATGCTTCAGACGTGCCTAAGATTCATTTGTTGCTAGATTTTTTTTTACTTCTGGGATATTAATTCTAACTGGAGCATTTACAGCTGGTACATGATACTTTATTACTCACTTAGGGTCAGTAAATGCATCTTGCAACTGATATGCTACATTTTATAAATGAATTATCCTTTTTCAAGTTCACATTGACTTGAACGAGCATATAAAAATGAGAGTGATAATTCATTGCAAGATATTTTATTTTCAACCTTCATTATTTCTCGCTCTAATTTTGGAAAAAACCGATTCTCATAATGTCAATCATCAAATCTAACTATATATAAATCTCCAACTAATTGTTCTAAATAATTTAATATAGATGGAGATTCATATCCAACATCAATTCCCATTTTTATTTGAGGACCTATTTTTGTGTGGTGAGGTGGAGAAATGGATACATAAAGCGCACATCCAAACGTCCTTAGATGGGAAATATTTGGTTGCTGATCGCAAACCAGTTGAATAGGGGAGAACATATGATAAGTAGTTGGCATGATGCGCATAAGTGATGTTGCATATAAAATTGCATGTCCCCATGTCGATATAGGAAGCTTATAATGTATTAGTAGTGGTCTTGCAATTAATTGAAGATATTTGATTAATGACTCAGCTAAACCATTTTATGTATGGACATATGGAACAAGATGTTCAATAGTTGTCTCAATCGACATGCAATAGTCATTAAAAGCTTATAATGTAAATTCTCCAACATTGTCAAGTCTAATTTTCTTAAATGGGTAATAGGAAAAATATGCCCGTAGGAAGATTATTTATGCAAGTAATCTAGCAAAAGCCAAATTACGAATAGACAACAAGCACACATGTGACCATCTAGTCGACGCATCAATTAAAACCATAAAAGATCTAAATGATCCACATGGTGGATGAATTGGTCCACATATATCCCCTTGAATTCTTTATAAGAAACTAGGAATTTAATACCCAAATTTGTTCAATGATAGATGGGATATTAATTTTCCTTGAGAGCATGCAACACAATACAATTCATTAGCTTGAAAAAATCTTCTATTTTTTCAAGGAATGACCACTTTAAGTTTCAATTATTCTACGCATTATAATTGATCTGGGTTGGCCTAACCGGTCATCCCAAACTTTGAAGGTGTTTTTATACCTTTTATTTTCAATAACATAAGATTCAATCTTTCTAATATTTTTATAATACAATCCGTAGGCCAATACGGGTAATTTTTCCAAAAAAAACTTTTCTCACCCGATATCATTTTATAATATTGAGATACTCTTTATCATCATCAAAAGTTGTTTCAATATGATATCCATTTGATCGAATATCCTTAAAACTTAATAAATTTTTTGGTGATTTTGATGAAAATAATACATCTCCAATTGTAATTATTATCCCTTATGGTAATATGATACTTGCTCTTCCGGAGTCTTCAATCATTTTTGCACTACCCGTTATTGCATTAACATTTTCTTCTCCGGTTGATAAATAAGCAAAATATTTTTCATTACTAAAAATGTTATGTGTTGTTGCACTGTTTGAAGATATATCTTCATCATTTTTTTTTGCGAATATCCATATTTCTCTTCAATAAATAAATAAAACATAAGAAACATTCAACTTAGAGAAATAAAGTCATATTTTATTACTTTGAGAAGATTGTGATGAAATAATTTCTCATGAAATGAATATAACATAAAAACATAATAAATGACATGAAAACTACACATTATTCTTCCATCACCATCTATAGCACCACTTGTCCCTTCCGGGTAGACAAGAAAATCGACAACATCCAAATGTGTCATTTATGGTCGACTTTCGTGAAAATCATTTTGAATCAATTTCTTTTTCGATATTTTATTTTTCTTTAGATCTTAAATAAGCTTGATAAAGATCAACAAAATGCTTTGGAGAGCAGTATGTACAAAACCAATGAATGGTCATTCCATGTCGGTGAAAATATTTTCAACTTTCTTTTTGCCTTGACCACTTTTATCAGTAGGATGTAGGTTTTTGTTATTATCAAACTTATAGAGGTTACTTGTAATCTTGTTATTTTTATGATAATTATGATAACCTCCACGACCTTGGTTAGACCCATGACTACTATGATTATATGATGTTACGTTCACTTCAGGGAATGCACTAGAACCGGCCGTGATTGATTGGTGATTTTTCATCATTAACTCATTGTTTTGTTTAGCCATAAGAAGACATGAGATTAATTAATGATAGTTTTTTTAAACCTTTCTCATGATATTGTTGCTGCAGGAGTATGTTAGTGGCATGAAAAGTAGAGAAACATTTCTCTAGCATGGTTTTCCATAGTGAAAATACTAATCAAAATAAAGACTTGTATGTTAGGAATTGCTAGTTAATAATTTCCATAAAATAAGTTGTAAGCATTGTACATGTAAACTTATAAAAAACATAACTAAAAATGAAAAGAATAATAAGGATTTAGAGCTCTATAGTAGAGTTGTGCTGATAACATGTTATAAAATATGATCAAATAACAAGATAAATTATAAAGTAATGAACGATATAAGAGTGAAGAGAACTTTTATTCCAACACTTATAATGAAATCATCAACTTTCTAGTACATATGACTCACTATTTATACAACCAAAATAAGATAGAAAGATGAATGCACATTATGATGGTTCATTATTACACTCATAAAACATATTGAAATGGTTGTTACTAATGCTAAATAATGATAAGGAGTTATGGGAGAAATGTGGAATCCAATGGTAATTCACAAACTAATATTTGATAACACATATATTTGTAGTACAATTTACAATACATAAAACTTGATCCAAGCAACATAACTCATTAGTAATTACTTGGTTGAAATTGTACATTTTCTTTTTCTTTTATCTAATTTAAACTCATATATATATATATATATATATATATATATATATATATATATATATATATATATATATATATATATATATATATATATTCGAATTAGTTTATCTACTTTATCCCAAATATCACACTGATAAATTTTTTTCTACTTGATTTTCTATGTATTTATTTAAATTTGGTAGAAAACTTGTTTATATTTTTATACAATCTATGGATGTTTTTATATTTTGTAAAATCTTTAAACTTATGTTGGAAAATTTGAAATTTGGAGTTTTCGTTGATGTAAAAGTTTCATATTAGATAAGGAAAAAAAATCATTGACTCCCAGGTAGGGATTCCCAGTCCCCGTTAAGGGTGGGATGGGGGTTTATTTATATTCCCTAATGGGGATGGAGAATTGAATGAGAATTCAGGGATGGGGATGGGGATGGGGATTAGGGTCCCCTGTATTCCCCGCCCTGTTTCCATCTCTAGTCGAACCAAATTACAAGACGGCGGTAACGGCAAAATTGTGGAATCTCGGGTTAATTAAAGTTTTGAGGAGTGGCTTTGCACTAAGGGCAAAGCTTGATCATGGGTCGAAAGTATTAGAAACTAAAATTAATGTTTTACAAATAAGAAACCAAATTTTTTTCAGCAATTAAACACCAAAAAACCTAAAATTACCGTTCTATAAAAATCAAAATCGATGAATAATTCATTCAAAATCAGCCCTCTAACTTGAATCTAATATTAGATAAACAGAAGAGAATAAGCAATGCTCATCACTAATTACTTGAACCAAGAACAAAGAATTTAACAATGTGTGAAATCCTAATTAGTTGATTCCCAAATTTCTAAGAACAATCAAGCATAGAGGAACAATTCATATCAGTTCATTATAGATAAAAGTCAAAAAAATTGGCTCCTGAATGAAATCATAATGTGTGTGCAAAAATCCATTTAAATGTGTGTGAAAAGAGAGGAGGTCAGGACTCAAGAATATACCTGATTTTCTTCACTTCTGTGAACAATAAATTTAGAAAGAACAACAGAAATGCAGAACAACTCAACAGCAGGTAACGGTGGTGACTGGCGGTGCATACCATAGATGATACGCCCCTGCTTGGCACCACCCTTCAACATTGCTCAGGGTTTGGTGCATACCACCCTGCCTCTTCCTCGATATGCCAATTCGACAACCCCATTCCTAGTCTCACTCTCTTGACAATGGTGTTGACCACACAATAATGACTTTTTTTGTTCAATTTCCATACACTATAAAAACCAACCTAATATACTATTGTATATCAAACCAAAATTTTATTCTCTACAAAATGTCTTTTTCATCTTCGGAAACTTTTGACATGGCGGTACAAGTGGCAATTGGCATAGCTAAAATATTGGCAAGCCATTTTTCAAGGATATTTTTTCGACGGTGGTTCCAAATGCACAAAAAAAAAATTCAGTGTATAGTTGAAGACATGCAAGAAGTTTGTTCATTTTTCCTACAACATCCAGATGTAAGAGGGTACAACAGGGTTTAGTCCATTATAAAAATGCATAATGCACTTCATATGATAGCATATGACATCCCAACCAATGTGTAACACTCCAAACCAGGTATTACAATTGAAGCCCTTGAAATATTATTTATTGCATAGTAAGTCTCTTAAGTACAGTGGGCGTACTTCAGGAGTACGCTTAGCATAGCATGCACAGATGATCACGGAGGGCTATTATGTACACTGGGCGTATGTAACGCCCGTAGATCCGGGCTAGTCATTATTTAGAATTAATAATCTTAACTAAGTTATAGTATATGTTACAAGGTTTCTGTCCATATAAAGAACGCCGAAATCCGAGTTACAACGAAGAAGTTATGACCTGTCGAAGTTTCGCGACAGAACCGGGACGACGCAGACTGACGTAAAAAGTGAATTTACGTTAGAGTGATATTTAGCCTTAGCAATATAAACTAAAGTCATAGAGTTAGTTAAAACATGAGCGTGTATAAAAAGAACGTCCAAATCTGACTTCGTATGAGGAAGTTATGATTTTTCGAAGTTTCGACTTAGCAGTATGCAGCCCGAATACTCGATTTGAGATCGAGCAGGTTTTTGCTGAAACAATATAAATGAGAATCGAAGATCTCATTAATTGTAGTAAAACAATAAAAAGATAGGCGAAAATGGACGTCGGATGAAGAAGTTATGAATTTATAACGGAATTTTCCTGTCCCGACCTACTAAAAATAAATAATAAAAATAAATTCAAATTTAGCCAACGGAGTCTAAACAGAAGTTGTAGATCGTGGTCTCACCTACGCGGGGATATAAAGAACGTTGAAAACGGAGCTCGTATGAGGAAGATATGAATTTTTGAATTTTATTAAATAATTAAAGTATTTAAATTAAATAAAAATTCGGATATTATCCAAAGGGGGGGGGGGGGGGGGGAGTCACCGGGCTTATCCACATTACGCCCAACGTAAATGAGCTTCCAGCCCCCTATAAAAGGGTGTCGAGGGCAACCTACTTCTTTGCTCATTTCTTCCCGTTTTCTCGTGTTTTTGCATCGTTTTTCGTGCAAGAATTATCCCAAAGCCCCGATATCATTCTCGAGCCCCGAAGCAAGTCCCGAGGCCCCGAAGATCCCAAGAAGTGTGATTCCCAAGCCGAAGCTCTGCCCGCGAGGAGTCCGGTTTTTGTGAAGATCTTCCAGATCTACCGAAGAATACTACTTCTACAAGTCGTAGTGTTGTCCGATCATCTTCTAATCAAGTGAGTGTGTGGTTACTTTCTTCTAACGCATAATTATGAAGTGTTTTATATGAAATACGTGTTATGTGTATAATTTTGTTGTTATGTATGTGAATGTATATTCACTTTCTTCTATCCCATGGATATGATTTATTCTCTATGAAATACGTGTTATGTGGGTATGCCTCATCTGTTATGTGGAATAGGTATTGAATGAGAATGTTATACAGGTTTTAAACTATGTATAAAAATATATATTTTTATCTACTAATATGTTGGGTAGAACATTGGTAGATAGTTGATGTGTGATAAACAGATGAGAGGCCCCGATGTTGTTTTTGTTGATCTAGTTATTCAGCGAGTATGGATTAGACCAAGAGGTTAGTCTTATACCCGGGAGTATGGATCAGGTAAAGAGATAAAACTTGTTATTAGTCTGGGAGTATGGATTAAGACTAAGTTAATTTTCCCTAGTCCGGGATTATGGATTGGGTACAGTTATTGATCCAGGAGTATGGATCAGATCAGGATTAGGGTATAGTTAATTGTCCTTATTCCGGGAGTATGGATTGGGTACAATTATTGATCTGGGAGTATGGATCAGATCAGGAGGTTAGTTTTAGATCCGTGAGTATGGATCAGGTGAAAAAGGTTAGTTTTAGATCCGTGAGTAGGGATCAAGTAAAGAGGAAAATTTAAGATACGAGAGTTTAGATCGTGTCGTTGTGAGGATCGATGGGGTGGGATAAGAGTTGCCTTTATATGGTGAAATTGTACAAGTTTGAATGTTCTATATTTATAAATATATGATATAACATTGTGGGATGAAAACCCTATATGCTCACCAGGCTTCCAAGCCTGACCCACTCAGTTTTCTTTGTATCACAGGTATTAATATGAAGACATATTTCATAGAGAGATTTAAAGGAGATATAAATCAATTGTGTAATTAAATGTAAGTTCTGTTTATGCTTATATGTCTGTATCAGAACATGACATCCCGAGGTTTTATTATTAAATGAAAATACATTCTCTTCGAGAAATATTTTGATAAGTTATTATCATATCTTGTTTTGGGAACAAATTCCGCAACTGTTTTCTTTAAAAGAGTACTCTGATTTTAAAAACAAGCATAAACAAATCAGTCTTTTCTGGCCGTGAAAATGGAGATGTCACAGCGTACCAAAGAGTATGTGAGGCATATGCGATGGATGTGTAAACCCTAATTTCTAAACTTGAGACCTATATAATCATCCTTATCTCATTTGGGCTTCACCCTAATTAGCCTCTTTCACCTTTAAACATCCCTGAAACCCCTAAGATCATTAGAGAGTGTGTTTTGAGCTTAAGGAGTGCATTTGTGGCTATTTTAGTGCCCATTCAAGAAGAAGGAGTTGCTAAGCAAGCTTGGAGTGTCATAGAACTTCAATAATCTGCATCTAGTTCACCTTGAAGAGCTTCTGGAGGTATAAAGCTTTAATCTTGTCATCTTATACAATAAATCTAGTCAGGGTTTTCTCTATGGTCCCTTTCATTTGGTTTTGGACCTTCTCTTGAGAGTTAAGCAATTCCAGTGGTTAAAATGGTTAGATCTGAGTTTTGTAAGCACACTAAGTGCATAAAAGTGCAATCTTAGGGAGTATCTAGACTCTGTGCATGAGTTTGAAGCCTTATATGTAGTCCTAATGTGAAGAATGAAGTTTTTATGTCCCATATAGCATGAAAGGGCATAAAGTTGTCAATTTTATGCCCCAGGACGTCTTAATGAGCTCAAATCTGATATTGAACGTAAGAACATCGAGTATAAAGCACTGAATGGAAGCAAGTGCTTAATCTATTAGTAAGCTGAGCGAAACATAGAGTACGAAATGCGTACTACCCAAGGACTCAGTACGTCGGGCGTACCAGGGTGGTACCTAAGGCGTACGCACATCAGATGGAATTAGACTTATTTTGGGCTTCCAGGTTTTTGGGCCCTAATTAGTAATTGGGCCTGATCATGTTTTGGAGTTAGTAGGCCAGTTGACCTATTTTAGGTGATGGATACTTTGGTTGGTCCTTATTGGGCCATGAGGCCCATTAATGATTTTGGATATTGACCTATTGGATTAGTGTCTAAGTCCATAACTATTTTGGTATGTACTTGACCCGATGGTGCATGGTTAATTTGGGTTACCTTCACTAAAGCAACTTGATAGGATGAATTATAGAGAGAGAGGGAGAGGGGATTAATTATGATTTATTAATATATTATGAGAATAATATATTAAGGGAGAAATCATATTGTTTAATTAATATTAGTCAATAATTAATTAAGAATTAATTTTGTGGCTAAAAGACATTAATTAAACTTAAGGGATTAGAACTGTCAATTGTATAATAGTTGAATATTGGGCTAATGGACTCCATATTAGAGGGGTGGATGAATTCTATGGGGAAACGCATTGGAAATCGTCCTAGGCCTCTAAGGAGGGAGTCCATGGGTTGCTTAGGGCCTAAGCAGTCAAATTAGGGTTTCCTTGTTAGATAACCCTAATAGCCTCACTATTTAAAGGACCCTTGAGACTAAAAAACGTGGTAAACTAATTGATTAGGGTTTCCAGCCGTTTTTGGGTGTCTCCTCTCTTCTCATTCTACATCCTCTTGCTCTTGGTGTTTGTGAGCCATTAGAGGAATGACACTTGTGACTCTAAGCTTTCTTAAGCCATTCCAAGGAGAATTTAAGATTGTTATTGCTACATAACAATCAAGGTATGATCTAAACCCTAATTCATATATTAATATCGATTATCATATGCTAGATCTAGGGTTTAAAGTCTTGGATGAATGCATGTACAATAGAGAAACCTAGATCCAAGCATTAGGGTTTGCATGAGCACATCGGATGTTCTTATGACCAAAACCCATCAGTGGTATCAGAGCCTTGATTGGTTTCTATTGTATTGATGCCTTGTTTATTTGTTTAAGCTTTGAAAATGGCGAGTTCCATAGTGGACTCGGCGAGTAGCTTCAACTCGGTGAGTTCATAGAGGAACTCGGCAAATTTGAGCGTCGGTAAGGGTGGATTTTAGGATTTCTTGCTATTTTGCTTGAGGATACTTGCCTTAATTGTTTTGGGTCATTAATATCCGAATTTTATCATATATGTGAGTATATCATTGACCAAACAAAATATAATTACCATTTGATTGAATGATAATTTCCTTATATAATAATAATTGATTATTTGAATTAAATTGGTAAATTATCTTGCAAGTAATATTGATTAGGTCAAATTTAGATAATCATTAAATTAATTGTTTAATTTAAATTATTTTCTATTTGGTCCTTTGTGTTTTGAAAAGTTTTAAAACTTTCCCTCAAGTTTTGGAATTTAAATTTTTGATTAAAAGGTTTGATTTGAAATATTTAAATTCTAAACCCTAATGATTTGAAATGTTTCAAAAATTGCCCTCAAGTTTTGGAATTTAAATTTTGATTAAAAGGTTAATTTTAAAAGGTGTTAAATTCTAAAACCATAAGTTTTGAAAAAGTATAAATTGCACCCTTATGGTTTTATTAAATTAATTAAGTGTATAATTAAAAGATAGTTAATAAATCCATAGTGATATGGTTTACATTTAATTAAATTAAAAGTATAATTTATTAAATTAGACCACCTAGTATTTTAAAAGTGTAAAATACACCCTTATACTATATATAACATTAAAAGTCTAATATTATATATGTATGACTTAAATTGCTAGTCTTACCTTTAGTAGGCCTCATTCACGAAGTTGGTCTATAAGGGGTGTTTGAGGAAATTGCCTATAAAATGGCGATTGAATGGGTATCCACTCTTACCCACCGCACTCTTGACTAGTGGAGGGTTGTTAGCCGAACGGGTAGGATACGGCAAACCCTTTCTATTAAAAGTATAATCAAGTATAAAGTAACTTAATGTTTTATACTAAATTCTCAATGTTAGATACTTTAGGCAAAAGTGAATTGATGCAATTCCATGAAATTACACTTTGTGCCCTTGCAAAGACATTAGCGGAGCATGTGTGGTTAACCGGCACACTAAATGGTTCTAAGCAAAGGTAGTAAAGGGTGACTCAATGTTTGTCATAGTTCGGTGGAGCGTGTGTGGTTAACCGGCACATTGAATAGGTGACTGTAACATTGGGGGCACCATGTAAGTTTGCATGGTTATGCATACCCTGTTTTGTGATCCTCGGCATCCCAGTCACAAGTCGAGGGGTATATCGAGATTTAAACATGCCATTGAAAAGTTATATGAATCTCAAAGGATCTAGGAGTTTTTAAATATATTTAAAACTTAATCTCCTTTTCGTTTTTCATGGTGGAAAATTAGTGAATCGTCATTCACTTACCTTCAAATGTTCTGCAATTTGGGTTACGACATCCCTCTCCCAAGTTGTAGAGTATTGTGTTGGGTCCTAGCCTTAATATCTCATTTGGGTGATTTATTAAGGACTCAATTAATCAAGTAACTTGAATTTTCTCCCATTTTGTAGATTTCAAAGTATGACAACTATGGTCTTCCCAAATCCCATGGAACAAGCTTTCCATATGAAGATGATATTCCATGATTCGATCAAGGAACACGAGATCATGCTTCACTTCCTCCACCTCCTACTATTGTTCTCCCTAACCCACAAGTTCAAAGGCTTGAAAAGTTCAAACTCACTCAAGCCCTTTTGGCAAGTAAACATGAAGAAGGAAAGTCAGTGTGTGCTCACATCCTAGAGATGAAGTCACACATTGATAGGTTAAGAAAGTTTGTATCCGTTGTCTGTGAGGAGTTAGCTATTGACTGGGTTCTTCATGTTGGATAAGGTGTCTAAGTCCATAACTTATTTGGTATATACTTGACCCGACTGGCATGGTCCATTTGGGTTGCATCTCATCCAAACTATTATGGATAATTTTATGAGAGTTATACACATATGTTTATTAATATATTATGAGTTATAATATATTAATATGAAGTTACGTTATTTAATTAGTTTTAGTCTTAAATTAATTATGAATTAATTTAGAGATTAAAAGGAAGACTAATTAAATTATGGGCTATTTGTTTTATATAGTGTGGGCTAATACTCATTTGCTAATGGGCTAGGCTTATGTGGAAGTCCATGGATGATCCATGGAGCTTTTAACCCATGGATCCTTGGAAAAGGAAAAGACATGGGTTATTAGGGTTTTACCCTAACCATGCACACTATATAAGCATGCTTATGGAGCATGAAATGGAGCCTAAGAGAAAACTAGTGAACTAGTGTGTGTGTGCATGTGTGTGGCCGATTTTATACAAGGTGTATACTCTCTCAAAGTTTTCCAAGAGTTTGTGGTGTTTGTGATTCCATTTGAGGCATTCACACTATTGGTGCTTGGCCCTCAAACTCCTTAGAACCAAACTCACCAAAAGGTATGTAATCTCTTCTAACTCTTTTATGTTGAAATGTTCCCCATGCCATGTTAGATAGGTTATAAACCTTGGAAAATTATTATTTTGCATGTATTTAGACAAACATAGATCCAAGGTTTATTAGGGTTGCATGCACACTTAGGAAGTGTTAGATTGCTCAAAACCCAACAGTGGTATCAGAGCCTAGGCTTGCTTGTTTGATACTTGATGCAAAATAGTGAAAAAGGTCGAAATCGTTGCTGTCTGCATGGTGGACTCGCCGAGTCCATTGGGAGGACTCGACGAGTCCAAGGCAAACTTCAACCTACTCGACGAGTCAGTTCATGCACTCGACAAGTAGGATCGAAAGAGTGTAGATTCTCGACTTTTGCTGCTGGAAATGGACTAGAAACATTACCCTAAATTGTTTTGGTGTTATAAAACTTATTTTAGTTGGTGTAATGGTTGTTCTAATCCATTTACAATAGCATATATCAAAATTCCATGATTTTATGTGTTCATATAATTCTTGAATTTTTGATGATCATGTTCATGTTCTTATGAATTTAGAAAATGATAGGAATTATTTGCTAAATTGTTTAGGATTAATTCTTTATCATTTATGTGTTTTAATGGAGTCCATAATTTGTCCTCAAGTTATGGATTACCAAAGGTCACTTTCATTTAACACACACTTAAAACACATAAGTTACATGAAAATGAAGAGTCTTCATTTTTATGAACCTTTAATTCATAAGTTATGAAATGAAGAGTTTTGCAAAGTTACAAAACTTGCCCTCAAGTTTTGGAATTTGTAAAGTTTCACACACTTTAATAAACTTTAATTCCAAACCTTAGAGTTTTAATAGTTAAAATTCAACCCTTATACTATTTATAACATTAATGGTTAATTATTATATATATGTATAAGAATAAGTCGTTTTACCGTTAGTAGGCCTCATTCACGAAGCCGGTCTATAAGGTGGGTATAAGGTTGTTGCCTATAAAATGGCGACTTAATGGGTGTATACTCTCACCCACCGCTTGCTTGATCGGTGGAGGGTCGTTAGCCGAACGGGTAGAACAATGAATTTAAATCCTCATTAAAATTATAATGAATATTATAAAGTAACTAAACTCTTTTAATTCCCAATCTTAGTTATTTTAGGAAAATGTGAACATGGTGCTAGTCCATGGAATTCACACTTTGTACCTTACCAAGTCGTTGGTGGAGCGTGTGTGGTTAACCGGCACACTAACTAGGACTAGTAAGGATCACGAAGGGTGACTTAATGTTTGTCATAGATCAATGGAGCGTGTGTGGTTAACCGACACATTGATTAGGTGATAATATTAAGAGTACCAAGTGAATTAGCATGGTTATTCACACCTTGTTTTGTGATCCTCGGCATCCCAGTCACAAAACTTGAAGGGCACAATCGAGATTGAAACATGCCATTGAAAAGTTCAATGAATCTCAAAAGAATCTAGGAATTTCAAATCCAATTAAACTTAATAAATCATTTCGTTTTCATGGTGGAAATTGGTGAATCGTCATTCACCTACCTTTCAAATATATTATTACTTAGATTACGGCATCCCTCTTCTAAGTGTAATATATTGTGATTGGATCCTAGCCTTAATATTACATTTGGGTGTCTTATTAGGGATCCTAAATATATAATCTAAACTTACTTTCTTCTTTCAGATGTCTTCCAACACTAATGCTTCAGGCTCTAACCCAACTGGTTCTTTCTCTCTCATGAATCTTTGTGGGAGGGTCATCTTTGATGGTTCCAACTTCATGGATTGGATTAGGAACATCGGGATGGTTACTCGTTACGAGGACAAGGAATATGTCCTCGATAAGGAGTTAAAAGAACTTGATGAGTATACTGCTACTCCTGAGGAGATCACTGAATTCAGGACTCATGAGAGAGATGCTACTAAGGTGGCATGTATCATGATGGCCACGATGACAGCCGAGCTCCAAAAGTCGTATGAAGATTTCTACCCTTTTGAGATGCACCAAGACCTGATGGAAAGGTACCATCAGAGTGCTCGTCAGGATCGGTATGAAATAATCTCCTCCATAATAACTACCCGCATGAAGGACGGTGAATCCGTCACGGGCCACATGCAAAAGATGCAAAGGTATGTGGACCGTTTGCTGAAGCTGAATGTTAACATCCCCGAGGAGTTGGCAATTGACATCATTTTGCACTCCTTACCTTCTTGTTATGATCATTTTCGAATGACATATCATATGAACAAGGAGGAAGTTACCCTCAGCAAGCTTCAAGGACTCTTGAAGACCGCGGAAACCGGTCTTAAGGGTAAAGCGGTTGTTACCTCTACTACTCCTACTCCAACTTCTACCCCTGTTTTAGCTATTGGGCAAGGCAAAGGGAAAAAGAGGAAGCACCCTTCGAAGGGTACCAAGGGAAAGTCTCTTGAAGGCTCCTCATCAAAGACCAAGAACGGTTCTGCCACTCCTTCTACCATTCCCAAGGATGCTGAATGCTTTTATTGCCATGAAAAGGCACACTGGAAGCGAAACTGCCCTAAGTACTTGCAGGATCTAAAGGATGGGAAAGTGAAACCCACCTATGCAGGTATTTACACTATATTGTCTAATTACTCAACATACTCTAACTCTTGGGTGCTTGATACAGGATGTGGTATTCACATATGTTCTGATTTGCAGGGCCTAAGAAGAAGTGAGGATGTGGAGCACGGGAAGATAAACTTAATCATGGGGAATAGGAAGGCTTCACCTGTTTCGAAGATTGGAGTTTATACTTTGTTGCTTAATAATGGGTTAAAATTAGATTTGAATAAATGTGTGTACTCGTCTGAAATGGTGAGGAATATTATTTCTTTTCATGCTTTGTACAAACAATGTTTTACCTTTTCGTTTGATAATGAATGTGGTGGTATTAATGCTTTCTTTAATAATGTGTTTTATTTTAAAGCGTTACCTTGTGATGGTGTGTATGAAACTGTGTCGATTGTAGACAACTTAGGAAATAATGTGTTGTATATTGATTCTTCTACTAGCCTAGATAAAGCATCATTGTGGCATTGTTGTCTTGGACATGTAAACAAGAAACGCATAGGCCAACTCCAAAAGAGTGGAGTCTTGGAATCATTTGACCTTAAATCAGATGATAGTTGTGAATCTTGTCTACTTGGAAAAATGACAAAATCACCCTTCACTGGAACTTGTGAGAGGGGTGAAGGTTTGTTGGACCTAATACATACTGATGTATGTGGGCCATTCAAAACCGCTACAAGGGATGCTAATCGGTATTATGTGACTTTTATTGATGATTTTAGTAGATATGGGTATGTCTACTTAATCAAACATAAGTCCGAAACCTTTGAAAGGTTTAAGGAATTCAAACAGGAAGTAGAAAATCAATTGGGCAGGAACATTAAGATGCTTCGATCCGATCGAGGTGGTGAGTATCTTAGTACCGAGTTCCTTGACTATCTTAAGGAGTGTGGGATTGTCTCACAATTGACTCCTCCCAGGACACCACAGCTGAATGGTGTAGCTGAGAGGCGTAATCGAACCTTGTTGGACATGGTTCGCTCTATGATGAGTCGAGTTTCGTTACCAATCTCTTTTTGGGGGTATGCCTTAGAGACTGCCGCCCATATCCTTAATCTAGTCCCTACAAAGAAGGTTACCAAAACACCTCATGACATGTGGACTGGGAAGGTTCCCAATTTGGACCACATCAAAATTTGGGGTTGCGAAGCTTTCGTGAGGCGTGAAACTCATGATAAGCTTGGACCCCGAAGTGAAAGGTGTATTTTCATCGGCTACCCACAGAAATCCTTCGGCTACCTTTTCTACAGACCCAGTGAGAATGTGGTCTTTGTAGCACGAAGAGGGATCTTTCGCGAGAAAGAATTTATAAGCCAAGGAGACAGTGGGAGGCAGATTGATCTTGAAGAAATTCAAGAATCAATTGGCGAAGGAACCTCAGACACTAGCAATCAACCTGAGGAGGAAACTCCTGTTGATCCAGCTGACGAGTCTGTACCTCCGAGGCGTTCCACACGGGTTAGGAACACACCTTCGTTTTATTATGGTTTTCATATTACTACGGAAGGTGATACGTTTATTAGTGATAGTACACTAGTAAATTTGGATGAACCTAGCAGTGTTAAGGAAGCCATGGCAGGCCCAGAGTCTGCTAAATGGAAGCAGGCTATGGACAGCGAGATACAGTCCATGTATGACAATCAAGTTTGGAACTTGGTTGACAATGTACCAGGCCGTAAAACAGTCGGGTGCAAATGGATCTTCAAGAAGAAGATAGACATGGAAGGAAAAGTGCATACTTATAAGGCTCGTCTGGTTGCGAAGGGTTTTACTCAAACTCAAGGTGTTGATTATGATGAAACCTTTTCGCCGGTAGCAAAGATTAAGTCTATTAGGGTTATGTTAGCCATTGCAGCATTTCATGATTATGAAATATGGCAAATGGATGTCAAAACCGCTTTCCTTAATGGAAAGTTGGCTGAGGATGTGTACATGAATCAGCCAGAGGGTTTTGTCAATGCAGAGTACCCTAATAGAGTATGCAAGCTTGAGAAATCCATTTATGGATTAAAACAAGCATCTTGTAGCTGGAATCTTTGTTTTGATGAGAAGGTAAAAGAGTTTGGCTTATTGAGAAGCGAAGATGAGTCTTGCGTGTATGTCAGAGCTAGTGGGAGTATAGTTAGCTTCTTGGTACTGTATGTGGATGACATACTACTCATAGGAAATGACATCCCAACCTTGTAGGAGGTTAAGTCCTGGCTTGGGAAGTGCTTTGCTATGAAGGACCTAGGGGAGGCTACCTATATCCTAGGGATAAGGATATTAAGAGAAAGGAGTAGAAGACTAATTGGACTTAGTCAGAGTATCTACTTAGATAAGGTGTTGAAAAGGTTCAACATGGAGAATTCCAAGAAAGGAGATTTACCGATCCAAAGCAATACCAAACTGAGTAAGACTCAGAGTCCGAGTACAGAGGCAGAGATAGCTAAGATGAGCCAATTACCATATGCTTCCGCAGTTGGCTCGATCATGTATGCCATGACTTGTACCCGTCCTGATGTGGCATTTGCTTTGAGCATGGTCAGCAGGTTTCAGGGGAACCCTAGCAAGGCATACTGGACCGCGGTAAAGAACAATCTCAAGTACCTACGGAGGACTAAGGATTGGATCCTTACCCTTGGTGGCTGTGATGACTTGAAAGTATTAGGGTATAGTGATGCTGGTTTTCAGACTGATAGGGATAATTTCCGCTCTCAGTCGGGCTGGATCTTTACCTTAAATGGAGGGGCAATTTCTTGGAAGAGTTCCAAGCAGGAGACGGTGGCTGATTCGACTTGTGAATCAGAGTATATAGCAACGAGTGAAGCAACAAAGGAGGCGATATGGCTAAAGAACTTCATCGGAGACCTTGGAGTTGTACCAGCTATTAAGGAACCTATAGAGATTTTCTGTGACAACAATAGTGCGGTTACCTTAGCCAAGGAACCAAGAGATCATGGCAGATCCCGACACATTGACATAAAATATCACTTCATAAGACACAAGATTGAAGAAGGACTCCTAGTGACAAGGAGGATATCATCGGATGAGAATCCTGCAGATCCCCTTACGAAGGGACTGACGAGGGTTAAGCATTTTCAGCATGCGAGATGCATCGGGCTGAGGGACGATATCAGTTTTACAGATTAGATAGTTTTCCTGAAACTTGTAAAATGTAATCGACGTTTGATGATGAATAAAATTTGTGATTTATTTATGAGTAAAGTGTTACTATCATTGTCAATTATTTACTATTGTTTCAGTTTTGCATGTTTTGACTTCCAGAATAATTAATTTATTCAAACCTCCACAATCGATCATACATCGGAAGTAGGTATGAATCAAGATTGTCATGAATTGGGTTTGTAGATGCCTTAAAGGTGTTTAGACATGGCAATGGTTGCTGCAACATTCATGAGTACTCATAAGTTATGAGTATTGGTATAAACCCACGCTCACTTGTATCACTTCATGGAATTTATCTCGAGTGATCGTGAGACGATAACATCATATAAATCTTTAAACCTAGAGATATGAGTTGTTACCTATGAGTTGGTTGTGCATTGATTGCACGTAAACGCATCAGTAACTTGATGTTATAAAATGTGCCTTTGTGTACAATTCAATAAGTAGTAGAACAAGCATATCAGTCGAAGTTTATCTGTTCCTTCTAGAAATAGAAGCGATATCTGGGCCCCTCGATGATTATGTGTTGACCCATGTACCAGGCCTGGTCAGAACTAAACCGATGTGTTCAGTGAAGTTTTTCATTAAACAAATTGGAAAATCGAGAAACAACTACTAGACAATAAGCAAGACATAGTTCCATGTGTTTGTCCGGCTGATATCATGAGAACAGAGGATTATGTGATCACTTATCTAAAATGGCGCTTCATAGTTCGACAGAGTCTTCATTGTTCGAGGGAGTTTTCGAGAGCTACGATTGTTGGTTGGTTCCTGAAGTTATAGGTAAATATAGTTATTAGACTTATCCAAGTGGGAGTCTGTTGGATAAGGTGTCTAAGTCCATAACTTATTTGGTATATACTTGACCCGACCGGCATGGTCCATTTGGGTTGCATCTCATCCAAACTATTATGGATAATTTTATGAGAGTTATACACATATGTTTATTAATATATTATGAGTTATAATATTTTAATATGAAGTTACGTTATTTAATTAGTTTTAGTCTTAAATTAATTATGAATTAATTTAGAGATTAAAAGGAAGACTAATTAAATTATGGGCTATTTGTTTTATATAGTGTGGGCTAATACTCATTTGTTAATGGGCTAGGCTTATGTGGAAGTCCATGGATGATCCATGGAGCTTTTAACCCATGGATCCTTGGAAAAGGAAAAGACATGGGTTATTAGGGTTTCACCCTAACCATGCACACTATATAAGCATGCTTATGGAGCATGAAATGGAGCCTAAGAGAAAACTAGTGAACTAGTGTGTGTGTGTGCATGTGTGTGGCCGATTTTATACAAGGTGTATACTCTCTCAAAGTTTTCCAAGAGTTTGTGGTGTTTGTGATTCCATTTGAGGCATTCACACTATTGGTGCTTGGCCCTCAAACTCCTTAGAACCAAACTCACCAAAAGGTATGTAATCTCTTCTAACTCTTTTATGTTGAAATGTTCCCCATGCCATGTTAGATAGGTTATAAACCTTGGAAAATTATTATTTTGCATGTATTTAGACAAACATAGATCCAAGGTTTATTAGGGTTGCCTGCACACTTAAGAAGTGTTAGATTGCTCAAAACCCAACACTTCAGTCTCTTCATGACTCATATAGTGAGTTCGTAAGATAGTACTATATGATGAACCACGACGTGACCCTCATCGATCTCACCTATATGCTTATTGCTGTTAAATCAAAAATGATTTGGCGCACTGGAAAAGCAAGGTTGATTGGTGGATCTGCCTTCCAGACCTCTATGGATATAGGCAATGGTAATGAAAGGCATGCCATGGTCGAAAAGGTTGATCATAAGAGAAAGGAAAAGTCTGAAGTAGTTCTATGTGCTGTTCCAAAAGAGTCAATTTTCTTTTATTTCCAAGAGAAGGGGCATTGGAGATGAAGCTGCCCAGTATACCTGAGAGATCTAAGAGATGGGAGAGTTAAGACGTATGACTCTACTTCAGGTAAACTCCACTATCTAACTCCATTAAGTTCCTATTCATTGATTCTTCATACATAATGTGCTAAGATTACATTTGAATGTTTTGCAGAATCAGAGAAAAGGGAGGAAGCTTGATGGAAGAGCAAGATGAGTCTGATCACGAAGAAATGGAACACGATCGCATGGATTCGAAGATCAGATTTTGAGCTTAGGAAGTTATGATAGAGTTGTTAGGAATATTTGATTACATAGTTTTTCAGTTGATTTTGCATTGTAAGGACATGTTTTCCGCTGCTTTTATGAATAAAATAAAATTTGATTTATCTTATTTATGTATATCCTTGCAATGAAATCGTTGTGAAAAATTGATGTTTGTGTATTTCTATAAATGGATGTGATTCTTAGTTATGTTATTTATAGTAGTGTCAAAATTTCTAAGTAAGGAAAGATTCCCATCACCTAAGTTTCAATTGGATAGAAACTTGGAGTCATATGATTTGAATCATGTAATGTATGGAAATCTTGGTACTTAGGAAATTAAGACTAATTCCTTGATTACACAAGTATGTGAGTCAAGTAAAGGACTAAAGGAATAGAACACAATCTTGTGCACTAGTCAAGTCCACCACAAATAACAATAAGACTATTCTTCATAATTTACTAAAAGTCTAGTAAATATGGGTATACTTACAAGATTAAGTGTAATTCTGAATCATTGAAAGGTTTCAATAAATGGCAGAACGAATAAGAAGAATCAATAAATGCAGAAAGATAAAAGTTTCTCCAATCTAAGAAGAAGGGAGAGTACTTTTGTATCAAATTTTATGATCATCTAAATTATTAAGAACTATATCACAATTGATTCTCTAAGGACATCTTAGTGCACTAGTATGGCTAAGAAGATGAATCGGAAATTGTTGAAATGGTTAAATCAAAAAGGATGAGTCATACTTCGTTCCAAAATCAAGTCTTAGAATCGTACTCCAAGATTGTGAATTGAGTGACACGCATTCATCAAATGTGAAGTAGAAAATTGTTTTCCTACTCCTACACATTTGAATTTGGTATGTTGTGATGTCTTGAAGAAGCCAAAGACCAACTAAGACCAATGTGTGTAATGTTTTGTCTTGATATAGACACACACTAACTCTTGGATATTTGTTTATCAAGAAATGTTCTTGATAATAGAATCTAATATGTAAAGAGGTCAGTGGGAGTCTGAAGATCTTGAAAGGATTCAAGAGTTAATCAAGAGTAAACACTAGCACACGACTTGAGGTTTGTAACCTATCGTGTTGACATAATTTTGTTTCTGTGCCATTCCGGTTTAAGTTGACTATGCAATGTGAGTTCTATGAGTTCTCATGTGGATTGCATAGAGTCAAGACGCCCTAATCAATGAAAAGTACATTGATATGAAGGGGTAATCTTATTGACAACTTGGAAGACATGGTGGGCACCCGTGCTGCCATGAGGCAAGAAATCAAAATTAAGTAAGTTTAATCCATAAGAGTTGAATTTTGTTTTGATAAATTCACATGGATAAGAAAACATGCACCTTAAAATCTAAGTGTCATAAGATTTCTCTCAGTTCGTGAAGAAATTCTTTCACTAAGAGAGATTTTAAGAAGATAGTGGTTGTGAAAATTTTGTTCTCAAATTCGATTATGATTACGACATCCCTTTTCATAGTTTGAATTGTGAGGTTGGGCAATTGGTCTGAATATTTGATGACTTAGTATTGTTCATACACACATATAAGCTATCTATTGAAAGGTGTATGAGTTTAAGAAGATTGATAAAGGCTTATCAACTGTTTTCTGAATACATGTCAAAGCTAGTGGGAGCATAAGTGTTATGCTTGATAGTGGGAGCATAAGTGTTATGCTTATATGATTATGGAAAATATTGCAAGATAGCAATATTAATTATAGAAAACAAGAGTTATACTTTGCAAAGTCGTAAGGGTTGAAAAGTTGTTTTGCTATAATTAAGGGAGAGAATATTATGCTTCATTTCAAATCTAAAGGCTTAGATTGTGGAATTTTAATAAATTTAGTCAAGGATACATAGTGTGTTCTCAATTTCGATTATGATTATGGCATCCCTCTTCATAGTTCGAATTAGGAGAACGTGACACATAAAATATTATGGCAAAAGATTGATAAAGTATCATATCTTTATGTAAGACATTATGCATCGTGTCCCATATGCTTTCGGTATAGGATCGATTGTAAATACTATAATATTTGACCATTCTAAAATTTTCCAAATGTCTAGCGCATTAAGAGGGAAAAAGGACTAGAACCGGTTTTGACTAAAATAATTAAACAACTATCAAAGGACGATCCAAAGTTCGCTGAAGATTGGTTGCTTGTGAGTAGTTGGAAGTATGGTATTGGATGGACCATATCGACATTATTATGAATAGATAAGATTCTATTAATAATAAGTTGTCATATGACAAATATGGAAATGTTTCCATATTGGGAGTTGGATATTGAGAATCTATGTCTAGATTAGAAACTTTTATGCAAGAAGGATGTTCAAAGGAATGTACTTTGAATGAGAGACATCATATCTATAGAATTGTTTCTGATAGAGATTGGCCAAGTCTTGATGATTTTGAGCTATGACTTTACGAAAGGATCATTGCATAAAATGTTAGAATCTAGCATATTCTATAAGTGGCAAGAATTTGATATTCTTATGCTTATGATAAGGATTGGGAGTTGTGAAATGAGTATGATTGGAAATGTGTTCATTTGATCTATTTCACAAAGTAAGGACCATAAGTAAACATTGTGCGCATGCTAAGAGCATGGGACAATTGTTGTTATAATTCAAGTAAAAAAGTTGATTACCCGAAACAACAAATAATGAGTAACAATATGGTGTTTAAATAAAATGTTTTATTTATACCCAAAGTTTGGGACCATATGGGATTAGTATTATTCTTGTGTTTCACTTTGCATGTTTTGACTTCCTGAATAATTAAATTATTTCAGAATAATCAAATTATTCGAACGGTCCACAGTCGTTCATATGTTGGAAGTAGGTATGAATGAAGACTGTCATGAACTGGTTTGTAGATTGTCTAAAGTGTATTAGACATAGCAAAGGTTTGTTACAACATTCATGAGTGCTTATGAGTATGATTTGAGCATTAGAATAAACCCACGCTCACTTGGATCACTTCATTGATTTGTCACGACTGGTTGGTGAAATGATAATATCTTATATTCTTGAAACCGAGATGTGTGAGTTGTATCTTGCAAGTCGGTTACACATTGATAATATGTAAATGCACCAGTAACTTGGTGTTATAAAACATATTGTTGTGTGTGATTCGGTGAGTGAGTGCAAGCAAGCATTGAATCAAAGTTTATTCGTTCCTTTTACCCAAAGTAGGATAAAAGTGATATATGTGGGCCCCTCTATGATTTAGCGATGACACCCTAAGAGCTTGGCCAAGCCGGGACTAATTTGATTTGTTCAATTGTAGTCTGATGTCAGTTGTCATAAATCGGAAATCGGGAAACAACACATAGACAGAGAGAATGATTTAAATCCATGACTCAGTCTATACAATATCTAGAATGGAGGAATATATGATCCCTTATCTAAAGGATGCATATCTGATAAGATCAGAGTTGATAGCGGCTTTTAAAAGCTACGATTGCAGATCAGGATCTGAAGTCATACGCAGAATAGTTATTAGACTTATCCAAGTGGCAGACTGTTGGATTAGTGTCTAAGTCCATAACTATTTTCGTATGTACTTGACCCGATGGTGCATGGTCCTTTTGGGTTGCATTCACCAAAGCAACTTGATAAGATGAATTATGGAGAGAGAGAGAGAGAGAGGATTAATTATGATTTATTAATATATTATGAGAATAATATATTAAAGGAGAAATCGTATTGTTTAATTAATATTAGTCAATAATTAATTTTGTGGCTAAAAGACATTAATTAAACTTAAGGGACTAGAACTATCATCTGTATGATAGTTGAATATTGGGCTAATGGACTCCATATTAGAGGGGTGGATGAATTCTATGGGGAAACTCATTAGAAATCATCCTAGGCCTCTAAGGAGGGAGTCCATGGGTTTCTTAGGGCCTAAGCAGTCAAATTAGGGTTTCCTTGTTAGATAACCCTAATAGCCTCACTATTTAAAGGACCCTTGAGACTAAAAAACGTGGTAAACTAATTGATTAGGGTTTCCAACCGTTTTTGGGTGTCTCCTCTCTTCTCATTCTTCATCCTCTTGCTCTTGGTGTTTGTGAGCCATTAGAGGAGTGACACTTGTGACTCTAAGCTTTCTTAAGCCATTACAAGGAGAATTTGAGATTGTTATTGCTACATAACAATCAAGGTATGATCTAAACCCTAATTCATATATTAATATCGATTATCATATGCTAGGTCTAGGCTTTAAAGACTTGGATGAATGCATGTACACTAGAGAAACCTAGATCCAAGCATTAGGGTTTGCATGAGCACATAGGATGTTCTTATGACCAAAACCCATCATGACCTTGGTCCTATTGTGTAATATAATATAGAAGAAGTTAAGAAATATGTTATAGTAATAATATATGTCACACCCCCAAACCAAGGATGACGGAAACGTCTGGGGGTGGAGGACTTCATGTACAGTATCACAACAACGTGTATAATAGTGCTCAAAGTAGAAACAACCACCATATATATAATTGCAAAAGTTACACCAAAGTATATGTTTATATGTTTCAAAAGCAATTACATTATGATAACAAAATAAATTGTTGACGGTTTAACGTCCCATCCTCAAAGCGATGAAGTTTTCCTGTTTCACTGATTTCCTGAGAATACAAGTAGTTTTAAAAAGTGTCAACACAAAGGTTGGTGAGTTCATAAGAGTTTTGTTTGAAGTAGAAACCGTTTTTCCTTGTAAGATCGATATAGTTTGATTTCCAGAAAATCCAATATTTTCTTATTTAAGTGTGAATAGAAATATTCCTATATGATGCATTAATGAATCCTAGAATGACCCGTAGAGTTCCTCTATAATCGTCCAACGTATATAAGTTATATAAGGTTTAAATTAGATAAAACGTTGAATATAGTGGGTCTGCCCTAGGTCCACAACCCAACGAGGAACAGGAGATGGGGCGGGCACCACCAATTCTAGGCCAATCAAGACTAAATTCTTATATGACTCAAACATATACGCTCAGCGACTATAGTTGAAGTCTAACAATTTTAGATGAAGAATAGTTTGACTTCCAGAAAATCCAATATTTCCTTAGTTAAGTGTGAATAGAAATATTCCTACATGATGCATTAATGAACCCTAGAGTGACCCGTAGAGTTCCTCTATAATCGTCCAGTGTATATAAGTTATATAAGATTTAAATTAGATAAAACGTTGAATATAGTGGGTCTGCCCTAGGTCCACAACCCAACGAGGAATAGGAGATGAGGCGGGCACCACCAATTCTAGGCCAATCAAGACTAAATTCTTATATGACTCAAACATATACGCTCAGCGACTATAGTTGAAGTCTAACAATTTTAGAGGAAGTACAGTTTTAATATCATAATAACTTTGTATAGAGACCCGACACTTTGTATTTGTACCCATAGAGATAAAAAGGTGATTTTAAACCAACGTAAAACTCATTTAGGTTTTAAAAATAAAATCCCGACGTTCTCAGTATATCCCTATGTGAGTCGTTATAATCATACTATGACTATGTGAACCTGCCACGACGTTCTCAGTGTCGCGAAAAATGAAATGACATTTGTCACCCGTAGACCTGCAGGTCCAACTGTAGCTAGCAGCAAGGTGTGGGGTGTCAATCCCAATATAGATCTATATACAAGTATCACGTTCTCTCTCAAGGAGATTCTGATTATAACTACCAGGAATTATATCCCGCACTCGGACGTACGGGGAGAGAGAGAGAGAGAGAGAGAGTCTCACAATATAGGGTAACAAGTTTACGTGAAATGTGTGTGAATATAAATATTTCTTGTATGAATGTACCCTTCTTGTACGAGTGCATAGAGTGATGTATCATAAACTATACCTATTATAGTTTATCTAAAATGTATGTAATATGTATGAACTCTTTTATGGAAATGTATTAGTGAACAGTACCTTCGGTTCGCTTAGTGAACAGTACCTTCGGTTCGGTTCCTCTTGAGCAGGGTTCGGTTTCGGTTAGTGGTGAACAGTACCTTCGGTCGGGTGAACAGTACCTTCGGTTCGGGTGAACAGTCTCTTCGGTTCGGGTGAACAGTACCTTCGGTTCCTCCTTTTCTTGGGTTTGGTTCCTCCTGAGCTCGGGTTCGGTCCTCTTACTTTCGGTCCCTAAGAGGACCTTCGGGTCCTAAGGAACTTCGCCTCTTATAAGAGGGTTTTGGTTCCTAAGGTCCATTTTTCTCGTTTTTATCCCGTTTTAAGCCGTTTTTGACCCGGTTAAGGGTCGGAATGACCCGAATGATTCTAAAAAGTTACGGGAAACTTTTGAGAGAGATTTTGGAGAGATTTCTCACACTTGGAGAGATTTGACATTCTTGGAGAGATTTCTCATACAAAGAGACATTTGAGAGAGATTTCACATGCTTGGAGGGATTTGGGAGAGATTCGACATTCTTGGAGAGATTTCTTACACTTGGAGAGATTTGGGAGAGATTTGACATTCTTGGAGAGATTTCTCATACAAGGAGATATTGGAGAGCGGTTTCACATACTTGGAGAGATTAGGGAGAGATTTGACATAGAGAGAGATAGAGTGAAAACGATTGAGAGAGGTTCCGTGTGGGACAGTTGTGAGTGTCCGGCACCGCAATGCATGGTTTGTAAACCCTGTTAAGCCTTGTTTAAGGATCTTACACACTCCCGATGAGTAAGCATCATTGTTTTATCGGTTTGGCTTGCCACTTACCGTAGCTTTTAGGTTAAAGAGATCTAGTTGTACGTACTTTTCGATTTATGTTCTCTTATTAGAATAGTGAGTTGTTTAGTAAATACTGAACATAAGTCCAAGTACACAAGGGTTGGTTGAGCTGACCGGTTTGACTTGTTGACTTTATTTGACTTTGAATTGACCAGAATTTAACGGTTGTCACATCATCCCCCCGTTAAAGGGAATTTCGTCCCGAAATTTTCACTTCGAATGGGGATCCAGGGATTTAGGGGAAAGATGGGGATAACTTTTCGTAGTACAATAATTTGATTACTACTATGCATGCTTTAATCGATGCTAGATTTAGCATATAAAGAAATTCGGGATTTAAATGTCGATGTTAGAAACACGTACTGATATTTGCGGGCAGTTCCGGAGTGGTTTCTCCATCGGTGATTGCAAGCACCCTCCCACCACCACCGGCATCTCTTGTCCTTGGGCATTCCCTTTTAAAGTGTCCCGTTTCTCCACACTCGTAACAGGTTGGGCTTACTCCAGACCCAGGTACCTGGTTGATGGGTCGTGCTGGTGCCTTACAGAAACGAGCAGTGTGCCCTTCTCTGTCGCAGTTTTTGCAATGCATCTTTCGGCAAGCCCCAGTGTGATGGAAGTTACACTTGTTGCATTTTGGAAGTGTTCCCGCGTATGGTTTCATGGGAGTTGGCGTGGTGAGGGTTGTGGAAGCATGAACAATAAGGATCTGTTGCTTCTTAGCGAGGCCTTGGGCTGATTGGTCCTTCTTGTTGTCCCAAAACATTCTTCCGTTGTTCCCTCCTCTTCCTTGGGTAAGGGTGGTTGTCATAGTGTCATGGTGGGCATGATGGTCAATGAGTTGTTGTGCTAACTCCTTGGCGCTGTCGAAGGTAGTTGGTCTTGAGGCCAGCACGCTATCTTGAATTTCGGGGGACAATCCCCAGAGGTAACGCTCCAACTTTTTATCTTCCGGGGTGACCATAGCGGGACAAAGGAGTGCTAGATCACAAAATCGGTTGGTGTAAGTTGTAAGGTCGGAGCCTGCCATTCTGAGATTCCATAGTTCTTGCTCCAGCTTTTGCACTTCACCTCTTGGGCAATATTCCTTCAGCATCATTCTCTTTAAGTCCTCCCAACTTAACGAGTTAGCCACTGCAAGCGTAAGCGATTTAACTTTTCCGTTCCACCAAGTGAGAGCTCTTCCAATGAAGGTGAATGCCGCGTACTTGACTTTGCTCGCTTCGGGGCAAGCACAAATCTCAAAGATTGCTTCGGTCCTCTCGAACCATTGAATTAGTGCGAGGACACCCCCACTTCCATCGAAGGAATCGGGTTTGCCATTCGTGAAGTCCTTGTAAGTGCATTCCCTTGTGCGTCCTGCACTATCCCCGTGGTTAGGGTTTGTGGCTCCAGATCCAGCACCACCAGTGCTATTTGTGCCAATTTGAGACATTGAAGCTACCACGGCTGTTGTTACTGCAGCTTGGAACATTTCGGGATCAAACTGGGGAGGTGGCGTCGGAGGTGGTGGCGCTGTGCCACCCGAAGGTCTGGGTCTTTTCCTTGGTGGCATCGTTCTTTCATGAGTTTGCAAAAAGGAAAATGATCAGATGGTGAGTTTCTACTAGTAAAGACAAGTCAGTTGATATAGAATTAGATTTTTCCTTGCATTATTCTTCGATTTAAGAATTCCTTATATATAGTTCATAAAGGAAGTCCATATGAATGAACTTCACGAGTTAGTAGGTTTTGTGGTTTCTCTTAGATTTTTCACGAGTGTGCTCAAGGCGATTGGTGCGGATCGTATGTATTCTTGCATTTGCATCAACCTCCGCGATACTATGGAGAGTTGTTCTACCCTGAATCTCGTTTCGGGCAACTCTACGGACCAGGATTGGAAAAATTCTATCTGCTGGGCTTCCTTCGTTTATGTTGTAGAAGCTTCGTTCTCTATTAGACGACATATATTGGTCTTGTTCTTCGCTCCAGGTTTCCAAGCACTCTACCCAAGGAGGCGTCGAGCCTTGAAAAGTTGGACAAAGGTTAGGATTTGGAACAAGAGTCATCGGGGTTATGTTCTCCACTTCAGGATCGGAGTCAGAACCATTAGCATAGCCTTCAGTTTGGTGACCATTCCCAGGGGTTGGGTAATCATTCTCTGGCTCCTCTCCGAGCCATTTGGTATTATCGTGGTTAGGGTAGTACGGGTCGTCGTGTGAGTCGAATCCAGCCATGATATCTTCGCGAGAAATGGGGATATAAGAAATAATTAAGCAAAAGTACTAATTGGCTAATTATATGATGATCTTTATCAGGTACTTCAACAAATTGTTTAGTGCATACTAATTATACGTATTCGGGACAGGATAGACCTTCGAATAAGCGATCCTAACTCTAAATCCCCAATCCAACGAGAACAGGAAGTAGAGCAAAGATCCACAGATTCTAAGTCTATGACGTCCTGGATACATAAAATTTTAATGTATCCACTAAGCAACTATTGACCTATTGATAAAGATCTATTTAGTTCTCACATATGTAATTTTAATAATGCCAAAATACCCCTATGGTATTTCATTGTGGTAGTGTTGGTAAGTTTTTAGACTTGTTGCCACATCACAACCATTCTTGGGCATATGCTAATCACTCCTCGGACCAGCATAGTTGATCAGGCTATGCCACTCCCAAGACTGACCATACATCCCCAGGCTTACTTGGGATATCCAACAATCATTACTTTTGTTTTGTCCTAAAATGATGCTGACCTTAGTATGTATGCATGCATGTATACTTTTAACAAAAGCTATTTATTCCTAAAGGTATAGTGGTTTTGAAATCTTAAAATCAGAGACCTTAGTCCCAATGAATTTATAGTTTGTATATCTTATGTGGTTCGATATACTTAGTTCACTATAAACAATGCTCTGATACCAATCTGTCACACCCCCAAACCAAGGATGGTGGAAACGTCTGGGGGTGGAGGACTTCATGTACAGTATCACAACAACGTGTATAATAGTGCTCAAAGTAGAAACAACCACCATATATATAATTGCAAAAGTTACACCAAAGTATATGTTTATATGTTTCAAAAGCAATTACATTATGATGACAAAATAAATTGTTGACGGTTTAACGTCCCATCCTCAAAGCGATGAAGTTTTCCTGTTTCACTGATTTCCTGAGAATACAAGTAGTTTTAAAAAGTGTCAACACAAAGGTTGGTGAGTTCATAAGAGTTTTGTTTGAAGTAGAAACCGTTTTTCCTTGTAAGATCGATATAGTTTGATTTCCAGAAAATCCAATATTTTCTTATTTAAGTGTGAATAGAAATATTCCTATATGATGCATTAATGAATCCTAGAATGACCCGTAGAGTTCCTCTATAATCGTCCAACGTATATAAGTTATATAAGGTTTAAATTAGATAAAACGTTGAATATAGTGGGTCTGCCCTAGGTCCACAACCCAACGAGGAACAGGAGATGGGGCGGGCACCACCAATTCTAGGCCAATCAAGACTAAATTCTTATATGACTCAAACATATACGCTCAGCGACTATAGTTGAAGTCTAACAATTTTAGATGAAGAATAGTTTGACTTCCAGAAAATCCAATATTTCCTTAGTTAAGTGTGAATAGAAATATTCCTACATGATGCATTAATGAACCCTAGAGTGACCCGTAGAGTTCCTCTATAATCGTCCAGTGTATATAAGTTATATAAGATTTAAATTAGATAAAACGTTGAATATAGTGGGTCTGCCCTAGGTCCACAACCCAACGAGGAATAGGAGATGAGGCGGGCACCACCAATTCTAGGCCAATCAAGACTAAATTCTTATATGACTCAAACATATACGCTCAGCGACTATAGTTGAAGTCTAACAATTTTAGAGGAAGTACAGTTTTAATATCATAATAACTTTGTATAGAGACCCGGCACTTTGTATTTGTACCCATAGAGATAAAAAGGTGATTTTAAACCAACGTAAAACTCATTTAGGTTTTAAAAATAAACTATACCTATTATAGTTTATCTAAAATGTATATAATATGTATGAACCCTTTTATGGAAATGTATTAGTGTTATAAATATATTCAAACTATACTTTTTATAGTTAAATAATACGTGTTCCAAAATGAATGAATAATATTTAATATGAATGTCTTAGTTTCAGTTCATAATGATAAACTAACTAGGAAACACATTCAAATATTAAAACTTATGATTATACACTTTGCTCAACATAATACAAAGTGTTATGATATTTACATGCTGTTGGCAAAATTTAGCAATTCTTCCCTGTTTTGGAAAAATCATAGAAAAATCATACGAAGTCAAAAACTAGATCCGTAAATTCTGAGAGTTCACAAAATGTGTCTAGTTTGCTCATAATTTTTATCACAATTTATAATGACCTCTAACTTGGGTGAAAAAGTCCATAATCACAGACTGGTCCGGATTGTTGTTTGAAATGATAGGCAGTTTTGTAAAAATCACCATAAATTGTAGAAAAATCGTATGGAGATGTGCAAGTAGTCATTTTAAAGCTAAAAACTTGAACTATTTGCACCTTGTACAGTTTTGAAAACAAAAATGTTTAAGATGCCTAAAACAGTCCGTGAATGGAGTTGAACTTTTCTGATGAAGGCTGTTAGAAAATTTTAGTTATGTTCTTAGTGTTTTAACTTGTATTCCCCCCCTGAAAACTTGAGAAAACATGAAAATGTAGGGGTATGAACTCACCTTGAGTGATTTCAGTAGATAAGTGTTGAAGAAGAGAAGTGTTCAACCCAAGAACACTTGAAGAATCACTTGAAGATTCGAAGCTCTAACGTTAATATGATGGAATTTGCGTAAGATATTCATGATTTGAGTAGAATGAAGTGAAATAATCATAAGGAGGATGAATTATAATTACTAAGAGTGGAAGAACACTTGAAAATCAGCCTTGAATCTCGAAATTGGAGTGGGAAAAGTTTGAGAGAAAAGTGGTGTTTGATTCTTAGTGAAATGAGGGCAAATGAGAGAAATGAGGAGAGAGGATGTTTGTTCCAGCTCTAAAAACGTGGGAATGAGGGTAAATTGAGTGTGAGGGACATTGATGTGACCTAGGTAAGGGGGAGAGGTGTGGTTAGTCAAAGAGTGGGTGTGGGGTGGTTGCTTGTGACTTTGGATAAGGCAAAGTCAACACTCCACCTTTAATAATTCACCCATTTGATTTTTATTATTTAGTAATGATTTTTCATGAAAATATGTTTAAATTATGAATATTTAGAGTTTATTATGTTAAAATATAATTTCTGGAGAAAATCCCGCTTTAAAATCACGAAAAACGGGCTTAAAATGTTAAAAATATCAAAAATGGGCTAAAAGTGACAAATATGCGAATTCTGGCCGAGGTTCGGCCTTCTGGTGCTGAACCGAGAGAGAGGGAGGCAGAAACAGAGAGAAGAAGAAGAGAGAAGGGAAGGAACCGAGAAGGGAGAAGGGAGAGGGTAGGAACCGAGAGGGGGAGGAGAGAACAGAGGGCGCGAAGAGACAGAGCGAGAAGCGAGAGAAGGCGAGGGTTCGGTTCGGGAATAAGAGGCGAGAATGTGCGAACCGAACGGACTGTAGTGAACAGTACCTTCGGTTCGCTTAGTGAACAGTACCTTCGGTTCGGTTCCTCTTGAGCAGGGTTCGGTTTCGGTTAGTGGTGAACAGTACCTTCGGTCGGGTGAACAGTACCTTCGGTTCGGGTGAACAGTCTCTTCGGTTCGGGTGAACAGTACCTTCGGTTCCTCCTTTTCTTGGGTTTGGTTCCTCCTGAGCTCGGGTTCGGTCCTCTTACTTTCGGTCCCTAAGAGGACCTTCGGGTCCTAAGGAACTTCGCCTCTTATAAGAGGGTTTTGGTTCCTAAGGTCCATTTTTCTCGTTTTTATCCCGTTTTAAGCCGTTTTTGACCCGGTTAAGGGTCGGAATGACCCGAATGATTCTAAAAAGTTACGGGAAACTTTTGAGAGAGATTTTGGAGAGATTTCTCACACTTGGAGAGATTTGGGAGAGATTTGACATTCTTGGAGAGATTTCTCATACAAAGAGACATTTGAGAGAGATTTCACATGCTTGGAGGGATTTGGGAGAGATTCGACATTCTTGGAGAGATTTCTTACACTTGGAGAGATTTGGGAGAGATTTGACATTCTTGGAGAGATTTCTCATACAAGGAGATATTGGAGAGCGGTTTCACATACTTGGAGAGATTAGGGAGAGATTTGACATAGAGAGAGATAGAGTGAAAACGATTGAGAGAGGTTCCGTGTGGGACAGTTGTGAGTGTCCGGCACCGCAATGCATGGTTTGTAAACCCTGTTAAGCCTTGTTTAAGGATCTTACACACTCCCGATGAGTAAGCATCATTGTTTTATCGGTTTGGCTTGCCACTTACCGTAGCTTTTAGGTTAAAGAGATCTAGTTGTACGTACTTTTCGATTTATGTTCTCTTATTAGAATAGTGAGTTGTTTAGTAAATACTGAACATAAGTCCAAGTACACAAGGGTTGGTTGAGCTGACCGGTTTGACTTGTTGACTTTATTTGACTTTGAATTGACCAGAATTTAACGGTTGTCACATCATCCCCCCGTTAAAGGGAATTTCGTCCCGAAATTTTCACTTCGAATGGGGATCCAGGGATTTAGGGGAAAGATGGGGATAACTTTTCGTAGTACAATAATTTGATTACTACTATGCATGCTTTAATCGATGCTAGATTTAGCATATAAAGAAATTCGGGATTTAAATGTCGATGTTAGAAACACGTACTGATATTTGCGGGCAGTTCCGGAGTGGTTTCTCCATCGGTGATTGCAAGCACCCTCCCACCACCACCGGCATCTCTTGTCCTTGGGCATTCCCTTTTAAAGTGTCCCGTTTCTCCACACTCGTAACAGGTTGGGCTTACTCCAGACCCAGGTACCTGGTTGATGGGTCGTGCTGGTGCCTTACAGAAACGAGCAGTGTGCCCTTCTCTGTCGCAGTTTTTGCAATGCATCTTTCGGCAAGCCCCAGTGTGATGGAAGTTACACTTGTTGCATTTTGGAAGTGTTCCCGCGTATGGTTTCATGGGAGTTGGCGTGGTGAGGGTTGTGGAAGCATGAACAGCAAGGATCTGTTGCTTCTTAGCGAGGCCTTGGGCTGATTGGTCCTTCTTGTTGTCCCAAAACATTCTTCCGTTGTTCCCTCCTCTTCCTTGGGTAAGGGTGGTTGTCATAGTGTCATGGTGGGCATGATGGTCAATGAGTTGTTGTGCTAACTCCTTGGCGCTGTCGAAGGTAGTTGGTCTTGAGGCCAGCACGCTATCTTGAATTTCGGGGGACAATCCCCAGAGGTAACGCTCCAACTTTTTATCTTCCGGGGTGACCATAGCGGGACAAAGGAGTGCTAGATCACAAAATCGGTTGGTGTAAGTTGTAAGGTCGGAGCCTGCCATTCTGAGATTCCATAGTTCTTGCTCCAGCTTTTGCACTTCACCTCTTGGGCAATATTCCTTCAGCATCATTCTCTTTAAGTCCTCCCAACTTAACGAGTTAGCCACTGCAAGCGTAAGCGATTTAACTTTGCCGTTCCACCAAGTGAGAGCTCTTCCAATGAAGGTGAATGCCGCGTACTTGACTTTGCTCGCTTCGGGGCAAGCACAAATCTCAAAGATTGCTTCGGTCCTCTCGAACCATTGAATTAGTGCGAGGACACCCCCACTTCCATCGAAGGAATCGGGTTTGCCATTCGTGAAGTCCTTGTAAGTGCATTCCCTTGTGCGTCCTGCACTATCCCCGTGGTTAGGGTTTGTGGCTCCAGATCCAGCACCACCAGTGCTATTTGTGCCAATTTGAGACATTGAAGCTACCACGGCTGTTGTTACTGCAGCTTGGAACATTTCGGGATCAAACTGGGGAGGTGGCGTCGGAGGTGGTGGCGCTGTGCCACCCGAAGGTCTGGGTCTTTTCCTTGGTGGCATCGTTCTTTCATGAGTTTGCAAAAAGGAAAATGATCAGATGGTGAGTTTCTACTAGTAAAGACAAGTCAGTTGATATAGAATTAGATTTTTCCTTGCATTATTCTTCGATTTAAGAATTCCTTATATATAGTTCATAAAGGAAGTCCATATGAATGAACTTCACGAGTTAGTAGGTTTTGTGGTTTCTCTTAGATTTTTCACGAGTGTGCTCAAGGCGATTGGTGCGGATCGTATGTATTCTTGCATTTGCATCAACCTCCGCGATACTATGGAGAGTTGTTCTACCCTGAATCTCGTTTCGGGCAACTCTACGGACCAGGATTGGAAAAATTCTATCTGCTGGGCTTCCTTCGTTTATGTTGTAGAAGCTTCGTTCTCTATTAGACGACATATATTGGTCTTGTTCTTCGCTCCAGGTTTCCAAGCACTCTACCCAAGGAGGCGTCGAGCCTTGAAAAGTTGGACAAAGGTTAGGATTTGGAACAAGAGTCATCGGGGTTATGTTCTCCACTTCAGGATCGGAGTCAGAACCATTAGCATAGCCTTCAGTTTGGTGACCATTCCCAGGGGTTGGGTAATCATTCTCTGGCTCCTCTCCGAGCCATTTGGTATTATCGTGGTTAGGGTAGTACGGGTCGTCGTGTGAGTCGAATCCAGCCATGATATCTTCGCGAGAAATGGGGATATAAGAAATAATTAAGCAAAAGTACTAATTGGCTAATTATATGATGATCTTTATCAGGTACTTCAACAAATTGTTTAGTGCATACTAATTATACGTATTCGGGACAGGATAGACCTTCGAATAAGCGATCCTAACTCTAAATCCCCAATCCAACGAGAACAGGAAGTAGAGCAAAGATCCACAGATTCTAAGTCTATGACGTCCTGGATACATAAAATTTTAATGTATCCACTAAGCAACTATTGACCTATTGATAAAGATCTATTTAGTTCTCACATATGTAATTTTAATAATGCCAAAATACCCCTATGGTATTTCATTGTGGTAGTGTTGGTAAGTTTTTAGACTTGTTGCCACATCACAACCATTCTTGGGCATATGCTAATCACTCCTCGGACCAGCATAGTTGATCAGGCTATGCCACTCCCAAGACTGACCATACATCCCCAGGCTTACTTGGGATATCCAACAATCATTACTTTTGTTTTGTCCTAAAATGATGCTGACCTTAGTATGTATGCATGCATGTATACTTTTAACAAAAGCTATTTATTCCTAAAGGTATAGTGGTTTTGAAATCTTAAAATCAGAGACCTTAGTCCCAATGAATTTATAGTTTGTATATCTTATGTGGTTCGATATACTTAGTTCACTATAAACAATGCTCTGATACCAATCTGTCACACCCCCAAACCAAGGATGGTGGAAACGTCTGGGGGTGGAGGACTTCATGTACAGTATCACAACAACGTGTATAATAGTGCTCAAAGTAGAAACAACCACCATATATATAATTGCAAAAGTTACACCAAAGTATATGTTTATATGTTTCAAAAGCAATTACATTATGATGACAAAATAAATTGTTGACGGTTTAACGTCCCATCCTCAAAGCGATGAAGTTTTCCTGTTTCACTGATTTCCTGAGAATACAAGTAGTTTTAAAAAGTGTCAACACAAAGGTTGGTGAGTTCATAAGAGTTTTGTTTGAAGTAGAAACCGTTTTTCCTTGTAAGATCGATATAGTTTGATTTCCAGAAAATCCAATATTTTCTTATTTAAGTGTGAATAGAAATATTCCTATATGATGCATTAATGAATCCTAGAATGACCCCTAGAGTTCCTCTATAATCGTCCAACGTATATAAGTTATATAAGGTTTAAATTAGATAAAACGTTGAATATAGTGGGTCTGCCCTAGGTCCACAACCCAACGAGGAACAGGAGATGGGGCGGGCACCACCAATTCTAGGCCAATCAAGACTAAATTCTTATATGACTCAAACATATACGCTCAGCGACTATAGTTGAAGTCTAACAATTTTAGATGAAGAATAGTTTGACTTCCAGAAAATCCAATATTTCCTTAGTTAAGTGTGAATAGAAATATTCCTACATGATGCATTAATGAACCCTAGAGTGACCCGTAGAGTTCCTCTATAATCGTCCAGTGTATATAAGTTATATAAGATTTAAATTAGATAAAACGTTGAATATAGTGGGTCTGCCCTAGGTCCACAACCCAACGAGGAATAGGAGATGAGGCGGGCACCACCAATTCTAGGCCAATCAAGACTAAATTCTTATATGACTCAAACATATACGCTCAGCGACTATAGTTGAAGTCTAACAATTTTAGAGGAAGTACAGTTTTAATATCATAATAACTTTGTATAGAGACCCGGCACTTTGTATTTGTACCCATAGAGATAAAAAGGTGATTTTAAACCAACGTAAAACTCATTTAGGTTTTAAAAATAAACTATACCTATTATAGTTTATCTAAAATGTATATAATATGTATGAACCCTTTTATGGAAATGTATTAGTGTTATAAATATATTCAAACTATACTTTTTATAGTTAAATAATACGTGTTCCAAAATGAATGAATAATATTTAATATGAATGTCTTAGTTTCAGTTCATAATGATAAACTAACTAGGAAACACATTCAAATATTAAAACTTATGATTATACACTTTGCTCAACATAATACAAAGTGTTATGATATTTACATGCTGTTGGCAAAATTTAGCAATTCTGCCCTGTTTTGGAAAAATCATAGAAAAATCATACGAAGTCAAAAACTAGATCCGTAAATTCTGAGAGTTCACAAAATGTGTCTAGTTTGCTCATAATTTTTATCACAATTTATAATGACCTCTAACTTGGGTGAAAAAGTCCATAATCACAGACTGGTCCGGATTGTTGTTTGAAATGATAGGCAGTTTTGTAAAAATCACCATAAATTGTAGAAAAATCGTATGGAGATGTGCAAGTAGTCATTTTAAAGCTAAAAACTTGAACTATTTGCACCTTGTACAGTTTTGAAAACAAAAATGTTTAAGATGCCTAAAACAGTCCGTGAATGGAGTTGAACTTTTCTGATGAAGGCTGTTAGAAAATTTTAGTTATGTTCTTAGTGTTTTAACTTGTATTCCCCCCCTGAAAACTTGAGAAAACATGAAAATGTAGGGGTATGAACTCACCTTGAGTGATTTCAGTAGATAAGTGTTGAAGAAGAGAAGTGTTCAACCCAAGAACACTTGAAGAATCACTTGAAGATTCGAAGCTCTAACGTTAATATGATGGAATTTGCGTAAGATATTCATGATTTGAGTAGAATGAAGTGAAATAATCATAAGGAGGATGAATTATACTTACTAAGAGTGGAAGAACACTTGAAAATCAGCCTTGAATCTCGAAATTGGAGTGGGAAAAGTTTGAGAGAAAAGTGGTGTTTGATTCTTAGTGAAATGAGGGCAAATGAGAGAAATGAGGAGAGAGGATGTTTGTTCCAGCTCTAAAAACGTGGGAATGAGGGTAAATTGAGTGTGAGGGACATTGATGTGACCTAGGTAAGGGGGAGAGGTGTGGTTAGTCAAAGAGTGGGTGTGGGGTGGTTGCTTGTGACTTTGGATAAGGCAAAGTCAACACTCCACCTTTAATAATTCACCCATTTGATTTTTATTATTTAGTAATGATTTTTCATGAAAATATGTTTAAATTATGAATATTTAGAGTTTATTATGTTAAAATATAATTTCTGGAGAAAATCCCGCTTTAAATTCACGAAAAACGGGCTTAAAATGTTAAAAATATCAAAAATGGGCTAAAAGTGACAAATATGCGAATTCTGGCCGAGGTTCGGCCTTCTGGTGCTGAACCGAGAGAGAGGGAGGCAGAAACCGAGAGAAGAAGAAGAGAGAAGGGAAGGAACCGAGAAGGGAGAAGGGAGAGGGTAGGAACCGAGAGGGGGAGGAGAGAACAGAGGGCGCGAAGAGACAGAGCGAGAAGCGAGAGAAGGCGAGGGTTCGGTTCGGGAATAAGAGGCGAGAATGTGCGAACCGAACGGACTGTAGTGAACAGTACCTTCGGTTCGCTTAGTGAACAGTACCTTCGGTTCGGTTCCTCTTGAGCAGGGTTCGGTTTCGGTTAGTGGTGAACAGTACCTTCGGTCGGGTGAACAGTACCTTCGGTTCGGGTGAACAGTCTCTTCGGTTCGGGTGAACAGTACCTTCGGTTCCTCCTTTTCTTGGGTTTGGTTCCTCCTGAGCTCGGGTTCGGTCCTCTTACTTTCGGTCCCTAAGAGGACCTTCGGGTCCTAAGGAACTTCGCCTCTTATAAGAGGGTTTTGGTTCCTAAGGTCCATTTTTCTCGTTTTTATCCCGTTTTAAGCCGTTTTTGACCCGGTTAAGGGTCGGAATGACCCGAATGATTCTAAAAAGTTACGGGAAACTTTTGAGAGAGATTTTGGAGAGATTTCTCACACTTGGAGAGATTTGGGAGAGATTTGACATTCTTGGAGAGATTTCTCATACAAAGAGACATTTGAGAGAGATTTCACATGCTTGGAGGGATTTGGGAGAGATTCGACATTCTTGGAGAGATTTCTTACACTTGGAGAGATTTGGGAGAGATTTGACATTCTTGGAGAGATTTCTCATACAAGGAGATATTGGAGAGCGGTTTCACATACTTGGAGAGATTAGGGAGAGATTTGACATAGAGAGAGATAGAGTGAAAACGATTGAGAGAGGTTCCGTGTGGGACAGTTGTGAGTGTCCGGCACCGCAATGCATGGTTTGTAAACCCTGTTAAGCCTTGTTTAAGGATCTTACACACTCCCGATGAGTAAGCATCATTGTTTTATCGGTTTGGCTTGCCACTTACCGTAGCTTTTAGGTTAAAGAGATCTAGTTGTACGTACTTTTCGATTTATGTTCTCTTATTAGAATAGTGAGTTGTTTAGTAAATACTGAACATAAGTCCAAGTACACAAGGGTTGGTTGAGCTGACCGGTTTGACTTGTTGACTTTATTTGACTTTGAATTGACCAGAATTTAACGGTTGTCACATCATCCCCCCGTTAAAGGGAATTTCGTCCCAAAATTTTCACTTCGAATGGGGATCCAGGAATTTAGGGGAAAGATGGGGATAACTTTTCGTAGTACAATAATTTGATTACTACTATGCATGCTTTAATCGATGCTAGATTTAGCATATAAAGAAATTCGGGATTTAAATGTCGATGTTAGAAACACGTACTGATATTTGCGGGCAGTTCCGGAGTGGTTTCTCCATCGGTGATTGCAAGCACCCTCCCACCACCACCGGCATCTCTTGTCCTTGGGCATTCCCTTTTAAAGTGTCCCGTTTCTCCACACTCGTAACAGGTTGGGCTTACTCCAGACCCAGGTACCTGGTTGATGGGTCGTGCTGGTGCCTTACAAAAACGAGCAGTGTGCCCTTCTCTGTCGCAGTTTTTGCAATGCATCTTTCGGCAAGCCCCAGTGTGATGGAAGTTACACTTGTTGCATTTTGGAAGTGTTCCCGCGTATGGTTTCATGGGAGTTGGCGTGGTGAGGGTTGTGGAAGCATGAACAGCAAGGATCTGTTGCTTCTTAGCGAGGCCTTGGGCTGATTGGTCCTTCTTGTTGTCCCAAAACATTCTTCCGTTGTTCCCTCCTCTTCCTTGGGTAAGGGTGGTTGTCATAGTGTCATGGTGGGCATGATGGTCAATGAGTTGTTGTGCTAACTCCTTGGCGCTGTCGAAGGTAGTTGGTCTTGAGGCCAGCACGCTATCTTGAATTTCGGGGGACAATCCCCAGAGGTAACGCTCCAACTTTTTATCTTCCGGGGTGACCATAGCGGGACAAAGGAGTGCTAGATCACAAAATCGGTTGGTGTAAGTTGTAAGGTCGGAGCCTGCCATTCTGAGATTCCATAGTTCTTGCTCCAGCTTTTGCACTTCACCTCTTGGGCAATATTCCTTCAGCATCATTCTCTTTAAGTCCTCCCAACTTAACGAGTTAGCCACTGCAAGCGTAAGCGATTTAACTTTGCCGTTCCACCAAGTGAGAGCTCTTCCAATGAAGGTGAATGCCGCGTACTTGACTTTGCTCGCTTCGGGGCAAGCACAAATCTCAAAGATTGCTTCGGTCCTCTCGAACCATTGAATTAGTGCGAGGACACCCCCACTTCCATCGAAGGAATCGGGTTTGCCATTCGTGAAGTCCTTGTAAGTGCATTCCCTTGTGCGTCCTGCACTATCCCCGTGGTTAGGGTTTGTGGCTCCAGATCCAGCACCACCAGTGCTATTTGTGCCAATTTGAGACATTGAAGCTACCACGGCTGTTGTTACTGCAGCTTGGAACATTTCGGGATCAAACTGGGGAGGTGGCGTCGGAGGTGGTGGCGCTGTGCCACCCGAAGGTCTGGGTCTTTTCCTTGGTGGCATCGTTCTTTCATGAGTTTGCAAAAAGGAAAATGATCAGATGGTGAGTTTCTACTAGTAAAGACAAGTCAGTTGATATAGAATTAGATTTTTCCTTGCATTATTCTTCGATTTAAGAATTCCTTATATATAGTTCATAAAGGAAGTCCATATGAATGAACTTCACGAGTTAGTAGGTTTTGTGGTTTCTCTTAGATTTTTCACGAGTGTGCTCAAGGCGATTGGTGCGGATCGTATGTATTCTTGCATTTGCATCAACCTCCGCGATACTATGGAGAGTTGTTCTACCCTGAATCTCGTTTCGGGCAACTCTACGGACCAGGATTGGAAAAATTCTATCTGCTGGGCTTCCTTCGTTTATGTTGTAGAAGCTTCGTTCTCTATTAGACGACATATATTGGTCTTGTTCTTCGCTCCAGGTTTCCAAGCACTCTACCCAAGGAGGCGTCGAGCCTTGAAAAGTTGGACAAAGGTTAGGATTTGGAACAAGAGTCATCGGGGTTATGTTCTCCACTTCAGGATCGGAGTCAGAACCATTAGCATAGCCTTCAGTTTGGTGACCATTCCCAGGGGTTGGGTAATCATTCTCTGGCTCCTCTCCGAGCCATTTGGTATTATCGTGGTTAGGGTAGTACGGGTCATCGTGTGAGTCGAATCCAGCCATGATATCTTCGCGAGAAATGGGGATATAAGAAATAATTAAGCAAAAGTACTAATTGGCTAATTATATGATGATCTTTATCAGGTACTTCAACAAATTGTTTAGTGCATACTAATTATACGTATTCGGGACAGGATAGACCTTCGAATAAGCGATCCTAACTCTAAATCCCCAATCCAACGAGAACAGGAAGTAGAGCAAAGATCCACAGATTCTAAGTCTATGACGTCCTGGATACATAAAATTTTAATGTATCCACTAAGCAACTATTGACCTATTGATAAAGATCTATTTAGTTCTCACATATGTAATTTTAATAATGCCAAAATACCCCTATGGTATTTCATTGTGGTAGTGTTGGTAAGTTTTTAGACTTGTTGCCACATCACAACCATTCTTGGGCATATGCTAATCACTCCTCGGACCAGCATAGTTGATCAGGCTATGCCACTCCCAAGACTGACCATACATCCCCAGGCTTACTTGGGATATCCAACAATCATTACTTTTGTTTTGTCCTAAAATGATGCTGACCTTAGTATGTATGCATGCATGTATACTTTTAACAAAAGCTATTTATTCCTAAAGGTATAGTGGTTTTGAAATCTTAAAATCAGAGACCTTAGTCCCAATGAATTTATAGTTTGTATATCTTATGTGGTTCGATATACTTAGTTCACTATAAACAATGCTCTGATACCAATCTGTCACACCCCCAAACCAAGGATGGTGGAAACGTCTGGGGGTGGAGGACTTCATGTACAGTATCACAACAACGTGTATAATAGTGCTCAAAGTAGAAACAACCACCATATATATAATTGCAAAAGTTACACCAAAGTATATGTTTATATGTTTCAAAAGCAATTACATTATGATGACAAAATAAATTGTTGACGGTTTAACGTCCCATCCTCAAAGCGATGAAGTTTTCCTGTTTCACTGATTTCCTGAGAATACAAGTAGTTTTAAAAAGTGTCAACACAAAGGTTGGTGAGTTCATAAGAGTTTTGTTTGAAGTAGAAACCGTTTTTCCTTGTAAGATCGATATAGTTTGATTTCCAGAAAATCCAATATTTTCTTATTTAAGTGTGAATAGAAATATTCCTATATGATGCATTAATGAATCCTAGAATGACCCCTAGAGTTCCTCTATAATCGTCCAACGTATATAAGTTATATAAGGTTTAAATTAGATAAAACGTTGAATATAGTGGGTCTGCCCTAGGTCCACAACCCAACGAGGAACAGGAGATGGGGCGGGCACCACCAATTCTAGGCCAATCAAGACTAAATTCTTATATGACTCAAACATATACGCTCAGCGACTATAGTTGAAGTCTAACAATTTTAGATGAAGAATAGTTTGACTTCCAGAAAATCCAATATTTCCTTAGTTAAGTGTGAATAGAAATATTCCTACATGATGCATTAATGAACCCTAGAGTGACCCGTAGAGTTCCTCTATAATCGTCCAGTGTATATAAGTTATATAAGATTTAAATTAGATAAAACGTTGAATATAGTGGGTCTGCCCTAGGTCCACAACCCAACGAGGAATAGGAGATGAGGCGGGCACCACCAATTCTAGGCCAATCAAGACTAAATTCTTATATGACTCAAACATATACGCTCAGCGACTATAGTTGAAGTCTAACAATTTTAGAGGAAGTACAGTTTTAATATCATAATAACTTTGTATAGAGACCCGGCACTTTGTATTTGTACCCATAGAGATAAAAAGGTGATTTTAAACCAACGTAAAACTCATTTAGGTTTTAAAAATAAACTATACCTATTATAGTTTATCTAAAATGTATATAATATGTATGAACCCTTTTATGGAAATGTATTAGTGTTATAAATATATTCAAACTATACTTTTTATAGTTAAATAATACGTGTTCCAAAATGAATGAATAATATTTAATATGAATGTCTTAGTTTCAGTTCATAATGATAAACTAACTAGGAAACACATTCAAATATTAAAACTTATGATTATACACTTTGCTCAACATAATACAAAGTGTTATGATATTTACATGCTGTTGGCAAAATTTAGCAATTCTTCCCTGTTTTGGAAAAATCATAGAAAAATCATACGAAGTCAAAAACTAGATCCGTAAATTCTGAGAGTTCACAAAATGTGTCTAGTTTGCTCATAATTTTTATCACAATTTATAATGACCTCTAACTTGGGTGAAAAAGTCCATAATCACAGACTGGTCCGGATTGTTGTTTGAAATGATAGGCAGTTTTGTAAAAATCACCATAAATTGTAGAAAAATCGTATGGAGATGTGCAAGTAGTCATTTTAAAGCTAAAAACTTGAACTATTTGCACCTTGTACAGTTTTGAAAACAAAAATGTTTAAGATGCCTAAAACAGTCCGTGAATGGAGTTGAACTTTTCTGATGAAGGCTGTTAGAAAATTTTAGTTATGTTCTTAGTGTTTTAACTTGTATTCCCCCCCTGAAAACTTGAGAAAACATGAAAATGTAGGGGTATGAACTCACCTTGAGTGATTTCAGTAGATAAGTGTTGAAGAAGAGAAGTGTTCAACCCAAGAACACTTGAAGAATCACTTGAAGATTCGAAGCTCTAACGTTAATATGATGGAATTTGCGTAAGATATTCATGATTTGAGTAGAATGAAGTGAAATAATCATAAGGAGGATGAATTATACTTACTAAGAGTGGAAGAACACTTGAAAATCAGCCTTGAATCTCGAAATTGGAGTGGGAAAAGTTTGAGAGAAAAGTGGTGTTTGATTCTTAGTGAAATGAGGGCAAATGAGAGAAATGAGGAGAGAGGATGTTTGTTCCAGCTCTAAAAACGTGGGAATGAGGGTAAATTGAGTGTGAGGGACATTGATGTGACCTAGGTAAGGGGGAGAGGTGTGGTTAGTCAAAGAGTGGGTGTGGGGTGGTTGCTTGTGACTTTGGATAAGGCAAAGTCAACACTCCACCTTTAATAATTCACCCATTTGATTTTTATTATTTAGTAATGATTTTTCATGAAAATATGTTTAAATTATGAATATTTAGAGTTTATTATGTTAAAATATAATTTCTGGAGAAAATCCCGCTTTAAAATCACGAAAAACGGGCTTAAAATGTTAAAAATATCAAAAATGGGCTAAAAGTGACAAATATGCGAATTCTGGCCGAGGTTCGGCCTTCTGGTGCTGAACCGAGAGAGAGGGAGGCAGAAACCGAGAGAAGAAGAAGAGAGAAGGGAAGGAACCGAGAAGGGAGAAGGGAGAGGGTAGGAACCGAGAGGGGGAGGAGAGAACAGAGGGCGCGAAGAGACAGAGCGAGAAGCGAGAGAAGGCGAGGGTTCGGTTCGGGAATAAGAGGCGAGAATGTGCGAACCGAACGGACTGTAGTGAACAGTACCTTCGGTTCGCTTAGTGAACAGTACCTTCGGTTCGGTTCCTCTTGAGCAGGGTTCGGTTTCGGTTAGTGGTGAACAGTACCTTCGGTCGGGTGAACAGTACCTTCGGTTCGGGTGAACAGTACCTTCGGTTCCTCCTTTTCTTGGGTTTGGTTCCTCCTGAGCTCGGGTTCGGTCCTCTTACTTTCGGTCCCTAAGAGGACCTTCGGGTCCTAAGGAACTTCGCCTCTTATAAGAGGGTTTTGGTTCCTAAGGTCCATTTTTCTCGTTTTTATCCCGTTTTAAGCCGTTTTTGACCCGGTTAAGGGTCGGAATGACCCGAATGATTCTAAAAAGTTACGGGAAACTTTTGAGAGAGATTTTGGAGAGATTTCTCACACTTGGAGAGATTTGGGAGAGATTTGACATTCTTGGAGAGATTTCTCATACAAAGAGACATTTGAGAGAGATTTCACATGCTTGGAGGGATTTGGGAGAGATTCGACATTCTTTGAGAGATTTCTTACACTTGGAGAGATTTGGGAGAGATTTAACATTCTTGGAGAGATTTCTCATACAAGGAGATATTGGAGAGCGGTTTCACATACTTGGAGAGATTAGGGAGAGATTTGACATAGAGAGAGATAGAGTGAAAACGATTGAGAGAGGTTCCGTGTGGGACAGTTGTGAGTGTCCGGCACCGCAATGCATGGTTCGTAAACCCTGTTAAGCCTTGTTTAAGGATCTTACACACTCCCGATGAGTAAGCATCATTGTTTTATCGGTTTGGCTTGCCACTTACCGTAGCTTTTAGGTTAAAGAGATCTAGTTGTACGTACTTTTCGATTTATGTTCTCTTATTAGAATAGTGAGTTGTTTAGTAAATACTGAACGTAAGTCCAAGTACACAAGGGTTGGTTGAGCTGACCGGTTTGACTTGTTGACTTTATTTGACTTTCAATTGACCAGAATTTAACGGTTGTCACAATATATCTATGTTTGTTTTTATTACTGAACTCTAGAATCATGAAACTGTTAAAGAAGTTGACCACGATGGATGACTCTATGGCATGTGATCCCTTTTATTTGTATAAGGTATAGATTTTCATAACAGTTGATTTATCCTGATCACAGGTTGTACTCTGACAATTATTATACAAATTCTTAATATTCATTCGATAAAAACGGAAGCTTTAACCAGATATGGAGATGAAGAAGACTTAAAATTCAAATGGGGAATTGAAGATATACTCCAAATTATATCTTATTGGTGTGAGCAAGTATATAAGTTATATAAGTGTTATATTTAAATGTTTTGATATCTTATCTATGTCAATGTCAGGCTTTGAACTGCTATAGTTTTTTCTGAATTGTGTAAAAAAATATAGCAATGAAAAGGATAATAAATGAAGGGAACATTGTTAATTTGTATTGAATTCTAAAAGTTGATTATTTTTTTGTTGTTGTTTTTGCAGTTATCACATATTTAAACATGGAGCAAAAATACTCTGAATATGAAGGACTTACACGTGGATGGGATAACATATATCATAAAAGAACAATGGAGCTTATGATGGGTTTTATGTACTCTAACATCACTATGGTGCACATACAACCCTAATGCTTCGGATCTAAGTTTTCTCTAATTATACATGCAATATTCTTTTTCCAAAGCATGAAGCCTAACTAGCATGCAACTTTGATATATGTACCATAAGCACTAGTTAGAAGATTAGCTTTTGATGTAGCTAATAGAACTTAGCCTTATAAGAGCTTAGCACCCCAAGTGTGATGCCTCAAATAATTCACAAACACCAATAACAATTAGATGAATATGAGAGAGGTTCGGGAGATACTAAAATCAACTATATCTTGCATAGAATGCTAGGGTATCAGATTTTAGGACTAAGGGAACATATTTATAGTGTAGAATTCCAAGAGTCATAGTTAAACCCTAATTCTTACACTTAGGCTTATGATCCAACAATTTATTTGGATTATCACTTAATGGACTTTCACATAAGCTTAATACAACTCAAACCAACCACAGATCATTAGCCCAAACCATACGTTTCGCTGATTTACATAATCATCCCTATTTATTTAATCAGTCTCTTTTAATCACTAAATTAATTCCTGATCGATACTAATTAAATAATATGATTTCTCAGTTAATATATTATACTTATAATATATTAATAAATCAAAAATAACCTCGTTCTCAAATATCCATCTTGTCAAAAAAATTTGATGAAGGGAACCCGAAATGGACCACGCTACTATTGGGTCAAGTACATACCAATTATAGTTATGGGCTTAGACACCTAATCCAATAGTCTACCACTTGGATAAGTCTAAAAACTATAACTACCAATGTAACTTCAAAATTCGATTAGCAATCGTAGCTCTCAAAAGCCGTTGTCGAACTCTGATGCGTCCATTAGATAAGGGATCATATAATCCTCTGTTCTTTAAGATATCATGTGGACAAATACATGGAACATGGCCATACTTATTGTCCAACAATTTGTTTCCCGATTTCTAATTTGTTTGACATAGAACTTAATTGAACACATCAATAGAGCTCTGACCAGGCCTGATAGATAAGTCAAAACAAAATCATCGAGGGGACCAAGATATCGCTTTTAATCCTCTTAAGATAAAATGAACAGAAAATATTCGACTTATATGCTTGTACCAACTACTCGTTAAATCAAACACAATAATATGTTTTATAACATCAAGTTACTTATGTGGTTTCGTACTATCAATGCACAACCAACTCATAATCAACAGCTCATATATCTTGGTTTGAAGATTATATGATATTTTCGTCTCACAATCACTTGTGATAAATTCCATGAAGTGATTCATGTGAGCATGGGTTTAGTCCAATACTCAAATCTTATTTCAAGAGCACTCATGAATGTTTGTAGCAAACTTTTGCAATGTCTAAATCCTAAGACAATCTTACAAAAATCCATTCATGACAGTCTACTTTCATAACCTACTTCCAAAGTATGATCGACTGTGGATAGTTTGAATAATCTTATTATTCTGGAAGTCAAAACATGCAAAAATGAAATAATAGTAAATAATTGATGCAAGATAGTATCTTTACTAATAAATAAAACTACTTTTATTCAATCATCAAATATCAATTACATTTTAACTATTACACGTTTCTAAATGTATATCTAATCATTAAAAATAATATCGTCTTTCAGTCCGATACTCCTAGCGTGTTACAAGTGCTTAACCCTAGTCAGTCCTTTTGTAAGGGGATATGATGAGTTTTCCTCTGACGATACCCCCTTCATTACGAGGAGTCATTCTTCTACTTGATGTCTTATGAAGTGATATTTTCTATCTATGTGCCTGGATCTGCCATGATCCCTTTGTTCCTTGGCTAAGGCAACCGTACCCTCGTTGTCATAGAAAATCTCCATAGGATCCTTTATAGCTGCTATAACTCAAAGGTCTCCGATGAAGTTATATAGCCATATTACCTTATTCGATGCTTCGCTTGCTGCTATGTATTCCGATCCACACGTTGAATCAGTTACATTGTCCTGTTTGGAACTTTTCCAAGTTACTGCTCCTCCATTTAAGGTAAATACCCAGCTCGACTGAGAGCAGAAATTATATTTGTCGGTCTGAAAGCCGGCATCACTATACCCTGTCAGTGTCAAGTAATCATTCTCACCGAGGGTAAGGATCCGGTCCTTAGTCCTCTGCATGTACTTAATAATGTTCTTTACTGCAGTCCAGTGAGCTTTACTAGGATTCCCTTGATATCTACTAACCATGCTCAAAGCAAAAGGCTACATTAGTGCGAGTACATGTCATAGCATACATGATCGAGCCAACTGCAAAAGAATATGGTATTCGACTCATTTCTGCAATCTCAGCATCGGTACTCGGACTCTGAGTCTTACTCAGTTTGGTATTACTCTGGATAGGCAATAATATTAAACATTGTTTTCAAAATTCATAACATTATCATATTATTCAAATATCATAGTGTCCCATCAAAACAAATGCAAGAGAATGCACGCTGTGCCATCAAGCCTTGCCCTTGCCCTTAGGCTCCAAAATACCTTAAACAAATTAACAAATTGTAAGCTAATGCTTAGTGAGTTCCACAGAGCATACCTCACACACAATCCACATAAACACATATAATATTAGCTATAAAAGCTACATATACCACATAATCCATGCATATAACATATAGGGATGTTGTGGGCTTGTCCACAGGGTCTTACTCCAGGATGTCATGGGTTCCCCACATGGTCTTACACCGAAGTGTCATGGGCTCTCCCATGGTCTTTAGTAGGAAAGCCGCGGGCTCTCCACATGGTCTTACATCCATGTGGCATGGGCTCTCCCATGGTCTTCCATACAATGATACTACATATACAACTAGCATATGTCCTAGCACATAACCATTTATCATGTGTCATAATATAACTTCAGCTAATGTACCACATATCATAAAATGGACCGGCCTTGGTGCCTTTGACCCATTAATATGGTGAGGAGACTCACCTCTCGTGAATGTTGAACTGATAAGCTAAGATCAGATAAATCCCACGTGCTGCTCCAACTCAACAGCCTATAATCATCATGTAATTGACTTATCACAATCCCGATTTACCATAATCATCCCCAAAGTCAACCCTAGTCAACCCTGGTCAAAGTCAAGGTCAACAGTCAATGTTGACCTCAACTCGTCGAGTGCATCCAGCAACTCGTCGAGTTCCCGAGTAACTCCTCAACCCGCCGAGTTACCTATGTAACTCGTCAAGTTCCTCAAGGTCCAGTAGATCGAAGACCCATGCAGCCTGAAAACCCCAATCGTTCACAGAAATCACTTGGAACTAGTGAAAGCAGGTAAAATCTACTCAACTCATCAAGTTGCCTAAGGGACTCAACGAGTTCCTTCGTTCCTTTTCATGTTCAGTCCTTTCCAATGAGATCCAAGATCCCAAACTTTAGATTCAACCTCTCCTAGTGTAGTTACCATGTAAAGTTGCAAACTTTACGTGCATGCAAGGCCTCAGAAGGTTAAAACACAAAACTAAGGTTCTTACAAGGTCATAATGCATGGAAAGGGCCTAAGATGAATAAAGTGAGTACCTTTATGTCATTGAAGGCCTAGAGGGACATAGATCTGGAACCATATCCTTGTGATAAGCCCATATTCGAAGGTGACACCCTTTTGGCACCAAAAGTGACCATTTACATCCAAGAAAAGAGATCTAAGTAACTAAAGGTCAAGATAGTGACTTTATACCTCAATATGGTCACCAGTGCAAGTTAGATGTCGAATCTACTGCTTCCCTCTTTGCTTCTTTTTCTTTAAACTCCAAAATCTTCACAAACACACCAAAACTCACTCTTAAAATCTCTCTTTCTCTCTCAAGAAGGTGCAAGGCTCAAACTAGGGTTTCACTGGCTATGGTAATGATCGAAGAGGTTGCAAATGAGCCATAAGTTCTTTAAATTGGGTACAAACCTTTGAAAATTAGGGTTTCTCGTTACAGTACCTACTCGACGAGTCGGGGCCTTCCGACTCGTCGAGTAGGATCTGAATCCCACGTCCTCATAAATGACTATACTCGACAAGTTGGAGCTACCCAACTTGTCGAGTCCAAGCCTAAAACCCTAAAACTTGAAAATTTAAATAATAATTGGAACATGTATCACATTATTTTAAGCTACTTATTTGAAAACTTTTAACGATTATAAAAATATCTTTAGAAAATATTTTAGTTAAACTGAGATTACAATTGTTTTTGCATTTATCACTACAAGTTATCACTTTTAATTATTTATAAAATATTTGTTGGTTTTTTATGTGGAACCGAAATTTATATTTATGTTCACACTATAATGTTATATTTAAATTAACAATTTAAGTATTTTGGTCAAACTATTCAAAAGTTGTAGCTTTAAACTGATAATGCTTTACATGCAGCAACAATTTAAATCTAATAAATTAAGTATAATATGTTAAAAGTTAAAGGCATAACTTTATAAGTAGAAGTAACGATATTATTTTAAAACTAAAATTTAGTTTATTTATGATTACACTTTAGGTTTGATATTTATTTAACATTATTAACCAACTTATAATCATTATTAGAAAGACACTACATTTTATCACTTTTAAGTATTTACTAAATAATTTTTGGGTTGTTTTAGTTAAACTAAAATTTATATTTAACTTGACTCTATAATGTTATATTTAAATAAATAATTTATGTTTTTTTATACAAATTATCCAAAATTATATATTTATTGTCCAAAATAATATATTTAAAATGATAATGGTTTACATCTAATATATTAATACTAATAAATTAAGTATAATATGTTAAAAGTTAAAAAACATCACTTTATAACTAGAAGTAAATATATTATTTTAATATTGAAATTTAGTTTATATATGACTATACTTTAAGTTTGATATTTATTTAACATTATTAACCAACTTATAATTATTATTAGAATAAACTGAAAAGTCATGAGAGTTTCAAATTAATGTGGTTAAATGAATTTTTTTTCCTTTATAAGTATACTATGCGAATATTTACGCGTTGCGCAGAATAAAATTAAAATTTTTTGTAATATTATGTTATTGAAAATAGTTATATCATTTATATTAACTATAAAATAATAATTATTACGTTTATATAAAATTATAATTAACTTAAACAATAGATAAAATAACGATTATTAAAATCAAATCATTTAATAGTCTTTACTCATGTTTTACGTGCATATAACATTAGTTATATTTGTTAACTATTTTAATCTACTACTGCTATGATTTATTAGTTTTTTTTTTTATTTTTAAGTTGACGGTGTTTTAATTTCATCATGATAATTATTTAAATTATTAAGAAGTTTTTGTAATCTTACATAACTTAATTTCTAAGTTTCTATTATTTTTAACTATTATTATTATAAATTAATTTAAAAACAACTTAATTAGATTTTAGTTATTATAAAATATAGTTTTCAGACACATTTTAGTTAATTCGATTCATCAATTTAGGTTCTTTTATATTTATTATATTTAACGTCTTCCTTTTAACTATGTTATATATATATATATATATATATATATATATATATATATATATATATATATATATATATATATATATATATATATATATATTGATTTTTTTAAAGTATTATTTGATATTTTACTTTCGGTTTTAAATTTTACACAAAATGTGTAAGATTATTTGATATATTGATGTAGGTTATTATTTAACAATATATTCAAGTTAACAAATTAAGTATATCATATTGATAAGTCATAAAGTCTTCCATTTATGATAATGTTTACAACTAAAAATATATTTAAGTTAATAAATTAAGTATATTATATGGAAATATGAAGAGTTAGGAGATTCAAATTAATGTGGTGATAGAAAAAACTCTTCATTTATAATATAGTATGATATGATCATAAAGATACAGATACAGACTAGTTGAACAATTACGCATTGCACTAGAATAAAACTATATATATATATATATATATATATATATATATATATATATATATATATATATATATAGAATCGTGTGAGGACTCGTTTTAATGTGAGGACTCATGAGAACATCTTAAAAAATTGCAAAAATATCTAAAAAAAATACAAATCATAAAATCAAGTAAAGATCTATGTCCGGAAGAAAAAAAATATGAAAAAAGAAATTGGATAATTAAAATTGAATCATGGATCATAATGATACAAAATAATAAATTAAAATTGATTAATGGATCAATTTTAATGATGGAAATTTTTGTTTCCAATTTCTTTCTTTCGGATATAGATCTATGCTCGATTTTATGATTTGTATTTTTTATTGTTTTTTTTTTCAATTTTTTTAAAGCGTCCTCACAAGAACCGGATCCTCTATATATATATATATATATATATATATATATATATATATATATATATATATATATATATATATATATATATATATATATATATATATATATATATATATATATATATATATATATATATGGGAGTGTGTGTGTGTTCTGTCAAATATAACTAATATGATAAAAGAGATGTTTATCAGAAGGTTTGATATTTAAAACTTATATTATAATATGTATATTTAATTGTATAGTTTTGATTGTCTATCTACATGTTGCACATAAATAAATTCTTTATACAAATTTTGATGTATTATTATTTTTAATTATTTTTAAACTCATTTAATTTAGAAACTATTCATTTGTTAATTTATTCAACTAGGTGAATGCCCGTACTTTGCGCAGAAACGTCTATATGGTTGAAGTCTTTACAAATATATGTTTTCAAAATATAACAATAAAGTTGTTATTAAATTTGATATAATAATTAGTATACAAATTTTATATAATATATTGATTATTTTGAATTATATGATAATATATACATTTATTATAACTCCATAATCTCAATCGTTTGAATAACTTCTACCCGCGAGTTACACATAAAAAAAATTAAACATAATATATGGTTTAATGTATTTTATAGTTGTTGTTATTGTTAATTAATTTTTTTAAATTTATTTGATTAATGTTTTAATTTCTATCATTATAATTATTTAAAACATCAAACACTATTTTTTTATTTTAAAAGTAACAATATAAATATTTATATAGTGTTATATTTAACTATTTTAACTGTAAGTTATTTTAAACTATTTATTTGGAAATTTTTAACGATTTTAAAAACATATTTAGGAAATATTTTAGTTAAATTAATATTACATTTTACTTTTTGCATTTATCACTACATTTTATCTCTTATAATTATTTATAAAATATTCTTTGGTTTTTTAGGTGGAACTGAAATTTATAATTAAGTTGACATTGTAATACACAAAAACACCTATATACTAGAAGTCTTTACAATTTTATGTTTTTTTTAATATAAAGATAACGTTGTTGTTAAATTTTATATAATAATTCGTATACTAAATTAAGATAATATATATATTGATTATTTAAAATTATAGGATAATATATACATCTATTATAACATCATACTCTAAATCTTTTGAAAAACTTCTACCCGCAAGTTAGTCATGAATGAAATTAAATATAATATATGGTTTAATGCTATTTATAGTTGTGATTATTGTTAACTAATTTTTAAAAATTTATTTCCTTAATATATTAGTATCTATCATTATAATTATTAAAAACATCAACATTATTTTTTTGATTTTAAAGGTAACAATATAATAATTTATATAGAGTTATTTTTAACTATTGTTATTGTAAGTTATTTTTAGCTACTTATTTGAAACATCATAACAATTATCTTTAGGAAATATTTAAGTTAAATCGAGATTACAATTTATTATTTTTAACTATTTACAAAATATTTTTTAGTTTTTTAAGTGTAGCAAAAATTTATATTTAAGTTGACATTGTAATCTTATATTTAAGTTAACAATTTAAGTATTATGTCAAAACAATTCAAAAATTATAGCTTTAAACTGATAATGGTTTACATATAACAACATGTTAAATCTAATAAATTAAATATAATATGTTAAAAGTTAAAGTCATAAATTTATAAGTAGAATTAAAGATATTATTTTAAAACTGAAATTTAGTTTATTTATGATTACACATTAGGTTTGATATTTATTTAACTATATTAACCAACTTATAATCATTATTAGAAAGTCAATAAAATTTATCACTTTGAACTATTTTAAAAAATATTCTATGGGTTGTTTAAATTAAACTAAAATTTATATTTAAGTTGACCATGTAATGTTAAATTTAAATTAATAATTTAAATATTTTTACGAATTTTTCCAAAATTATATCTTTAAAACTATAATGGCTTGCATTCAACAATATATTAAAAGTAATAAATTAAGTATAATATGTTAAAAGGTAAAAAAAACATAACTTTATAAGTAGAAGTAAATATATTATTTTAATATTGAAATTTAGCTTATATATGATTACACTTTTGCTTTGATATTTATTTTACCTAATTAACCAAATTATAATTATTTTTATAAAGAAATTGAAAAGTCATGGGAGTTTCAAATTAATGTGGTGAAAAGAAAAATATTTCCTTTATAAATATATTAGGCGAATGTTTGTGCATTGCGCATAAACTCTATATAGTTTAAGTCTTTAGAAATATATGTTTTTTTAAATATAACAATAACACTGTTGTTAAATATTGTATAATAGTTTTTATACTAAATTGATATAATAATTAAATTATTTTAAATGATATGGTTATATATATATATATATATATATATATATATATATATATATATATATATATATATATTATAACTTTATAATCTCAATCATTTGAATGACTTCTACCTGCGAGTTACATATGAATAAAATTAAACACAATATTTGGTTTAATGTTATTTATTATTGTTGTTATTGTTAATTAATTTTTAAAATTTTTTTGCTTAATATTTTAATATCTATCATTATAATTATTTAAAACATCAATCATTATTTTTTTTTAATTTAAAGGTAACAATATAATCATTTATATAGAATTATTTGTAACTATTGTTATTTTAAGTTATTTTAACTTACTTATTTGGAAACTCTTAAAGCTCATAAAAATATCTTTAGGAAATATTTTAGTTAAATTGAGACTATAATTTTGTTTTTGCATATATCACTACAATTTATCACTTTTAACTACTTACAAAATACTCTTTGGTTTTTTAAGTGGAACTGAAATTTATATTTAAATTGACATTGTAATGCGCAAAACCACCTATACAGTTAAATTCTTTGCAAATATATGTTTTTTTAAAATATAACAATAACGTTGTTATTAAATTTAATATAATAATTTGTATACTAAATTGATATAATATATTGATTATTTTGAATTAGATGATAATATATATATATATATATATATATATATATATATATATATATATATATATATATATATAACTTCATATCCCAATCATTTGAATGAATTCTACTCACAAGTTATACATGAATAAAATTAAATACAATATATTGTTTAATGTTATTTATAGTTGTTGTTATTGTTAACTAATTTTTTAAAATTTATTTCCTTAATGTTTTAATTTCTATAATTATAATTATTTAAAAAATCAAACATTATTTTTTGATTTTAAAGGTGACAATATAATTATTTATATAGAATTATTTTTAACTATTGCTATTTTAAGTTATTTTAAGCTACATATTTAAAAAAATTCTCATGATTATAAAAATATATTTAAGAAGTATTTTAGTTAAATTAAGATTAGATTTTAGTTTTTGCTTTTATCACTACAATTTATCATTTTTAATTATTTACAAAATATTCTTTGGTTTTTAAGTGGAACTGAATTTTATATTTAAGTAGACAATGTAATGTTATATTTAGGTTAACAATTTAGGTATTTTATCCAAACTGCTCAAAAGTTTTAGCTTTGAACTGATAATGGTTTACATATAACAACATATTAAATCTAATAAATTAAGTAAAATATGTTAAAATTTAAAGATATAACTTTGTAAGTAGAAGTAAAGATATTATTTTATAATTGAAATTTATTTTATTTATGATTACACTTTAGGTTTGATATTTATTTAACCTTATTAACCAGCTTATAATGATTATTAGAAAGACACTATAATTTATCACTTTTAACTATTTACAAAATATTTTAAAATTGAAATTTAGTATTTCATTCAAATTGTTCCAAAATTATATCTTTAAAACAATAATGGTTTACATCTAACAATATATTAAAACTAATAAATTAAGTATAATATGTTAAATGTTAAAAAAACATAACTTTATAAATAGAAGTAAGGATATTATTTTAATATTAAAATTTAGTTCATATGTGATTACACTTCAGGTTTGATATTTATTTAACCTAATTAACCAAATTATAATTATTATAAGAAAGAAATTGAAAAGTCATGGGAGTTTCAAATGAATATGGTGAAAGGAAATATACATGGGAGTTTCAAATGAATATGGTGAAAGAAAAAATTCTTCTTTTCTAAGTATACTAGACAAATGTCTGCGCGTTGCGCAGTAACACCTATATAATTGAAGCTTTTAGAAATGTATTGTTTTCTTAATATAACATTAACTTTGTTGTTAAATTTGATATAATAATTTGTGTACTGAATTGATATAATATATTGATTACTTTGAACTATATGATAATATATACATCTATTATAACTTGATAATCTCAATTGTTTGAATGACTTCTATCAGCGAGTTACACATGAATAAAATTAAATATGATATATGATTTGAATGTTATTTATAGTTGTTGTTATTCTTAATTAATTTTTTAGATTTTATTTAATTAATATTTTAATTTCTATCATTATAATTATTTAAAACATCAAACATTATTTTTGATTTTAAATGTAAAAATATAATCATTCATATAGATTTATTTGTAACTAATGTTATTATAAGTTGTTTTAAACTACTTCTTTAGAAACTTTTAACGATTATAAAAATATCTTTAGGAAATATTTTAGTTAAATTGAGATTACTATTTAATTTTTGCATGTATCACTAGAATTTATCATTTGTAACTATTTATAAAATATTCTTTGTTTTTTAAGTGGAACTGAGATTTAGATTGAACTTGACATTGTAATGCGTACAAACATCTATATAGTTGAAGTCTTATATATATATATATATATATATATATATATATATATATATATATATATATATATAATATTTATTATTTTGAATTATATGATAATTTATACATCTATGATAACTTTATAATCTCCATTGTTTGAATGACTTTTACCCGCGAGTTACACATGAATAAAGTTAAATATAATATATGGTTTAATGTTATTTTTAGTTGTTATTGTTAACTAATTTTTTAAAATTTATTTGCTTAATGTTTTAGTTTCTATCATAATAATTATTTAAAACATCAAACATTATTTTTTTAATTTTAAAGGTAACAATATAATCATTTATATAAAGTTATTTTTAACTATTGTTATTGTAAGTTATTTTAAGCTACTTATTTAAAAACTATTAATGATTATAAAAATATATTTAGGAACTATTAAAGTTTAATTGAGATTACTATTTAGTTTTTTCATTTATCACTATAATTTATCATTTTTAACTATTTACAAAATATTCTTTGGTTTTTAAGTGGAACTAAAATTTATATTTAAGTTGACATTTTAATATTATATTTAAGTTAACAATTTGTGTATTTTATCCAAATTGTTCAAAAGTTGTATCTTTAAACTGATAATGGTTGATATAACAACATATTAAATCTAATAAATTAAGTATAATATGTTAAAAGTTAAAGGTATAACTTTATATGTAGAAGTAAAGATATTATTTTAAAATTGAAATTTAGTTTATTTATGTTTACACTTTAGGTTTCATATCTATTTAACCTTATTAAAAAAACTTACAATCATTATTAAAAATACACTACAATTTTTCACTTTTAACTATTTATAAAATATTCTTTGGGTTTTTTAAGTTAAAACTAAAATTTATATTTAAGTTGACCCTGTAATGTTATATTTAATTGATAATTTAAGTATTTTATACAAATTGTTCCAAAATTATATCTTTAAAATGATAATGGTTTACATCCAACAATATATTAAAACTAATTAATTAAGTATAATATGTTAAAAGTTAAAAAAACATAACTTTATAAATAGAAGTAAATATATTATTTTAATATTGAAATTTAGTTTATATATGATTACATTTTAGGTTTGATATTTATTTAACTTAATTAACCAAATTAAAATTATTATTAGAAAGAAATTGAAAAGTCATGGGAGTTTCAAACGAATGTGATGAAAAGAAAAATACATAGAAGTATCAAATGAATGTGGTAAAAGGAAAAATGCTTCCTTTATAAGTATACTAGGCGAATGTTTGCGCGTTACGTAGAAACACCTAAATAGTTGAATTCTTTTGCAAATATATGTTTTTTTAATATAACAATAACAAAGTTGTTAAATTTGATATAATAATTCGTATATTAAATTTATATAATGTATTGATTATTTTGAATTATATGATAATATATACATCTATTGTAACTGCATAATTTCAATTGTTTGAATGACTTCTACCCGTAAGTTACACATCAATAAAAGGAAATATAATATATGGTTTAATGTTATTTATAGTTGTTGTTATAGTTAATTAATTTTTTAAAATTTATTTGCTTAATGTTTTAATTTTTATCTTTATAATTATTTAAAACATCAAACATTGTTTTTTGATTTTAAAGGTAACACTATAATAATTTATATAGAGTTATTTTTAATTATTGTTATTGTAAGTTATTTTAAGCTACTTATTTGAAAACTTTTAACGATTATAAAAATATCTTTAAGAAAGATTTTAGTAAAATTGATATTGCAATTTAGTTTTTGCATTTATCACTACAATTTATCGCTTTTAACTATTTATAAAATATTCTTTGGTTTTTTAAGTGTGACTGAAATATATATTTTAGTTGACATTGTAATGTTATATTTAAAATAACAATTTAAGTATTTTCTTTTCTTTAAAATAACAATTTAAGTATTTTGTCAGAACTCTTCAAAAGTTGATATTGTAAAGTTATATTTAAAAAAATCACTTAATAAGTAAAAGTAAATATATTATTTTAATATTGAATATAGTCTATATATTAATACACTTTAGCTTTGATATTTATTTAATATTATTAATAAATTTATAATTATTATTACAAAGAATTTGAAAAGCCATGGCAGTTTCCAAAGAATATGGTGACAGGAAAAAAACATGGAGTTTCAAATGAATGTTGTGAAAGAAAAAATATTTCCTTTATAATATAGTATGATAATGATAATGATAATGATGATCATATCTTTAATGATATTCATTTAAAACATTCATAACTTTTCATCTTAATGCATTTAATGGATTTATTAATTAAAATAATTTTACTACATAACTCCTACAACTTTTCAATTACGTTAATTAATTCGTTAGTTAATCAAAATATATGAATTTAGATTAACCATATAACTTTTTATTATTATTATATATAAACACTTTTTCTTAAAACGCATCATGATCTAGTGAAGTATAATATAATAATAATAATAATAATAATAATAATAACTAGATAGAAAACCCCGCTTCGCGGGGGTTGGATTCAACACTAATTAGAAGAAAACCGACGGGATCTTCAATATATCGTTGGTGATTTGATGACCATTGCTCATATTGGTATCAAAATGTAAGTATGTTGCTATTATGGGTAAGAAATATAGTTACAAAAAAATTGTATTTGAATCAATTGTATAAGAATTAAAAGTCTAATCCTAAGTTACAAAACTAATAATACACTCCGTGATCCTAAAATGACCAATTTACCCCTACTTACTTTCATGTCATCATCACCTCCCATCCTAGTTACTGAAATGACAAACTTCTCTCTGCAACTCCATGTTAAAGCAACATGACCATCTGCCCATAGTACCTGTCAAGAAACTTGTACACCTCACCAAAAAAAAAAACTAAAGTACGTTGCCAATATCAACAAACCAAAGTACGTTTATTTCATTCGCCTTTGCACAAAGGTTTTTGTTCCAATAAACCAGATCCGATCTCCATTTCTAAACCATGGCTAATCACTCTTTTATCCATACATGAAATTATTCTATGGTTTGCACTTTATTTTTTCTACCCATAATAACAATGTGTTTATATTTATTTGGTTAACAATTTGGGTATTTTAATTTATATGTTATTATTAAAAAATTAAAACAACAGAAGCCCTAAATTCTTCAGAGCATCATTATATCAATAGGAACATGAAATCTATTGGGAGACGGTATTAGAAAATGAGACCTGGTCTTTTACTGATGGGTTTTGGTCATAAGACATCCTATGTGCTCATATAAACCCTAATAGTTGGATCTAGGTTTCTCTATTGTACATGCTTTGAATCCAAGACTATAAACCCTAATTCTAGCATATGGAAATCGATATTAACATATAATTAGGTTTAAGATATTACCTTGATTGTTATGTAGCAATAACAATCCTAATTCCTCCTTGAATTGACTTTGGAAGGCTTAGAGTCACAAGTGTCACTCCTCTAATGGCTTACAAAAACCAAGAGCAAATGGAGAAGGTATAAAGAGAGAGGAGAGAGGTAGGAATTCGTCCTTAGGACCTCTTGGGAAGGGATACACGAATTCATGAGCCTTAGGGGGTTTATATAGGTGTAAAGATTAGGGTTTTAGTCATTATCCTTATCTAGTTGCTTGCCCACCAAGTAACCATAAGATAAGTCTTAGAAACCCTTATCCTAGTCGAATTCTAAGGCATTATCTCCTTAAATTCGTTCTCCCTATATTTAAGATAATCCTTACCTTATTTTGTAACTATCACATAATTACAAATCAGCCCCTCTAGTTTAATTAATTACACTTGATCACAAAATTAATTCCTAATTAATTATTGACCAACATTAATTAAACAAATATGATTTCTCCTTTAATATTTATTCTTATAACATATTAATAAATCATAATAACCTCTCTCTCTTTATTTATTTCTCCAATCAAATTGCTTTGGTGAAGGCAACCCAAAAGGACCATGCACCATCGGGTCAAGTACATACCAAAATAGTTATGGACTTAGACACTAATCCAACAGTCTCCCACTTGGATAAGTCTAATAACTATTCTGCGTATGACTTCAGATCCTGATCTGCAATCGTAGCTTTCCAAAGCCGCTGTCAACTCTGATCCAATCAGATACGCGTGTCCTTAGATAAGGGATCATATATTCCTCCATTCTAGATATCGTATGAGACATGATTTCTAATCATTCTCTTTGTACTACTTCTCGATTTCTGATTTATGACGACTGACTAATTGAACAAATCAAATTAGCCCTAGCCCGGCCGAGCATTTACGTTTGTCATCACTAAACCATCGAGGGGCCCAAAAGATATCGCTTTTATCCTACTTTGGATAAAAGGAACGGATAAACTTTGACTCAATGTTCGCTTGCACTCACTCACCGAATCACACACAACAATATGTTTTATAACACCAAGTTACTAGTGTGTTTTCATATTATCAATGTGCAACCGATTAGCAAGATATAACTCACACATCTCGGTTTCAAGAATATAAGATGTTATAGTCTCACCAATCACTCGTGATACAATTCATGGAGTGATCCAAGTGAGCGTGGGTTTAATCCAATGCTCAAATTCATATTCATAAGCACTCATGAACGTTGCAGCAAACATTTGCTTATGTCTAATACTCTTTTAGACAATCCACACACCAATTCATGACAGTCTTCATTCATATCTACTTCCAACATATGAACGACTGTGGCCCGTTTGAATAATTCGATTATTCTTAATAAACTCAATTATTCTGGAAGTGAAAACCTGCAAAGTGAAACACAAGAATAATACTAATCCCATATGGCCTCAACCCTTTGAGTATAAATAAAACTCCTTTTATTTATCACCATATCGATTATTCATTATTTGTCGTTTCGAGTAATCAACTTCTTACTTGAATTACAACACTTATCCCATGCTCCTAGCATGCACACAATGTTCACCTATGGTTCTTACTTTGTGAAATAGATCACATTGAACACATTTCCAATCATTCTCATTTCACAACTCCGAATCCTTTTTCATAAGTGAAAGAATATCAAAATTCTTGCTACTTATAGAATATGCTAGATTCTAACATTCTATGCAATGATTCTTTCGTAATGTCACTGCACCAAAGTCACAAAGACTATTGCTAATGATGTTACAAAATCTTCTATCGGAGATTGTTACAAGACAATTCCTTAGATATGATGTCTCTCACTCAAAGTACATTCCTTTGAACATCCTTTTGCATAAAAGTTTCTAATCTAGACATAGATTTTCAATATTCAATTCCCAATATGGACACGCTTCCATATTTTCCATATGACAACTTATTCTTAATAGAATCTTATCTATTCATAATAATGTCGATATGGTCCATTCAATACCATGCTTCCAACTACTCATAAGCAACCAATCCTCGTCGAACTTTGGATTGTCCTTTGATAGTTGTTTAATTATTTTAGTCAAAACCAATTCTAGTCCCTTTTTCCTCTAAATGCGCTAGACATTTGGAAAAATTTAGAATGGTCAAACATTAAAGCATTTGCAATCGATCCTATACCCGAAGCGTATGGAACACGACGCATAGTTTTTTATTTGCTATGTTCTCAAAATTCAAATTGTGAAAAGGAATGTCGTAATCATAATCGAAATTTTAAGAACACACTATGTACCTTTGACTAAATTTATTAACATTTCTCAACCTAAGCCTTTATATTTGAAATGAAGCATAATATTCTCTCCCTTAATTATAGCAAAACAACTTTACAACCCTTACGACTTTGCAAGGTATAACTCTTGTTTTTCTATAATTAATATTGCCAACTTGCAATACTTTCCATAATAATCATACAATCATAACTTTTATGCTCCCACTATCATGATGATAACTATAAAACATAACACTTATGCTCCCACTAGCTTCGACATGTATTCATAAACATCTTAACTTTCAGAAAAACAATACCTATTGAATTTCTTAAGTCCATGTACACCTTTGCCTTCGATAGTTCATATGTGTGTCTAAACAATTAAGACTAATTGCCAAACCTCACAATTCAAATTATGGAAAGGGATACCGTAACCATAGTAACCATAATCAAATTCGAGAATGCAATTTTACAATCACTATCTTCTTAAAATCTTTCTTAGTGAAAGCATTTCCTCACAATCATTTTCATGAAAAAGGAAATCTTATGACACTTAGATTTAAACGGTGTATGTGTTCCTATCCATGTGAATTTGTTAAAACCAAAGTTTACGACAAATTCAAACTTAAATGGACCGAACTTTCTTAATCTTGATTTCTTGCCTTATGGTAGCACAACTGCCCACCACGTCTTCCAAGTAGTTAAGCATCTCACCTTTTTCCTATCAATGTACCTTTTATTGATCAAGGTGCCTTGCCTTTTATGCGTTCAAAATGAGAACTCACAGAACTCACATGCATAATTAACTCAATTGGAAACAACACAGAAACAAAATAATGTCAACACGATAGGTTGTAAATCTCAACTCGTGTGCTAGTGATGATCAATAAGGTTTATTTGACTTGTTCTTGAAACCTTTCAAGACCATTAAGGCTCCCACTGACTCCTTGACATATAAGATTCTTTTGTCAATAACCATTTCTTGACAAACAAATATTCAAGAGTTAGGGTAGTTTTTATCAAAACACTTCATAAATTGGTCCTAGTCGGTATTTGTCTTATTCAAGACATCACAACTTTCCACATTTGATGAATGTTATAAACCTTTAATATTTTTCACTCATTGTCACAATCTTAACTTTAAGACTTGTTATTAGAACGAAGTATGATAGACTTCTTGATTTAACCATTTCTTCAATCCTTGATTCCTCTTCTTAAACATACAATTGTACTAAGACTCACTTAGAGGATCAATTGAGATATGGTTCTTAATCATTAAGATCTATCATAAAGCATAAAAGCTACTCTCCATTCTTCTTAGAATGGAGAAACTTTTATTTTTCTGCCTACTTGATTCTTCTTATTCGTTCTACTATTGATCTAAACCCTTTAATCAATTCAGAATTACACTTAATCTTGTAAGTATAATCATATTTACTAAACCTTTAGTAAATCATGACGAATATCTTTGTTACTCTTATGGTGAACTTGATCAACATACAACTTTGTGTACTCGATCTCGTAGTCCTTCACTTGACACTTTGTCAACGAATTTGTCTAATTTCCAAATATGAAATTTCTCATTCATCATGCAACCAAGTTGCATGATTCCAAATTTCAGTCCAATTGAAATTTGGGCGATGACAAACTCTCCCTATTTGGTAAATTCTCGACATTTCTATAAATAACATAACTAAGAATCATATCCATTCGTTGTAGAAATATGCAAACATCAATTTTCATAACGATTTCATTGCAAGGAAGTAAATAAATAAATAAATAAGTCAAACAAAATTTATTTTATTTATAAAAGCAACGGAAAAACATTTGTCCTTACAATGCAAAATCTATTGAAAACTCTGTAAAAGGAAAATTTCTAACAACTCTATCATAACTATCTAAGCTCAAAATCCAATCTTCAAGTCCATGCGATCGAGATCCATCTCTTGTGATTAGATTCATCTTGCTCTCTTATCAAGCTTCCTTTCTTTTCATCAATCCTGCAAAACATTAAAATGCAATCTTATCACATCATGTATTAAGAATCAATGAATAGGAACTTAGCGGAGTTAGATAGTGGATTTTACCTGAAGCGTAGTCATACTTTTGACTCTCCCATCTCTTAGATCTCTTAGGTAAATAGGGCAACTTCGTCTCCAATGCCCTTTCTCTTGGCAATAAAAGCAAATTGACTCTTTTGGAACAACACATGGAACTACTTCAGACATCGCCTTTCTCTTATGATCAAACTTTTCGATCATTGCATGTCTTTCATTGCCATTGTCTATATCCATAGAGGTCTTGAAGGCAGATTCACCAATCAACTTTGCTTTTCTATTGCGCCAAACAATTGCTGATTCAGCAACAATAAGCATATAGGTGAGATCAGTAAGGGTCACGTCGTGGTTCATCATATAGTACTCTCTTACGAACTCACTATACGAGTTAGGAAGTGACTGAAGAACCCAATCAACAGCCATCTCTTCACCGACAATAGATCCCATCATTCTTAACCTATCAATGTGTGACTTCATCCCTAAGACGTGTGCACACACCGACTTTCCTTCTTTATGTTTACTTGCCAAAAGGGATTGAGTGATATTGAACCTTTCAATTTTACAATCTTGTGGGTTAGGGAGAATAATTGGAGGAGGAGGAGGAAGTGAAGCATGATTTCTTGTTCCTCGATCGAATCGTGGAATATCATCTTTATGTGGAATGCTTATTCCACGGGATTTGGGAAGACCATAGTTGTCGAACTTTGACATCTACAAAACGGGATAAAACAAATTCAAGTTAGTTGATCGATTGAGTCCTTAGTAAATCACCCAAATGAGATACCAAGGCTAGGACCCAACACAATACGCTACAACCTAGAAAAGGGATGTCGTAATCTAGTTGCAGAATATTTGAAGGTAAGTGAATGACGATTCACTAATTTCCACCATGAAAAACGAAAAAGAAATTTAAGTTTTAAATCTATGAAAACTCCTAGATCCTTTGAGATTCATTGAACATTTCAATGGCATGTTTAAATCTCGATATGCCCCTCTTGTTTGTGACTGGGATGCCGAGGATCACAAAGCGGGTGTGAATAACCATGCAAACTTACTTGGTGCCCTCACATGCTACAGTCACCTATTCGATGTGCCGGTAAACCACACACGCTCCACCGAACTATGAAAAACATTGAGTCACCCTTTGCTACCTTTTCTTAGAACCATTTAGTGTGTCGGTAAACCACACACGCTCCACTAACGTCTTAGCAAGGACACAAAGTGTAATTTCATGGAATTGCATCAATTCACTTTTGCCTAAGTAACTAAGATTGGGAATTTACAAAACATTTAGTTACTTTGTATTTCATTATACTTATAATGGAAGGTTTCGTCCTATCCTACCCATTCGGCTAACGACCCTCCACTAGTCAAGAGTGCGGTGGGTAAGAGTGGATACCCATTCAATCGCCATTTTATAGGCAATTTCCTTAAACACCCCTTATAGACAGCTTCGTGAATGAGGTCTACTAACGGTAAGACTGACTTTTACTCATACATACATATATATAATGTTAGACTTTTAATGTTATATGTAGTATAGGGTGCATTTTACACTTTTAAAATATTAGGTGATCAAATTTAACAATTATACTTTTAATTCAATTAAATTGTAAACCTAAACTTTTATGGATTTATTAAACCTCTTTTAATTATACACCTTAATTAATTAATAAAACTATAACGGTGTGAATTGAACTTTTCAAAACATTACTAGAGTTTTAGAATTTAACATTCCTAATTAAACTTTTAATCAACTTTTAAATTCCAAAACTTGAGGGAAAGTTTTGAAACATTTCAAAACATTAGGGTTTAGAATTTAAATATACATCACAATTAAACTATTAATCAAAATTTAAATTCCAAAACTTGAGGGCAAGTTTTGAAACCTTTTTCAAAACATTAGGGTTTCAACTATTTAAATTTCAAAACAACAAAACTTTTGGGTTCAAATTTAAACTATAAAACCTAGAGGGGAAAATATGAAACTCTTCATAACAACAAGGATCAAATAACAAATAATTTTAAATTAACATTTAATCACATAATTATCCATATTTGATTTATTTAATGATTTCTTGCAAAACAATTTATCAATTTACTCAAAATAATTAATCAATTATCTTATAAGGAAACAATTATCTTATTAATTGATAAATATCTTCATTTAGATCAAAAATATAGTCAAATATATCATATAATTGGATTAATATTGATCTAACATGATAAGGTAACTATCCATATGCAAAAACAGTAAGAAATCCCGAGATAAGCACTATCTGACAAGTTGACTCGCCGAGTCAAGCCTGGACTCGTCGAGTCACCCTAGACTCGGTGAGTTCAGCTATGGACTCGGCGAGTCCAGCCTCTAGAACACCAAAAATCGATTTTTTTTTTAGATATACAATGCATCAATACAATTGAAACCATCCTAGGCTCTGATACCACTGATGGGTTTTGGTCATAAGACATCCTATGTGCTCATACAAACCCTAATGCTTGGATCTAGGTTTCTCTATTGTACATGCTTTGAATCCAAGACTATAAACCCTAATTCTAGCATATGGAAACAGATATTAACATATAATTAGGTTTAAGATATTACCTTGATTGTTATGTAGCAATAACAATCCTAATTCCTCCTTGAATTGACTTTGGAAGGCTTAGAGTCACAAGTGTCACTCCTCTAATGGCTTACAAACATCAAGAGCAAATAGAGAATGTATAAAGAGAGAGGAGAGAGGTAGGAATTCGTCCTTAGGACCTCTTGGGAAGGGATACACGAATTCATGAGCCTTAGGGGGTTTATATAGGTGAAAAGATTAGGGTTTTAGTCCTTATCCTTATCTAGTTGCTTGCCCACCAAGTAACCATAAGATAAGTCTTAGAAACCCTTATCCTAGTCGAATTCTAAGGCATTATCTCCTTAAATTCGTTCTCCCTATATTTAAGATAATCCTTACCTTATTTTGTAACTATCACATAATTACAAATCAGCCCCTCTAGTTTAATTAATTACACTTGATCACAAAATTAATTCCTAATTAATTATTTACCAATATTAATTAAACAAATATGATTTCTCCTTTAATATTTATTTTTATAACATATTAATAAATCATAATAAACTCTCTCTCTTTATTTATTTCTCCAATCAAATTGCTTTGGTAAAGGCAACCCAAAAGGACCATGCACCATCGGGTCAAGTAGATACCAAAATAGTTATGGACTTAGACACTAATCCAACATTTACATCTTAAACGTTCACTCTTGCTAAACTGGTACTTCCCCATATTGTATCATTAATCTTCCAAACACCCCAATCCACTATCAGAACCAACATGTAAGGAGATAATATTTTAGCAAGAAAGAATAAAGAACAAAAAGATATCAGACGAATTCACTGCTATCATTACAGACACCATCCACAATAGACCATCACTAAGAAAGTGGTTTCACATTTCATGGCTTGAGCGTGAGTCTTAATATCAGGCACTTTTTGTGACCGACCAAAGGTAAAGTTCCAACGTGAAACAAATTCATAAAACCATCATTTTTGATAAAATTTGTGTGATCTTTTTACCTATTATGTAAAGTACAACACATTTTTTGGGAACTTTGATGTTGTAGAAGCTATATTAATAACAATTTCATTGAGCTGTTGTTGGACCTGCTATTTACAATAGAAAAAATACATTTGATCAATTTGGTCATATCAGAAAAAAGTATAAACATCATGGTGTGCCTTCTTTTATCAAGCCACAGGTACATACATGTTTTTCACTCTAAATTTAGTTAAGAAAGTAATGTTTAGAATTTAGAACAAAAGGGTATATAAGTAATTTTCTTACTTGTTGGCCATTTGTGAGAAATGGGGATTGGTTGCTGTGATTCATATCTGGAAGATAAAGGATTAGATCTTCAATCTTTTCTTGTTAGTCATCTATTCTTGAAGGTCACCTGGAGTTGGTGTAAAGAACACGCACAAACACTTTTTGAGTGAGAGAAAATAGATTAGTCACACAAATGGTGAATCATTATTGTAAACATCAATGGTACAGATACAAAGTGACTGAATGTTTTCGGAAATTTTTAATAAATCATAAAAATTAATTCTTAATAGTCATCAACCTAAGCACCAACAAAACCAAATATGATTACCATAATCACTACCTAACATACTACCTTATAATTATCATAAACAGGAAACTACAAGGAAATTGATGTATTTCATTAAGCACAAGATGAGAAGTTGGCAAGCAGATGCTTGAAAAGAACTAAAATCATGAAGTCCCACAGGAACTGTACAACCTTTCTTCATCAACAAATTATAGTTTGAATTAATAATCCCTAAAACTAATGTAAAACATAAACTCATACTTCACGGACAAAATATCAAACAAACCTGCATTGCGGATGTTTCTCAAGAGTCGATAAATGTTCCCGACCTAAAACAATCCAGTAGAAGTAACTGTAGCAACATGTAGACATTATGATTAAAAGACGTAAATATCCCGACATCATCATCATTGCAAGATTACAACCTTATTGATATTAACATAATCAAATCTTGATAGTATAATTATTGATACCTACGTTCACTCTAGAGCTTTATATCTAGCATCAAAATCAGCAACAACACATCGAACATCAATAATCGTTATACACCTTCATGATTCTGTAGGAAATCGTTAACAACTTTCTAGATAATAGAAGCTTCATGAGGTGGCAATTGCAATTTTTGATAAATTCAAGCTTCATTGAAGGCCAGCTAGAGAGAAAAACATAGAAAAAAATCTAATTTTATCTAACCTCATTTTCTGTAGCTCGAGTGATTTTATTAAAAAGAGCATCATACAATGATGGCAGAAGCTGAGCATGGAGATTTACAACACGTTGTCAGATCAAAAGTCCAACATCAGCTGCTTTCTCTCCAAAATATGATTTTAAATTTTCTTTTATTTCTTTTTCTTGACACTTTGATAGTAAAAACTCTTTCATTTCCATTATACATTTACAATCCTGGATTAAACAACAACCATATATCCAATTAGCTATGATAAATAATGAGTAAATGTTGCAAATGAAAATTTTTACTTTTTTACCTTATATCTTTGTAAATTTAAAGTAGAAACAAAGGCATACACTGATTCATCTTCATCTTCTTCTATTTTAACAACTGCTCCCACATTAGTTTGCTTTAATATTAAGTCAACAAAATTGGTCAAATCCCATTCTTTATTATCAAGATAAGTCTGCATCAACACTTTTACTCCATGGAAATCATCAACCAACAAAGAGCCTACATCTCAGGTATTCTTTTACTCCATGGAAATCATCAAGAATAAATCCCAAACACCCCTATGATTTTCATCAAACAATAAAAAAAAAGGAAACGAACGAACCCGGGACTGCTGATGCAGCCTCGCCTGTTTACCTGCAATGACGACAACAGGCAGTCTGTTTCCATCATTTTAATTGATCCCACAGATGGAGACCCACCCCGTTGCACCACTCTCTTCCCCTTCTAACTCCACAACAGCCACCAAACACCTGCTGCAAGAATAAAGTTAGGGCACGAATGGAAACGATGATCAGAGAAATCAGAGGTTTTTAGAGTATTTGGTGAACTCGGAACCTTACGCCTCCGACTTCACTTTTCTCTGTAACCAAATTCCCTGTTTTGATTGGTAATCGAGGTCGGAAAATGAAATCGATAATCCTGGGTCCTATTCTGTGTTCGTGTAGTTTACTGTACATTCATCTCTTTCATAGAAATGGGTTTTGGATGAGTTTAGAGAGAGAGACGGTGGGTTTCCATGTTCTTGAAGAAGTCGATGGCGGTGACAGTTTGATGGAGAGTATCTGTTCAAAGTTGAAACAAAGAAATAAATTATGTATAAAAGCAAATATAGCAGATAAGCAGTATTCAGAAAAAATCCCCAAACCGCAGTGGTGGTAATTTACCTTTTGATTGAGAGTATAGAAGCGGATAAACAGCATAACAGATGAGTCGATTTTATGATTTCTAAATATAAGAAAGATGGAGATGTGATAACTGATTCTGTGTGTTGCAGTTGTCGCTAATTAAGGGAGCGAAGGGATCGATGGTGGAGAGTGTAGTTCCGTCGTGCGCTTGAGACTGTATTGTTGCTATTTTGGAGCACTATCCCCGTGGGAAGTAAAGGAATTGAGATAGAGATGGAGGAGGCAAAGGAAATCGAGAAGAAAAGCTTCAACAAACCCATATGTGCTGAATTTTAGTTCACATCTCAATAATAAATCATACGATGAAACTTTTATAGGTTGAAGACAATAAAAACTGAATCAATTGCTCAAATTTATAGGGTGTATCTGAGATTTCCGTTCATACCTTAGCTTTAATTTCCTTCACAAATCATAAACCTGAGCAAAAGGTCCTCTCCATTAGACTTGAAGATGGTCTGATTCAATAGATAGAGGTAAATATCAATGTAGATGGGCAAAAACGAAAGCAAACGGAATTTCACGATTCAAATAGCAACCTGTGTTATGAAGAAAGAGATTGGTAAAGGAAAGGTGGTGTAGCATGTGGCAAACTGTAGTGCAAAATCCATAAAAACCCACCTTCTAACGAATCATAAACTCAAAGTAAATCACGAAAGTTGAACGTATCAAACCTGATTGATGGAAGAAAAACGTTTGATAAAAAAAGGGGAGGACGTGGAAGAAATCAAATGATCTGAACTGAATGGTGTGGTGGCTGGATCGGACGATAGTGATGGTTCTGAGGGGTGTCACAATTGGAAGTGGGAGGAGTGAAATGGTAGATGCTGGATTTTTTCCATCCGAAGATAGATAGAGGAGAGATAGGCGGTGGGGGTAAAGATACAGAAATCGGAATATCATTGGCTTAGAGAAACGGTGAAACAAAGGTATAAAAGACGTGTCCACTAAAATATAGATAATGATAAAAAAAAATACCCAAAGTAGAAAGTTAGATGTTTTTTTAATATATATATATAGGATCCAATTTGCTAAAACCTTAGGATGTTTACTTTAGCTAAGAGATGATAACTGTAATATATATATATATATATATATATATATATATATATATATATATATATATATATATATGACCCAATTTGCTAAAACCTTAGGATGTTCACTGTAGCTAAGGGATGATAATTGTAATATATATATATATATATATATATATATATATATATATATATATATATATATATATATATATATATAATAATAATAGTCAGATGCAAGAAAAATGAGCATAACATTTTTTTGTATTAGTGGTGATTATCATAATCTAAAGAAAAGTCAAGACGTTAATCGAGTTCTATCTCTGCACAGAAGTTATTAATATACTTAGAAATTATGAAAAATAGCTTAAATTATATATAGAACAAAAATATACTACAATTCTACATCAAACAAACTTTGACAAATTAACTAAAAATGTATCATCCATTTCTTTTGGTTATAAGTATACGATCATAAACATTTTTTTGAAAATTAAAGAAAGTATCAAGAAAAAGTAGTGGAAATTATAAAAAAATACAATATCATATACATACTTGCATATACAACATGTTAATCACTTGTAGTTATGTTTTACTTTGTAATTCTCTCTATTTTTTCCTTCGTTTCCATTTTCACGGACTATAGATTAAAAAAAATAAACGAGTATAAGTAACCTAACATGAAAATAATGTTTTTAGACTATCCGTTATACCCACCACCAATCATTATAATTATGGGTGACACATCATCACCAAACTTCCTACCACTAACCATGAGATACCTACCACTAAACACACAATTTCACCTCATTTGTTAATTAAATTAAAAAAAATGCATAAAAATCGTATAATTTTTTTTAAATACTAGTTTTTCATCAAACTAAAATACCAAATTACATTAAATAAAAGCTACATTAATTAGAATAAAAAAATATATATTACATTAATTAAAATAAAGAAAATAGAAATAACATTATAAAAATAAGAAACCTAAAAATACCAAACATAATTAAAATAAAAACCATGGTTGGGATCTATGGATTTTGGTTGTGAAAATGTTGCATGTAATTTATGTATTAGAGAAAAAAAAAAGAACGATGTAAGAAATAAAGGTTAGAAGAATGTATTTTTAGGGAAAATTGATATGTAAAAAATATTATTTAATATATATATATATATATATATATATATATATATATATATATATATATATATATATATATATATATATATATATTCAAATTTTCAGCTGATGGAACGGCTAGTCAACCAGTCAAAGGAAGAAGAGTCCTCATTGGGCGTTGCTACTCATGGTATGGACAATGAACCATCACGAAACGGACAAACCATGACCGGCCGGGATGATGTGCACGGTGGTGGTCCGTTGCCACGTATACCACGAACCTCCTCGTGCAATGTATACCACTCGGCCTTATATATGTGTAAAATATTTTGATTAACTAATGAATTGATTAACAAATATTGAAAAGTTATAAAAGTTATGTATCAAAAATATTTCAATTAACAAATCCATTCAATACCATAAGATGAAAAATGTTACAGGGGGTTGCAGATAAATATGGTTTAAGATAAATGACTTATCTTGAACCATATAGATTTAAGGCTAACCGGTATGGGACGAAATTCACGCGTCTTGGGATAAGGTGGCATGCCTCCCCACACGTGAACACCGCCCTCGAGTCCGGTGGGGTGCGTGCGACGTGGCTCTGAAGACGCGACGAGATGACTAATCACATTTTGTTTCAACGGCTTTTTTTTTGCTTTTTGTGGGGAACGGTTATTTGACCGTTTAACATTAAAAAAAATATAATTTTTAAAATTTAAACAATCACAACCTCACCTATAGATTACCTATTATTCTCTTTACAATTTACACTTCAAAAAACAATTTCTATATTTTATTACCATCTACAAAAAAACACTCATCTCTCCATATATTTTTTTCCCCTCTACATAGATGGAAATCCAAACACCCCAAACACTCCAAATGTGAATGTTAACTACATGTAATTGTTAACCTCCCAAATCCAACAAAAACCTCTATTCACCACTTCATACTCTCAAAACTTCTACCAGCAACAACCACAACAATTCAATCAACCCCAATTCCAACCATTTCAACAACCTTCTCAACAATTTCAACAAACTTCTTTTACATCTCAACAATTTCAACCATCTGAACCTCAACTTATAAATCTCAACAATGATGACGACGACGAACAGGTCCAAGAAACACAACAACCAACTCGTCGAAGGCAAAAAAAACCAAAGATCCAAGAAAAAAAAAACTACCGACTGGAACGAAGATAAGGATGAAGCTTTAGCAAAAACTTGGATTTTTATATCCCAAGACGGGGATGTCAGCAACTCGCAATAGGGGTCAAAGTTTTTGGTGTTGTGTTTTAGATCATTTCCACGCGTTATTAGGAAAGAAAACGGAGCGGACGTACGACTCGATCAATGCAAAATGACGTGATTTACGAGCGGTTTGCACCAAATTCAATGGCATATTTGACAAGCTTAAAAACATGCATAGAAGTGGTAGCAACAACTTCAACATTTTAGCGATTGCGGCCTACGAATACAAAACTACCACCAATGGTAAACTGTTTGGCCACCAAAAAGCATGACAAGTTTGTCGTAACGGTCCAAAATGGGTTTCATATCCGGAAATGATGCATTCGGGATCTACAACCGGTTCCAACAAAAGGGCAAGAACATCAGAGTCGGGCGTGGGTTTTGGACTCGACTTCAACGATGACTTCGATGCCACCGAGGGGGAGGGCCCACCGGACATCCAACTTCGTTGACCACCAGGACGGGACAAAGCGAGAAATGGAGCGTCTTCAAACGGAAAAGCACCGAAAACTAGCGAAAGCGAGCTTGCGACATCCATAGATAAAGCTCTAGTTTTTCTAGAAAAAAATACGAATCGTCGGAGGCAGCTAATCGCCAAAAAATAGCTCTTACCGATATTCAAATCATAAACACAAAGCCCCAACCGGATCTCGACCCGGAAAATCTTGCGATATTTTTTAAAATTCAACGCCAAGTTCGGGAAAATATGGAATTCATGTTCTAATATTTATGGTTTTAAGTAATTTAGGATTTCATTTATGGTTTTAAGTAATCAAGGATTTTAATTTTTTTATGTTTTTTTTAAGAATTTTAGAATTTTAATTTTTGTTTTTTATATTAATGTAATGTGTTTTTAATTTTAATATAATGTGTGTTTTTTATTTAAATTATGGTTTGTATTTTGTTTTTTATTTAATATAATGTTAAAAAAATAAAAAAATAAAATTTGTGGAGTGGTAACTATTTCAAATGTTTAGTGGGTTGGTGGTGGGTTGGATGTGAAACTGACGTGACACAGATGTGGCAACACTTTTCTGGTGGGATGAGTGTGACCACTCGCCAAAGCCTAAATGACTACTTTTAGACCACACGGTATGGGTCCAAACGAGATGAAACGCCGGTGATGTGGCGCAACTCGACGGCGTCGTGACGGGGGGAACACCGCCCCCCTCCCCTCAACTCGTTGCTTCTTGTCGTTCACTTCTCGTGGCCACGAAAACAAGATGAAACAGCCAAAAATTGAGCCGTTGTAAACTTAGTCCGTTTGAAAACGGTCAAATTCACAACAATTTTTTTTTTTACCTTTTTACCTATATATATATATATATATATATATATATATATATATATATATATATATATATATATATATATATATATATATATATATATATATATATATATATATATATATATATATATATATAGACACACACATATATACTCATTTCATTTCAAACCTTTACATTTCTTTTTGTCTACATGTTTATTTCTTTCTAAAAAAATGGAGCAAAACTGAAACACCTCCCCATCATCAAACCCAAACACACAACCAAACACAACCTTGCTTGTCAGGTTTGCCGGTTATGAAGGTTATTTCAACCTTTTATCGAATCAAGGCTCATCACAGATTCCATACCAAGGCGCAACTTTCAATCCCGCTTCACCGCCACTACAGTTTCCCAACTCACCTTACTTTTAACAAAATCAAGTTGGTCAAAACCCAAATTTACAACAAAATATTTTCCCTTCTTTTGCTTCGATGCAACAACAAACCAACCAACCATCGTCTACGACACAACAATCGGGTGAAGCGGAAGCGGGAGGTAGTAGGAACAAGAAAGGGAAAGAGAAAGGAAAATCAAAACGGAATTCAATAGAAGTAGAAACAGAAAATACAGATGTTCCACAATGGTGGACACCGGAGGAGGAATACGCTTTGACGGCGACATGGTGTGCTACTTCAAAAGACGAAGTTCGCGGAAAAAGAATGAAAAAAGGAGCTTATTGGGGGGCGGTGCTCGACAAGTTTCACGCTATTTTAAAGAAAAATCTGTATTGCAACAATGACATGTTAAGCAGCAAATGGGGTCAAATAACTAAGTGGTGCAACAAATTTAACGGTATTTACAACCGGCTAGAAGCACAACCACAAAGCGGAACCAACGACTTTGATTTGTTCAAAGCTGCTAAGGAATAATATCGGGTCGAAATGGGTCACGTTTTTTACTTTGAAAAATCATGGGAGTTGTTACGAGCGGATCCAAAGTGGAATAAAACGCCTATATCATTGGAGGTTTAATCCAAAAGGTCTCGCAATTCTAGCTCGGTTGACGTATCGGACGCACGGATTCACATCGACCTTAACGCCGACGACGATGAAATTCCGGATGATATCCCCTCCACGACGACCGTCCGGACGCGACAAAGCAAGGCGTGCTACAAGACATGCGGAGGAGGTGGAGACGAGAGCAAAAGAGGCGGCGAAAATGAGAGCGAAATTCGACGAGCACAATTTATTAATAAAAGAAAAAAATGAGTTGAAACATTGTCATTTGGAGTTCTTGGAAAGGCAGACACGAAAGAAGCAGGAGCAGAAAGATAGAGAATTAATGACACAACAATTGTCAATTCTTCGGACTTCGGACTAGCGAAGAAGGTTTGACACCTGCTGATCTAGCGATGCTACAAGCGATGAAGGAACAAATTAGGAAAAAATATTTGGGTTAATTAGGATTGGTGTGTGGTTTTAGTAGTAATTTGAATGGTATTTTAGTTATTAATTTAGGTTTAAAATTATGTTTTTTTAATTGTAATCGGAATTTTAGATTTTAAATATTATGTCTTTTTTTTGTTTTTAAAATTTTATGTTTTATAAAAAATATATTAGTTATTAAAAAAACGAAAACAAAAAAAAAAGTAAAAAAAAAACGAAATAGTAAAAAAATACAAAAATAAAAATATTTATTTTCAAAAAGTTGGTGTTTCATCTTGTTGCCTATTTCCCTGGTTGGTGTTATAACACCATTTTCTTATCTGGCAAGTGAGATGACACAACTTAGTGTTGCACCTTATTACCCACACCCAATATTCTTATAAACTTTAATATAAAGTTGAAAATTAAGATGAATATATAGCTACATATATAGATGGATTTTATAAATCATAAACCCATTAAAGCATTTACTTTGTACAAAATTCAAAAAGCAAATAATCTAAAATTTAAAATATTAAATAACACAACATTGATTATTCAGAATTAAGTAATGTTATTTATTTTTGGTTGAGACCAAAACCATGCATGTCTGTTCTTCCTCCTCCACGTTCTTCCTCTATTATTTTCTGCAAGTCTCTTTCACCATAAACATGTATTATAGCTTTCATTTCTTTTGATCAGTTATTTTCTACTGTTTCTATGTACGTAACTACATATCTTTTTCATCTTTTATCATTAATATATTTGATATTTGTACATCTCTTCTCTTTTCTTCTCTTTAATAAAGCAAAATAAGTTTATTTTTCCTTGTGGTAAGGCTATTGATTTCAATTTCAAATTTTAAATTTTAAAATTTAAATTTCTCTTTTTTTTTTGAAAAACCACTTCTGATCATCTTTTACTCTACCGTACAGGACACACAAAACACTTAGTCTTTCGTAATTGTTTGTTTTTTGAAACTTTTCTAACTTAAAAACTGATGTACTTGTGTTGCATGGTACAACAATAGACCATCTTCTTAAAACCACTTCTCACTTACTCTAATTTATATTATTCAACTTAGATTTGTTTTAATTTTTTTTTTCTACAACATGTTTATTATTTTAATATTTTAAGAATATTATAAATAATTGGAATATATTTTAAATAATTTCAAACAATTTCAAAATCGTTTAGTAAATTTCATATAAATATTTTATATAAATATTTTTTGTTTTATATTGTCTATAACTAAATCTTAATAAATTATAAAGTTAATCATCAAAATTACCACATTTATTGAAGTTAACCGGAAAATTAATCATCATCTTCAAAATTTTAACAAAAATAAACATATTTTTAATTAAATTAACAATTTTATTATTGTTATTTAGCAAACATTATGTTTAATTCTTTTATATAAACCATTTTTAAAAATCATATCATCACAATGATCTTTATATTTGATTTGCATATGATTAAACTAAATAAAATTTTTATTTAGATTTATTTTTAATTATTGTTTAGCTAATTGTAGTTTATTATAGCAGTCTGCAGAGGTTAATAAACAAACAAATTTCTTATTATAGATTGCAGTCATTTAATCCACTTATTCTATTGCAGAGTGTTGAAGATGTGGTCCGCAGACTTCAGCCGTTTTCGTTTCGAAAAATCAAACAACCCTAAATTAATAACAATAGAATATAATTTAAAATAAAATAAATACAGGTGACACATTTCACTTATTTATTCAAATAAAGGATTATAATATTATATAATTAAAAGAATATCTTTTAATTAATATTTATTTAAAATAATATATTTAACCTGATTGTACAGATTCGTATGAGTTATAAACCAGTAGCAAATAAACTTAACCAGATCGTAGAGATTATAAACTAGTAGCAAAAAAAATTAACCTGATCGCATAGCAAATAAAGTTAACCCGATCGCAATATCTTAACTATCGTAAATGTTGGCTTGTTGCTAGTTGCAACAACCAATCACGTTTAAATCTTGATCGAATTTATATTTTATAGTTTTAACTTTTGTCCCTCAACTTTCTTATCTTCGTGTTTTACACCCAAAACAAAATATTTTAATTAATTTGTTGTGTTAGCGTTTGCCTAGATCAAGGAAGTATTAATTTTATGAAAATTTTATTGATTATTATTATAAGATATAAATATACTATCAAAAGTGTCGCATCTTGAAACTTATTTATTCAATATTTTATTTAATTTTTTCCTTAAACCGTTGGTAAGAAAATTTACATAATAATGAGATTAAGTTTTACAATGGACCTAATGTTAGAACAAGGGACTCGAATAACAATAAACGCTCAGATAATTTCTTGGATCGTGATTATAATACTTTTCGTAATTTATAATTGGATTATATTTTTGGGATTACATGAATTCAGACAATTAGATAATGCAAAAAATAAAATTAGATTACGGAACTAATCTGATTCACAAACACAAAATACATTGTTTGTTTTGTGTTCTAAATAGAAAATATTTCGTCAGACTAATGATGCAATTTTCGTATATCTTCTGCAACGTTTGTATTCAATTTCTATATTGATAATGACGGTTTTGAAGGAAAACAACTTGACTTCTAGAATAGATGCATTGACATCTATGATGTGTCTATGAAGTGGACGACCGCACAGGGCTCATGTCACATGTCATGAGAGGGCTTGTTTATTATTTAACACACACACACACATACATATATATATATATATATATATATATATATATATATATATATATATATATATATATATATAACCTTAATATACCACATAAGACTATATCATATTATTGTTCATTTGTTTTGATTATTTTATAGTACATATCAACTTATCATACTATTATTGAACTTTGCTTATATATAAAAATAATTATATTTAGGGGTCCACTTTTATTTTTCGCATGGATCCATCAAGATCAACGAGACGCCCTTTGGAACCCTTCCAAGGGGTTGCACCCGAACCCTTCGTGTTTTGAGTCCTTATTCGCTATCCAAGAGTGTACAATCTGCACCCCTCTCTCATAATAAAGCCACACAGAACTCAGACTGTCTCGAATGAAATCATGATTACACTAAACATATTGATAATACTAAAATCATACCTTGCGTGGTGTTTTTTCCTAGTCGAATACCTAAATCCGAGTTTCACTCGGTATTTGTTGATATATACTTCAATATTCATGTCTTCTTAATAGCTAGTAACTTTATACATGAAAATGTCTTCTTTATAGTAACTTTATACATGTTTTCATGTAACATCATTTTTGGGTACAAATTTGTATTATGAATGAATATGTTAAATCAAGTTAGACCAAATTGGACCCATTATTCGTACACACATGCCCAAAGTGAAAACAAACAAAATACACTCTTTTGATCACACATAAAACAACCTACATCCTTGTTACTTATTATTTTGTTTACGTCATTGTGGGTTCTCATTTAAAAATGTAGGAACTACAGTTTAAAACGTGAAATTTCCATTGCATTTCCCTTTTAAACTAGATAAAATCCTAACATTCACCTTCCTTATCTTTACCATTACTCTTGGGTATGGAGTACTTTCTTTTAGGCATATGCATCACATGGTGTTCTTTTATGATGTTTCGTGTTCATAAAAACAAAATGTTATCTTGTATTTTTAAAATAATATAGATGTCGTCTAGTGTCTTTGAAATGCTTATAGTAGGTCAAGCCATCCATTTTTCTATGATGTCCGTGTAGTTTTCAGTACTTTTCATAGCCATTATACCAAATCACAAATTTATATCCTTTATAATATGTACTTTTCGATATTTATGTTCAAGCTTATTAGTTTTAGTGATAATTCGTTTTCATAGAATTGATGTCATCATGTCTAAATCAATTTATTATCATAGGATACTTCATTGAACATTAATTCTTGTTCAATTTATCATCCAATTCAAGGATTGCCATAATTCCTAAACCGAAGGATCTTTTTCCATGTTAGATCCTTCCAAAACAAACATTTGAAGTAAATTTTAGTTCACTTTTTAAGTGTCTAACACCACCTAATTTCTGTATAGATCTTTCAATATCCTCGTTATCCTATACTTGGCAATTTGTATATATCTTGTTCAAATGTTTTTGTTGGATGAATATGACCTTTTTTCGAGTGACTGTAAAAACTTCAAACAACCATTTGATTTAGGGTAAATTATAGGAAATAATAACTTAGGTTGCTCTTTTTACCGGTTTTGGCAATGTCCTTTAGCAAGGTGAACTTTATGAAAGATCCATGTGACGATGATGGTGATTGAACAATGAAAGGGTTGATCTAGGGCTTGGTTGCATCCATTTGTATGCTATTTTGGTATTTGGATTGACACATCATTGTTTGGTAGATGCCAAATAAGCAATTAACAAAATAAAAAGAAAATGGTAATATCGATTGAAAAATTATAAGAAAACTTAAAGATACATTCATATATCGATAAAAAAAGACAAAATAAATTGTATTTTATCCATAATAACGACAGATGAGGTGAAAAGAAAGGTACGAAGTAGTTCTTGTAATGAAGACTAGTTACAGTATATGTCATATTTATTCTATATGTAGGTAGGTCCACTAGCTAATTTGTGTTGAGAAGTTCCTCAATCATTTGCAATGCAATCTTATCCTCTTCCTCACTGCTTCTAGTACTACAATACCTTCCGCCTCCGGTGGCTGAGGCCACCGTCTCCGGGACACCCATTGTCGTCGGAGTATCACCTGTTTCTCCTTCGACCTTCTGATTGATCCCCATGTTCTTCCCAAGCTCCATTGTCATCACCCAGTTAGAATCTGAATGAACTCCCGCCCTTTTCTGCCACACCCCAATATGCGAACTCTCTGTATCTAGCCTGAGACAGGTCAGCGACGGCGACGGCGACTTGCAACATTTGCGAAGCTTCGCACTTAGCATTGCTGAAAGAGCAGAAGTGGTCGCCGAAGACGATGATGATGATGGTAGTGACCCACCGTCGGGTTTATTACATGACTCTGTTTTGATGATCGGAAAATTAGTTTTGGCATTCCGGCCGCTCATTAGAATGGCAGCCTCGTCGTACGCCCTCGCTGCTTCTTCTGCTGTTTCAAACGTCCCTAGCCACACCCTTCTCTTCCTACACATACAGAAAGAGTGTGAATTAATATCGAAAATCGATGGTAAAACAATTATTAATGATTGTGAAAGAATACATACAGTAAAGGATGACGTATTTCGGAAACCCAGGAACCCCAGTGGCGTTGACGAACTCCTCTGAACTTCTTTTGTCCCATTTGTGGAAGTGAGTTAGGGGAGGGGTGTGTCAGAGTGATGATGAGAATTGAAATAATTGTGAGATGAAAAGTATGTGGGAAATGAGATATAAAGGAGGAAGTGAATAAGTAATAGCTAATAATGTTATGTGTACTGGTGTGGAGTGTGTGTGCGCAAACAAGTTAAACGACTGATTTGATTTATGTGTGTACTTATAACATGATTTTACGTGGATGAAGTATCTGTCGGCCAGGATTCAGCTTTTGCTTTAAAGGGTGGTCCTATATGAAGCCCCTCCGATAAATGACTGCCACGTGTACCTTGTCCCTTTAATGTTTGAAGGAAGTTGTTTTTGGAAAAATGAAATTTAGTCCCGATTTAAAAAACTGTGCTTTCAAAACTTTTAATGTTCAGTGATTATGATTAATTCCATCGGTATTTATCTGTTAAGTGAAATTACATTTTCGTCATTTCACTGTCTTAGCGACGAGATTTTCGCTTAATTTTTTTTAAAAAGAAATAAAATTAAATTTAGTCTCTCTCTCTCTCTCTCTCTCTCTCTCTCTCTCTCTCTCTCTCTCTCTCTCTCTCTCTCTCTCTCTCTCTCTCTCTCTCAATCAATGGAATTATAATAAATGAATGACTAAACTGCACAAATGGTCCCTGTGGTTAGCTCAAAATTGTCACTTTGGTCCAAAAATGTTTGGACTAGCACCACAGGTCCAAACTTTTCATTTTGTTGTGAGTTTGGTCCAATTTGCTTTAAACTTTTTTCAGATGACGATTTTGCCCCTATTTTTTTAATTTTCAGTTTATTATTATTTTTATTAATTTCTTTACCAAAATTTTTATATGACAACAACTAATTAAAAAATATTAAGTGTTTAACCCCCACCCCCATTCACTCACACACACACACACACTCTCTCTCTCTCTCTCTCTCTACATTACATATGAACAACACTGAAACTCTAAACATGCACATCACCGAACCTCCGACTCCGACAAAGGCTGAACCGTCGTCGGACCTTCCTCTTCTCACCGGAACGCGACCTGAAACACCAACACCACCCGGAAACCGCTACCACAACCATTGTTCTCTCTCCACTCCGTCTCTCTTTCTCTCCACCATCTCTCTCCTTCTCCGGCATTACGTACTCGACGTTAAAACATCTCTTTCTGATTTTTTTGGAGTTTTGCTGTGAAAACGCTTATCGCCGATCTTGTTTGAAGATCTTTTTATCGTAGATCTGGAATATCGACGATCTACAACACGACCATCTTCTTCTGAGCTCCAACTCCCCACCATCTTCGGAGACGAACGGATCTGATTCGAAGACGATGGCGCTGTCAAGAACGACGGAAGGGGAGAGAGAGAAGGGGGCCCTTCGTCTTCTCTGTTGCCCAGATCTGTAAATAGAACCATCACCACCATCCATTTAGGGCTTTCTAACGATAGATTTGAAACCCTCGCTCTTTTCCGACGAGCATTTTGACTGTTCTGACGGTTGTATAGAGAAGGTGATCGAAGCACCAAAAAAAAAGAGAAAGAGGGTGGCACCGGGAGTGGTGGTGGTGGCGATGATTTCCAGCAGGTGGTGGCAGTTTATGGTGGTTGGCGTTTTTTGTTTCCGGCAAGCGGTGAAGTTTTCTGTCTGATGGAGATGGTTTCCGGCGACATAGTGGAGTGAGAGAGATAGGTAGTATGTATGTTAAAGAGATAGTTGGTGGGTGTAGTATTATCGGTGGGTTTTTTTTCTTAGATTTTTTAAATCTGAAATTTAGAAAAATAAATAAGAAAATGGAAAAAGAAATTAATAAAAATAATAAAAATCTGAAAATTAAAAAATAGGAGCAAAACTATCATTTGAAAAAAGTTTAAAGCAAATTGGATCAAACTCGCAACAAAATGAAAAGTTTGGACCTGTGGCGTTAGTCCAAACCTTTTTAGATCAAAGTGGCAATTTTGAGCTAACTACAGGGACCATTTGTGCAGTTTAGTCTAAAAGAATTCATATCCAAGTTTTATTTTAATCTCTTGTTAGCCCCCAGTATAGATGTTCCAAGTTATATCCATGTTTTATTTTAATATCTATTTTTAGCCCTTTAATTTATATAAATATTCCAAAATATAACCATGTTTTATTTTATATAAATAGTTTTAAATTATATGACTTTTAGCCTTTTATTTTTTTTAATTGTACCACTTATTAAAATAATTTCAAATTACATCCTATTTGTTTTTTTAATTATATATATATATATATATATATATATATATATATATATATATAGTTTATATAATATAAAATAAACATATTTTATTATTTATATATCTAAACTACAAATAAAAATATAAAAAATAGAACAAATCAGTTTCTATTTAATTTTTTTCACCTTTATTGGTCGTAATATATATATATATATATATATATATATATATATATATATATATATATATATATATATATATATATATTATATATATATATATATATATATATATATATATATATATATATATATATATATATATATATATATATATTTTACTTTCTTAATGTAGATAAAATAGTTGGTTGTCTCATAGTTAACTTTTGCTTATTTTTTAAACTTTTTTTTTTTTTAATTTCTTCCATGTGTACATTATTTTAATAATAATAAAGAGATTTATTAGATTATTATGTTAAAATTTTATTTTGGATATGGTGTTCGATTTGATTAATTAAATTGATTTTTTTTAAACAATAAACTAATTTATTTCTAACATCGCAATCCATGTCTCAAACGAGAATTGAACTCATGAGCTCTTAAATGATATAGTCATTTTTTACCGTTAAACCAAAAACCACTTATGATTTTATTAGAATTGACAATTGGCCCAAAAATTTTGACACCAAATGCAATACGGAACCTAGTCTGCGAGACCAAACGTCTGTGCGCAACACGAACATAAAAGGCCAAGAAGAGCTTTTGCAAAAAACAAACACCAGCTTACTCACTATTGTTGTGCTCAACGTCGTATCGCACAGACTACAAATTATAATTTTAGAATTTTATTTTAACTGCTTTTGTTTATATGAAAGTTACATTTTATAATTCTTAACTTTATGTTACTACTACAAATTATCATTTAAATAAAATAAGAAACTATCGATATGTTATACCGAAGCCTTTCATAATGAAACCATATATAGCCTTAAATAGATTATAAAAATATACAAATTTAAAATATTTGTGCATCTTAACCGCGAAGTTTTTTTAAAAAATAATTTTTTCAACAAATCATTTTTTTATATGAGCGTCTTAACCTATTAATAATAAAAATTAAATGTTTTTCTAATATTATTGTTTTTTTTTAATGTGTATACGTCCACAAAAAGTATAAAAAAATTATTCTCCCGTAAACCTTCTAAACGTAAATATTATGACTAGTTAATATTGATATTTTATTTATAAAAAAAAAAAAAACAATCGAGAAAAAAAATTCTTGAGGTATATTTGAGTTTCACATATTGAATCTAAAGTTTAAAATAAAATTTATAAGTTAAGGGTTTGTTTTGTAAAAAATAAACATATCGATATTTTATTATAGTAATTAGAAAAACGAAAAATAAAATAAAATAAAATAACTATAATTGCTTGGTATCAGATTATGTAATAAAAATTTGTAGGTGAATGGGTGCCATTAACAACACCCTCTAAAACTGTTAGTTGTCTGAAGACTGTGGCCTTTTCTTCATATGAACCCTAATCTAAAAGCTCGTGAGATTTGAATGAGTTATGGTAAAGTTGTCTTTAAATTTCTGAAAAGTGTGTTTCAAAGAGGATGAACAAATGGTTAGTTGTAACAACAATGGAAGGCAGTCGCCTCTTCCTCTTTAAACCCTACATCCTATATACCCAGAACCCTAATTGATCCAGTCCCAAAATTGCATCTAACGTCTGTCATTCGATCAGATTAACTTTCAAAATGCCATACAATGTAGACGAATCCTCTGATAGCGATTCCGATGTCGTATTTGACGAAGATATTGAAGCCCTAATGTAACATCCCAAATATCATGACCACAAATTTTTGTTTTTAATTATGTTACTTATAAAACAGTTTACTGAAAAACATCATCGATATCATATGAATCCATAATCCCATAAGTCAAATGTCATAAAACATGCCGTGGAATAATAATAATGTCAAAGTACAATCCCAAGAATATCATAATGTTGAAATCATCTGTGCGATGTGTTGCTACCATGCCGACTCCTTTCCCTTCGAAGAGGAAGTACCTGAAAACAAAACTGAAAAACGTAAGAACAAAGCTTAGTAAGTCCTCCCATCATACCACATACCATACAATAACTCATCTAGCCAGGCATATCTGGGTGACAGCTTCCCCTTCGGTCTATTTCAACCGGATAATTGCGTAGCATATCTAGGTGTTGGCCTCCCCTTCGTTCTATTTCAACCGGATAATTGCCTAGCATATCTGGGTGCTGGCCTCCCCTTCCGTCTATTTCAATCGGATAACTGCCTAGCATATCTGGTTGCTGGCCTCCCATTTGGTCTATTTCAATCGGATATCAGGAACTATTCCACCCCTACCACTACCACATAGTATCATAGCATATTGGCACGTAGAACATAACAGATAGTGGCATACCAGATAATTATCACACAAATAATCATCTAACTACAGGCTCTTACCAGTGGGCCAGCATTGTGGCCTCAGACCCACTTCTACTAGAAGGCAACTCTCCTCGTAAAGTTGCGTGTTGAATCTCACGGAAAGTAATCTCTAACGGCTGCTCCGATGACTCCCGGCTATCATAATCACAATAACACTCAATCAGAATCTATAACACTACTTAGGGTAAAATGACCATTTTACCCGATTGGCCTAATTTGAACCACTCATAAGGCCCAATTCTAACTTATTAAACCAACCCACTTATGGCCCATCAAAGGCTCCCTAAGGGCCCACTAATGGTCCAATTTTATGAATTGGGTTGTATTCCCCAAATGGGCCCATTACAAGTCAAAAAGTTCTTACTCCAATAATAATTTCAAAAGAACCAACACTGCCCAATAGGCCCAATGATGTACTTCCAGATTCCCAGTCCCAAAACTATACTCCACAGTGGGCCAAAGGTCCCAATAGTCCAGACCCAGTGCCCTAAGGCCCAAAAAGTCCAATGTAGCCACTCTACATGCTTACGTGCGGCATACTTGGTACGTACACCCAGCGTATGCTGGGCTTGACCGTGAACAGGAAGTTAACCGAGTATGCGCAGCGTACTGGCCAACTTTCTTGGGACTTCATTTGTGACTTAATCCATTAAGTCCTCACATCCAAAATGTAGATCCAGGTCCTTTAAGACCTCCTAATCCATAAAGTCACAAAACTTTATGTGCTCACATGCATGGTTGGGGTCAAAACATGATTTTGGTCCTTTAACAAGCTTTATGACCATCAAACACTTGCATGGTTGTGGCTTAACCATCAAGGTCCAATTTTTATGACTCTTAGTGCCTCTACGAGCCCAAAAGGACAACTCTTGTGGTATGAAATCATCAAGATGCAAGAAGCCTCAACAATGGAGTCTAAAAGTGGCATAAAACACCCCAACATCAAATCTAAACAATGCAATGATCATGTTTGAAGATTGATACCTCAAATGAGTCAGAAATGGTGCTAATCTTCTGGATCTACAAGCCCCTTTTGAATCCTTGCTCCGTCTTCAATCTCCTTTTCTTCTAAAACACCAAAATCACACAACGAAGCTCTCAAATGGCAAAAATACACAAAAGTAGGTTAGGGTTTTTGAGGTGGCTATTTAAGGTGATAGGGAGGCTGGTCCAATGACATAAGGTCCTTTAAATAGGGATCAAACCCTAAAATTTAGGGTGTAGGACCTGCGCGCGTAAGCTTCGCATAGCCTTTGGTACACTGGTTGTAAATGCATGGCCTCCCCGCCCAATTCTCTTGAGTTTGCTAAGCGTACCTGGCATGGTACGGCCCACCTAATGCCCTTCTCAGCCCAATTCTTGAAGCCCATCTATCATGGTCCAAACCAAAACAACCCTATATTCAATAAAATAAGTAATATTAATACCTGGTAAATCCCGGATGTTACAAATCTCCCCCACTTGATTTAGACTTTGTCCTCGAAGTCCGTTGTTGTTGCTGAAAATAACTCAGGATAATGCTCCATCATCTCATCTTCCGGCTCCCACGTCTTTTTCTGAACCCTTGCGGTGCTGCCACTGCACCTTCACCAGTTCTACTTCTTTGTTCCTCAACGCCTTCATCTTCCAATCTAGAATGGCTATCTTTCTCTCAATGTAGTTCAGACTGTCATCCACTTGAATATCCCCGAGAGGCACTACTTAAGAGTCGTCTACCAGACACTTCCATAGCTGGGAGACGTGAAAAGGGTTGTGAATTTGGCTAAGCTAGGCTAGCAGATCCAACCTATATGCCACCTTACCCACCCGGGCTGCAACCCTAAAGGGATCGATGTACCTTGGGCCTAACTTGCCCCTATTCTTCGGATGACACCTTTCCAAGGTGAAACTTTCAGGAGAACCATATCCCCGACCTGGAATTCCAGGTTTGAACGGAGCTTGTCAGCATAACTTTTCTGCTGACTCTGAGCAGTTTGAAGCCTGCTCCAGACCTGCTGAATCCTCTCCGTCATCTTGAGTACCACTTCGGTACTCCTCATGGCTCTCTTCCCAACCTCACCCCATTATATCAGGGTCCTGCACTTCCTCCCATACAACATCTCGAAGGGAGGATGATCAATACTCGCGTGGTAGCTATTGTTGTAAGAAAACTCTGCCAAGGGAAGCTAGGTATCCCAGCTACCACTGAAATCTAGAATGCAAGCCTGCAGCATATCCTCTAATGTCTGAATGGTCCGCTCGCTCTGACCATCCATATGCGAGTGAAAAGTAGTGCTAAAGTGCAGACGAGTACCGAACTTGTCGTGAAACTTCTTCCAGAATCTGAAACTGAACCGCACATCTCTATCAGTAATCACCTCCAAATCTCGAATATAGATGTCGGCCAGCTTCTCGGCCGAAATGCTCTCCTGGATCGGTATGAAATGGGCACTCTTGGTTAACCGATCCATGATGACCCATATGGAAACCACTCCCCGTGTGGTCCTAGGAAGCTTTGTTATGAAATCCATGGTAATATCTTCCCATTTACACATGGGGATATCCAACGACTGCGTCTTGCCATGAGGTCGCTGGTGCTCTGACTTGACCTTCCTACAGGTCAGGAACCTCTCGACGTACCAGGCTACATCCCGCTTCATGCAGGGTCACCATTAGTTAGGACAAAGATCTCTGTACATCTTCGACGCCCCCGGATGGATAAAAAACCTAGATTTGTGGGCCTCATCCATCAAAATCTATTGTCCTCCTCCCTAGTATGGAACACAGAACCTCCCGTGCAGGGTCAGTAGCCCTCGACTGTAATAGTCAAACAAGGCCACCTGACCTATTATCCACTCGCACTTCCGACACTCCTCATTGATGCCCTCAACTTGCGCCTCTCGGATCCGCTCCAAAAGTGGAATCACCACTGTCATCCTCAAGAAAATACCTCTAATCGGGACTGCCTTGCGACTAAGAGCATCGACTACAACGTTGGCATTCCTCAGGTGGCAGAGGATCTCACAATCGTAATCCTTCACCACATCTAGCCACCTCCGTTGCCTTAGGTTCAGGTTCAGCCGATTCATAAGGTACCTCAAACTCTTGTGGTCTGTGTAAATGGTACATCAGACCTCATAGAGGTAGTGTCGCCAAATCTTGAGGGTGAAGACAACCACCCCCAACTCTAGATCATGCGTCGAGTAGTTTGCCTCGCGAGGCTTCAACTGCCTCAAAGCGTAGGAGATAACATGCCCTCTCTGCATCAATATCGCGCCCAACCCTGAGATGAACGCATCACAGTATACTACAAAATCCTCTATGCACTCTGGAAGGGTGAGGATTGGTGCCTCACATAGCCTCTGCCTCAATGTCTCGAACGATGCCTGCTGCTCAGGCCCCCAACGGAAGACCACAACTTTCTTCATCAACCGGGTCAAGGGTACGACTATCTTGGAGAAGTCCTAAATGAATCTCTGATAGTAGACTGCCAATCCCAGGAAACTCTGAATCTTAGATGGAGACTTCAGAACCTCCCATCTCATCACAACCTCCACTTTGTCTGGGTCAACAAAAATACCGTTCTGGTTGACAAGGTGCCCAAGAAACTACACCTCGCGCAACCAGAACTCACACTTGGAGAACTTGGCATACAAGCTCTCCCTCCTTAGGGTATCCAAAACCTCTCGCAAGTGCTCCTCATGCTGCTCCTGCATCTTGGAATAAACCAAGATATCATCAATGAAAACTATCATAGACCGATCAAGCATCGGTCTGCATATGCAGTTCATGAGGTCCATGAATGCGACATGAGCATTGGTGAGTTCGAAGGGCATCACCATGAAATCATAGTGGCCATAGCGAGTCTGGAAAGCAGTCTTCTTTACGTCCTCATCTTTGACTCTCATCTGATGGTAGCCTGACTGCAAATCTATCTTGGAAAACCAAGATACCCCTGAAGCTGGTCGAAGAGATTATCAATCATCAGGAGTGGGTAACAGGTTTTCACCGTTACCTTATTCAGCTCCCTTGAATCTATACACATTTGATGCGACCCATCATTTTTTCTTCACAAACATGATCGAGGCTCCCCAAGGTGAACTACTCGGCCTGATAAATCCCTTGTCTAGCAGCTCCTGCAGTTGCATAGAAAACTCCTACATCTCGGGAGGATCCAACCGATATGGTGCCTTGGCTATCGGAGCCGCACCAGGAACCAGGTCGATCCTGAACACTACATGTCTCTCCGAAGGTATCCCAGGCATCTCCTCTGGGAATACATTAGCGTACTCTTGCACCACCAGTACATCACTCACCATCGCCTCGCCCGCCTATTGGGTATCCATAACATAGGAGACATACCCTGTGCAACCCAGCTAGAGGTAGCGCCTAGCTCTAACTGCTGAACATAATGTTGGTCCATGTTGTGGCCTCTCGTCCTGAATCACTAGCTCTCCCCCACTTGAGGTCTTGACTCGGACCAACTGCTGCACGCAGTCGATTACTACCCCATTGAGGATCAACCAATCCATGCCTATAATAACCTTATTTCCACACAATGGAATGGGAACCAAGTCTACCAGGTAACGCTCCTCGTACAGCCTAAGAACATAATATCTAAAAACCTCTTATGCTCGTACTAATCGATCGTCAACAATCTCGACCTCTATGGACAGTCTAACATGCCGGACGACTCAGGAAACCTCTTGCTAAGAGCAAGAGATACAAATGATCAGGTAGTCCCTAATTCAAATAACACCTGCAGTGGGATATAGTTCACATGGAATGATCCTAAACAACACAAAAAAAACATATACATAAATATCATAAACGACATAAAATAAGAGCTGGGGAGAAGAAAACATACCCGTCACCACATTGGATGCAGCACGTGCCTCCTTAGCAATCAACTGGAAGGCTCAGTTCTTCACCATTAGGGTATCTGTCTTGGCCTCTCAGCCATCCGTCAACTGTAGAGTCATTGGAGCTGGCGCCGCCACTGGCGCTACTGTTGTTGCTGTCAACTGCAGAGTCGTTGGAGCTGGCGCCGCCACTGGTACAATCCCTGTTGAAATGCCCGGTCTTGCCACATTTGTAACAACCCGACCCCCCTGCCTTGCAGGTCCCCTTATGCGACTTGTCACATTTCCCACAGCGGCCCCGACCCTGCTGGCCCTTTAACCAAGCACGAATCCCTAAGGTTTCTTCCCTGAAACCCCAGTCACCTGCTCAGTCTCCGCCTTCCTCTTTCTGAGATGCTCTAAATCAATCTCCCTCTCCCTCGTAATCATGGAATCCAGTGTCGGTAAGCTGAGTAGCTGACATGCACCCGGATGTCATCCCTCAACATGTCATGGTACCAGGTCTTCTTTATCCCCCATCGCCCATGTACTGAGGTACCAATAACACCTTCTCCCTGAACTTGGCAGTAATCTCCGCCACCAACTCAGTCGTTTGTCTCATATCAAGAAACTCCCTGGCCAGCTGTTGAAGCTCCACGACCGGTACAAACTCAGCCATAAAATTGGTCACAAAGTCTAACCAGGTCATAGCCTTAATGGCTGGGCTCCCAATGAATCGCTAACTTCCTCCCACCAGTCCCTCGCCCTGTCCCTCAAACATCCAGCAGCATACCGAACCTTTAACCCCTTAGGGCGGAAGCTAGTCAACTGAGCATACTCCATGTCTGTAATCCATCTCCTACCAATAATGGAGTCCTTCGCACCGTAAAAGTCTAGCGCACCACACCCCCTAAAGTCCTTAAAGGACAGTGTGCACGATCCTGACCAGCTGGATGCCATTTCACTCTTGAACGCCTTGAGGTGATCCTCCATCAACTCGATAATCCCCTCCTTGATCGACCCAAAAATCACCGGGGTCACCTCAAGGATGCCTCTTGTGATCTTTGACGCGATGAACTCACGCAGTCTCTCATCAACTGGTTTGGATCCCGACCCTGAACCTGATCTTGATCCCGATCCTCCTGCTCCGTGATGCGTAATCATCACCATTCTGAAAGAACTACATAATCGTTAGGGTCATACATAACCTCGAGAGGTCTCACACATTCTACAAATTCCCTGGTTCTATCTTATCCCTCCTTGAATCAAGTATGGATCCTCTGCTTTTAGTAGTACGGGCCCATACTACCTTCCAAATCTATCTGTGCTTTGCTCAAGGATTTCTTTGACTCCACCAAGTCCCTTCTACTACGGTTGCGCTCTTTTTAATCACATCCTAGGCTTACCCTAGGGTAACTCTCCGACCTACTCTTCGTCATCAGTTTCATAAGAAATTTCTATCATCTCTCCCTAACTAGCCGCGAATACCATTACATATTACTAAGACTAGATAATTCTTCGAATAAGAGGTCTTTCCCTGCAACAGTTAGACTCAGACGAGAGCTGCGAAGTAGGGCTAAACCTAACCCTCTGAAATTATTCAGTCCTCGTAATATGTAACTTAGCGTATTCGTTTACTAGTTAATTAAAGATAATTAAAACTCCTAATAGCACAAAGCAAGCAGAATTTGTGCGTTGAGTAACCCAAACCAAGCATATCCTATCCAGGGTATCATATCACTAACTAATCAGTACTACTGTGCCGCTCAAAAAGCACATACAACAGGCACATCATGCATCTTCCTAGATCCTTAGCCCTAATATAGCATGCAGTTCTCACACACATACAATAGGCATAAAATGAATCCTTCCTAGATCCTTAGCCCTAATCTAGCATGCAGTTCTCATAATCATATCATATCATAACATAAAACGTATGGGTATCTTGGGGAAACTTACTTGAGCTTGGCCGATCGCGCACATCACACACCTCGATCTTTCTCAAAACCTTTTACTTTAACTTTTAGAAAAACCATTCTCTTGTGAATTTTTTTCAAACCCTCGATTTGAGTCCAGACACTCCCGAAGGTGTTTCCGACTCCCTCAAACCAAGGCTCTGATACCAACTTTTAACATCCCAAAAATCATGACCAAATTGTTTTTTTAATTATGTTACTTATAAAATAGTTTACTAAAAAAAATCATCGATATCATATCAATCCATAATCCCATAAGTCAAATGTCATAAAACATGTCGTGGAATAATAATAATGTCATAGTACAATCCCAAGAACATCATAGTGTTGAAATCATGTGTGCGATGCGCTACTATTGTGTCAGCTCCTTTCCCTTCGAAGAGGAAGTACCTGAAACCAAAACTGAAAACTGTAAGAACAAAGCATAGTGATTTCCCTCATCATACCACATACAATACAATAACATATCTAGCCAGGCATATATGGGTGACGACTTCCCCTTTGGTCTATTTCAACCGGATAATTGCCTAGCATATCTAGGTGTTGGCCTCTCTTTCGGTCTATTTCAACCAGATAACTGCCTAGCATATCTGGGTGCTGGACTCCCCTTCGGTCTATTTCAACCGGATAACTACCTAGCATATCTGGGTGCTGGCCTCCCCTTCGGTCTATTTCAACCGGATATCAGGGACTATTCCACCCCTACCACTACCAATAGAATCATAACAGATTGGCATATAGAACATAATAGATAGTGGCATACCGGACAATTATTACATAAACAATCATATAACTACAGGCCCCTACCAGTGGGTTGGCATTGTGGCCTTATACCCACTTCTATTGGAAGGTAACTCACCTCGTAAAGTTGCATGTTGAATCTCATGGAAAGTAATCTCTAACGGATGCTCTGATGACTCCCGACTATCATAATCACAATAACAATCAATTAGAATCTATAACACTACTTAGGACAAAATTACCTTAATCCTTTGGCCTAATTTGAACCATTCATAAGGCCCAATTCTAACTTATCAAACCAGCCCACCTATGGCCCATCAAAGGCTCCCAAAGGGCCCACTAATGGCCAAATTTTCTGAATTGGGCAGTATTCCCCAAATGGTCCCATTACAAGTCCAAAAGTTCTTAGTCCAATAATAATTTCAAAAGACCCAACATGGCTCGATAGGCCCAATGCTCTACTTCCAGATTCCTAGGCCCAAAACTATACTCCACAGTAGACCATAGGGCCCAATAGTCTAGGCCCAGTCCCCTAAGGCCCAAAAATCCTAATGTTGCCACTCTACATGCGTACGCGTGGCGTACTTGGCACGTATGCCCATCATACGCTGGGCTTGACAGTGAACGGGAAGCTGACCCAGTACGTGCAACATACCAGGGTGTATGCTTAGCGTACTAGCCATCTTTCTTGGGACTTTATTTGTGACTTATTCCATTAAGTCCTCACGTCTAAAATGTAGATCCAAGTCCTTTTAGACCTCCTAATCCATAAAGTCACAAACTTTATGTGCTTGCATGCATGGTTGTGGGTCAAAACATGATTTTGGTCCCTGAACAATCTTTATGACCATCAAACACTTGCATGGTTGTGGCTTAACCATCAAGGTCCGACTTTTATTACTCTTAGTGCCTCTAAGAGCCCAAAAGGACAACTCTTATGGTCTGAAATCATCAAGATGCAAGAAGCCTCAACAATAGAGTCCAAAAGTGGCATAAAACACCCCAACATTAAATCTAAACATGCAATGATCAAGTTTGAAGCTTGATACCTCAAATGATTCTGAAATGGTGCTAATTTGTTGTATCTACAAGCTTGTTTTCAATCCTTGCACATTCTTCAACCTCCTTTTCTTTTAAAACACCAAAATCACACAAAGAAGCTCTTAAATGGCAAAAATACACAAATATGGGTTAGAGTTTTCGAGATGGCTGCTTAAGGGTGATATGGGGGCTGATCCAAGGATATAAGGTCCTTTAAATAGGGATCAAACCCTAAAATTTAGGGTTTAGGACCTACGCGCGTACCCTATGGTACGCTTGGCATATGTGCATGGCCTCCCTGCCAAATTCTGTTGAGTACGTTGAACGTACCTGGCATGGTACGGCCCGTATAATGCCCTTCTCAACCCAATTCTTGAAGCCTAATTATCTTGGCCCAAACCAACACAACCCATTATTCAATAAAATAAATAATATTAATACCTGATAAATCCCGGATGTTACACCTAAGAAAGGCCTGCTCTATTACAAGCATCGACGATTCTGTCGATGACCCCCCCCCCCCTCATCCACTGCATGTTGCAATTCTGGTGACTCCTATGCCTTTGAGGATGAAGACATAGAATTACTGCGTAGCATTCAACAATGTTTTTCTGTTCTAACCAACGATATTGGAAGTGAATAATATCCTATTTCTATGAAACCGTTAAGCATGATTATTAGCTTTATATGTATATTTTTATTTTCTTTTATTATACCAATTTGGATTTCAATTAGAAGTAAAACACAAAGATTTCATGGTGATTTTCTTAAGTTGCACAAAAACAGTTTGTGGAAATGCCCCAATGACATCAATGTGTTCACACCCCAAGCTGGTTGTTTCTTATTTCACAGCTTCACCATAACGAAGATGATGATCAGATGAAGATGAACATGGTAGAGAGAGATGTTAATGTTTGTGTATGTGTTTTTGAGAGAGTGTGTGAGAGGGAGAGAGGGAGAGAGAGATAGACTGTTTAATATTAAATAATTATATTTTTTTCTTTTTTTTTTAAATATGGCAAAACTTCATAAATGGTCCCTGTGGTAGTGAAATGACAGAAATGACCTTCACTTAACGGCCAAAAGCTAACATAGTTGGCGAAAAGGACCATTTGTCAAAAGTTTTGAAACGACAATGACCATCTGTGAGGTTTTTTAAAATTAGGGACGAAACTTCACATTTCAAAAAATCATAGGGACCAGTTTTGAAGTTTTGTCCAAAAATAAATGGTGTCATAGAAATGACATTACCTCTTATGCCAAGTCGATGCCAATTTATTTTTATTTTTTTTCATTTTGGAGTGAAACAAGGTTAAGGAGATAAAAAAGGGAATAAAAGAAAGAAGGTGATTGGTTGAGAGAAGAGAGAGAGAGAGTGAGTGAAATCAAGAGATAGAATGTGGCCATTTTATACTTAGGTGCGGCTAGACCGCATAGGGAGCGGTGTTCGGTGTTCCTCTGCCATGGTGACAAGGAGTGCAACCAAACTGCACCCCGCTCCCCTAAACCTAAAAATCCTACCAAATCCTAAATTAAAAGTTAAAATATTAAATCTAGAAAAAGTGGTGGCGAGACCACCCAACTCCACCTCTATCTTACTTTGCCAAGGGAGGATACCAAACTACTAAAATGCGAGAAAAAAAAAGATGATAAAAAGTGGATGAAAGATGAAAGACTTCGTAAAAACATACTAAATTGGGGTGTTGAACTCATCATGGCCAACTTCAGGGATGGTGTACACCAAACCATGTCATCGATGCCAAACCACTCCTTCTAGTCGTAGAAAAAACATCTAGATTAGACTAACACTAATCCTAAAGCATAATTCGTATATGTAAATAGAAAATTTATCATTGCTAAAGGAATTATATATGCATAGCTTAAGAAATTGTCCATTTGATTGAAACCAAACTCTAAAATTTGTTCATTCAATTCGAACTCGAAAATTACATAGCACCAGATTTTATCCACTTATCTTGAATTATACGAAACACCATAACATGTAGGTTTGTCTCATTGTGATCTTACGACCATTGTGATTTTATGTTTTTAAGTGTAAATGGTAATGATGAATCTGTTTCTTTTTTCCAGCTTAAAATGTTTTTTCCTTAAGTATTTTCATTGCGTCTACAAGTATAACATCCTACTTTTTTTAAATATATCTAAAACCATTTGTAAAAGGAAATCTCTAGGATTTCATTCCATTAACATTTTTCAAATTTTAATACATAATTTGTTATAAACCAAATGTGAAAGTCTAAAATCCAAATTACATCATCATAAATGTAATAAATGAAATAACTAAAAAACTATTAGAATCTTTAAAATGTGCATGCGAGAGCTCTTATTAGTCCAGACGTATCATTTTCTTGGAAAATGTTAATATTCAACAAGTAAGTGAAAACGCTTAGTGAGCCCATAATATCTAACATTCCACTACATGCAACTAGGTACACAATTATATACATTTAAGAATTTTATAGTCCAACTATAGTCTTACAACAAACTATGATGGCTATAGTTCAACTATAGTCTTACAACAAATTTCGATTACTATAGTCCAACTATAGTCATACATGAAACTGTGAATGTTGTAGTCCAACTATAGTCCTATATCAAACTGTGAATGCTATAGTTTAATTATAGTCTTACAACATATTGGATTAATATAGTCCAACTATAGTCTTACACCAAACTTACTAAGCATACATGTAATCATATACAAAAGAAAACATATAGCATCAAGTAAAAAAAATATGAAACTCACTTGATTAGAAGAATACTGAAAACTCTACTAGATGTAGACTAGAAGATAACCACACTATGATAAACCTACACAAGATTTTACTAGTCACAAGTTGGTTTATATACATAAATCTTACTTAATACTTATAGAGTATTTACTTTGGTTATATTTGCAGGGTTTTGAGCATTCTAACACTCCTAAGGTGTACATGCAACACTAGAAACCTTGGATATATGTTTTACTAATATACATGCAAATTTGATTTTCCAAGGTTATTAACCTAACTAGCATGGCATGGGGAACTTTTTAAACATAATAACTAGTTGAAGTACATACCTTTTGTTGTTTGGATTCCTTGAGAACCTTGTGAGCATACCAGTTCAAGTGTGTTGCCTCAAATGTCTCACACAACACTACAACACTTTGAATAACCTTGAGAGAAGTTCACTTATACTCAAAATTTGGCTAGCGCTCTTACAATTGCTTGTTGTGGCCGATTTTTCTAGGCATGGGGTCTTTCTATAGTTGTGAAACAAGTAGGGTTATAGTATGTAAACCCTAACTGTCATGGCTTTCCATATTCCATGATCCATGGGTTTATAACTCCCATGGACTATCCATGGAGCACCTTATAGGTTTAGCCCAATTCATATAAACCATGGATCATTAGCCCACTATACAAGAATGGATGATTTACACAATCAACCCCATATATTTAATTAGTCTCCTTTTGATCACTTAATTAATTCTAAATTAATTCTTTGATCAATTCTAATTAAATAATATTATTAATATATTAGAACTTATAATATATTAATAATTCTTAAGTGTCCTTTCTCTCATTTTGGTCTATCCAAATGTTGCAATGCCATGCAACCCAAATGGACCATGCCAACCGGGTCAAGTACATTCTAGAAATAGTGATGAACTTAGACACCTAATGCAACAATATTCCTAGCACAACAGTATGTTTATGGACTGATTTACCCCTCCTATACCCATTCATTCTATAATATTATTATTTATTGTTATACAATACTCTTTTATCTTTCTAGGGATATTAAATACCTGTTTTAACAATTTTTTTTACATATTTTACAAGTTGACTATAAAAGTCAGTCAACATTTTGGACTAAGTTCAATGATGGCAACCTCCATCCTAGAAGGATTGAGTATCAGTCCTTGGCTAAAATATCCAGTACACTAGACACCCTTATCTAACAACATTCCTTGACCTCATGACATTTAGAATTTTCTACAACTAATTATGTATTTTATAGGATAGATATTGCAATCAATAATATTTTTGGATCAGACTATGAAGAACAAAACTTCTACCTAACTTAGGGATGGAATCAAGACAATTCCTTTGAAGGGATGAAACTAGACATTCATATCAAACTCCATACTGATACATCATATCAATTGGATGTCTCATGGAAGCAAAGATTCCAGCTACGGGATGCTTGTTTCGGTCCATAGATGGACTTCTCAAGCTTGCACACCTTATTAAGAAAATTGGCATGTTCAAATCCTTATGTTTTACTCATGTAGACTGTCCTTAGTATGCTTCCCGTTTATAAAAGTGGTGTTAACAACCATTTGGCATAAATCATAATCATAGATGGTAGATATGGAAAACATTATCCTAATAGACTTGATCTTAGATACTCGTAAGAATGTTTCATCAAAGTCAACCCATTAGGTTTGAGTAAAGCCCTTCGCAACCAAACTAGATTTAAATGTGTCTAAATTCCCATCCATATCAGTCTTCTTGTAACTTCCCAAAAATCAAGGATAAAAATTTTATTTTTATTTTAATCAAAACATAGATGTAACTTGATCCAACCATTTAAAATTATTTCTAAGTAAAACAATTATCAGAGTTAAATCCCAAAATCACATATTGCGGAAAACACGGGTGTATGCGCTGCGATCATGCCAGACCCTTTGCTTTCGAACTGGAAATACCTGAAACCCAAAACCACAAACTATAAGCACGAAGCTTAGTGAGTTCCCGAAATACCACATACCATACATATTGAATGAGCCTAACATAACATATATAATCATGAGCCATACATATCACACATAAACATAATCAATAGGAGTGCTATGTGCCAACCGTAGTCTTGCCATTATGCCACAGGCCGCTTCGTGGTCTTATTTCCAGGCCGGGGGCCACAACCCTGGGTATTACAAATAAGTGCCAAGAGCCACCTCCTGATCTTCCATGTAAGTATCACATAGACAACTAACATACAATCTACAACTACTTAAATAACATTTTCCAAAGTTCAGCCTTTGGCCTTTCATACCAATTTCAAGCAGTCGCCTCCATGTCTTTCATACAAAATGCCTAGGGTCACCCCTAGGTCTTCCTACAATACATAAACCAAATGGGCCAGCATTGGTGCCTTCGACCCATAGAACATTGAGGAGACTCACCTCGAATGCTGAAGCTCACCGCAAGAAATCCTTGGTTGTTGCCTTGACACTTCCCGAGCTAACAATACCAAAATAGCACCCAATTAGCAATTGGGTTCCCAAACCAAGATCTATAATCCATACTTGGGGTAAAATAACCATTTTACCCCTGATCAATACTGAAGCCCAAGCCCAAAACCAAAAAGACCCAAAATTCGTAAAAGGCCACTAATGGCCCATTTTTCGAAATTAGGCTCGACCCCATTTGGGTCTTATCCTAAAGCCCATAAGTCATTTTCCAATAACTCTCAGATGGCCCAAGGTCCCAAGCCTATTGGACCTACTAAAGCCCAAAACCATTGGACCCACAAAGGTCCAATACAAAACCTAGGCCTAACTAGACATGCACAAACAAGAGTCCAGGATTCTAAGATCCCTTAGACCAAAAAGCCCAACACACAAAACCCAAACCTAAGTCTGAAGCCCAAACATGAACAAGCCCAAAAGCCCACAAATGCACGTACAAGGGGTGTACCCGCTAGGTACGCTCAACGTACTTAAGGATACAGATCGGGGCCTCAATTCAGTACACAGGGCGTACTCGCCATTTTTCTAAAACTTATTTCATGACTGAATCCATTAAGTCCTTCCATAAAAACCTAATAATACCTTACAACTAAGCTGCTAATGCATAAAGTCGGAACCTTTATGCATTTACATGACTCAATGGGATCCAATAACCATTTTAATCCATTAAGACCCAACAAGGACATGCATGGGCTATTTCAAAACACCAAGCAAGCATTTTTATGAACTTATGACCTTAGAACTGCTAAGAATGGAAACTCAAAGCTCATGGAGTGGTGTCTAGCCACTAGATCTCACTCTTGAGGACAAAATGGGACCAAAACCCACATTATCGTAGATTTCAACTTCTAATGAGCAAGTTAAGAACTTTATACCTTTAAAGAGCTGGAAATGAGGCAAAGAGTTGAGATCTACACGTCTTCCCCTTGATTCACCACCTTGCACAAAGCTTCTACTTATGAATATACACTAAACCCCACCAAATATGCACATAAACGGCTCACAAAACTCTAGGATGAGGCTACAGTTCAATATTAGGGTTTAAGACAATGGAGGATGAAAGAGAGGCTCACACCTGAAACTTAAGGTGTTTACATAGCGAGCCAACACTAAAACTTAGGTTTTTTGGGATCCTGCACACTACGCTAGGCGTATAGCTCAAACCCCCCACGTCTAATTTTTCAACATTACGTTGGGCGTACTCACGCACATGCTACCTTTGCATGCATGGGACCGAAATGCAAGCTTTTTCCACCAAGGGCCAAATCTGCCAATAACTTCAAAATACCATAACTCCCTCATCATAGGTTCGTTTCCAACGAACCTTATATCCACGAAAAGTTGGCGAGAAGCCCTACGCTCCTAACCACATCCCCAAACCTTAAAACCTTTTAAACAAAACCCAAAATCCATAAAAAGCTCAAGATATCCAATTACAATGAGACTTACATCTAAATTGGGCCAAATCCTTCCTTTCACAGTACCCTAAACCATATGACACTGATGATTGGGTTGCAGTCCCAAACAACGAAGCAAATCCAGAACCGAGTGTTAGACTTCTTCTTGAAAATCCATTTGCAACCTATTGTCTTTCGACCGGCTACATGATCAACCAAGTTCGACACTTGATTATCATATAGGGACCGAATATCACTATCTATTACCTCTTTCTATTTTGCATCCTTGGGCCCTACCATTGCTTCCTTTTAGTTAGCTGGCTCATCCAAATTTACCAATGTTTTATCACTAATAAGAATGTTGTCACCCGATGTTATGTGGAAACCAAAAAAATCGGGTGGCACGCTAACTCTACTGGATTAAAAAAGAGGTAATGAATTATATATATTGTCACAACAAGCATTTATTCCTCTGGTTGAGTGATAGTGTCAACTAAAGTCTCCTCATTGTTTGACTCTTGAATTTCTTCAAGATCAATGGTACTCGCATTGTCCTTTTTGAATATGAGCTCTTTCTCTCTCTCTCTCTCTCTCTCTCACACACACACATATATACACACATACACACAAAAGACTCCCTTTTGATCTACAAAGATCATGTTCTCACTTGGTTTGTAGAACAAGTATCCAAATGACTCTTGTGGGTATCTAATGAAAACACACCTCTCATCTCTGAGTTCTAGTTTTCCTTAGGTCTCACGCCTAATGAGAGCCTCACAACCCGATACCTTGATATATACGAGTGAAGTAGATTTCCCACTCCACATCTCATGAGGTGTTTTGGAAACTTTCTTGGTTGGAACAAGATTTAGGATATGGATGGTTGTTTCTAAAGTATACCCAAATAAATATATAGGAAGAAAAGCTCAACTCATCATGGAATGTACCATGTCTAACAAGGTTCGATTTATATTCTCAACTACACCATTTAGTTGTGGTGTCCAAAGAGGGGCAAATTGTGAAACTATTCCACATTCCTTGAGGTAGTCTATGAACTCGATACTAATATACTTCTAATATACTTTCCACCCCTATCAGAGCAAAGCATCTTTATCTTATTGTCCAATTGATTCTCTAGTTCATGCTTAAAACCTTTGAAGTTTTCAAAAGTTTCTAATTTATGTTGGATTAATTAGATATAACCATATCTACTATAATCATCAAAAAATATCATGTAGTAGTAATTAGCATCTCTTGTGGCATGTCTGAAGGGATCACACAGAGCAGTGTGTGTGAGGCCCAACAAACCTTCACCTCTATCACAAGTTCCTATAAAAGGTGACTTGGTCATCTTGCCTAACAAAAAAGATTCATATTCATCATCTGACCCATGGTCAAATGATTCCAACAATCCATTCTTTTGGAGTAGGGAGATGCGCTTATTTTTTATATGGCCAATACGATAATGTCATAAGCATGGATTGTCTAACCCATTAGAAGGATCAATGTTACACACATTATTGCCATGATTCTTAACACATATAATAGTTTCATACACACCATTACAAGGATAAGCTTTAAAAATGAAAACACCTTTCTTATAGACAATAATAGAACCATTGTCATTATCAAACAAGTAATGATATCCTTTTCTAAATAAAGCATGAAATGAAATTATGCTTCAAGTCATATCGTAAAAATAACGATAATATAGCAAATTAACCCTAACACCATTAGCAAACATGAGCTCATAAATCTTGATCCTAGTAACATGCGAAGAGAGTCTATTCCCCATGATCAGGTTCAACTTCCCATGCTTGATCTCTTTACTTTCCTTAAGACCCTATTTATCAGAACAAATGTGAAAACCACATCCTGTATCAAGGAACAAGAATTAGAAATCTTGGTGTTATTGATTTCGACAGTTTACACACTAGAAGTAGATCCAGACGTTTTGACTTTTCCTTATTTCACTTCTTGAAGTTATTTTGGGTAGCTTCTCTTCCAATGAACCATTTGGCCATATTGAAAGGGACCTATTTTGGATCACTGATAGGAGAGAATTCATAGTTAGATTTCCTCTTTGACCTACTAGACTCTCTAATATGGGCTTTCTTTTTCCATTTAGGTTGGGTGTCACCTTTCTTTTTCTTTCCCTTGCATTGATGAATGGACATGACATGAGCACTTGCAACATTAGGAGGATGAGCTTTATTTATCCCTGCCTTAGCTGTTTGCAAAAAGTTATGGAGTTGCACCAATGTTGTTTCGATGTTGTTCAAATGATAGTTCAGAATGAACTAATCATAAAAACTTGGCAACGAGTTCAGAACCAATTCAGTGGCTAACTCCTGATCGAAATGAACATTCAGCTTCCCTAATGGTAACATCCATAAAAATCACAAAAAATTTAAACTTTTTAAAAAAAACCTAAATCGTAGAATGTTTACAAAATCATTGTTTTCAAAGTATTGTTCCATATCAGAGTATCCCATAGATCAAAAGTACATAAAACATAGGATGTGTATGGTCATGCCTTTGCCTTCCCACGATCATCCGAAGTAACTGAAACCACACCTAAAAATCGTAAGCCAAAGCTTAGTGAGTTCCCCGAAAGTACCAACACACAAATAGATAACATATACAACAACATGTCGGGCCAAATCATCCATGTAACATCCCAAATTTCAAGGCCAAAAACTTCATTTTGATATAACGATGTAGAGAAACATTTATAAGAAAACATCATCGTGTCACATCATGTCATAAAACCATAATCACATGTCTCAAAATCATATCATGAAAGTAGTAATAATGTCATAGTACAATCCCAAGAATCTCATAATGCAGAAATCTTGTGTGTATGATGCGCTACTACCGTGCCGGCTCCTTCCCCTTCGATGAAGAGGTACCTGAAAACAAAACTGAAAACTATAAGCACAAATCTTAGTGAGTTCCCCCATCATACCACATACCATACATAACACATACTGCCAAGCATATCTGGGTGCCCGACCTACCGTACTGAGCATACCAGGGTGCTTAACCTACCCCTGCTAGGCATACCGGGGTGCCTAACCTACCCCTGTCAGACATAACGGGGTGTCTGACCTACCCCTCCGGTTTATCTCAACCGATTATGGAGACTATTTCACCCATACTACTACCACATTAAACATAACATATTCATATTGTCAGGCATATCGGGGTGCCCGACCTACCCCTTGGCCCTATCGGCTGGATATGGGAACTATTCCCCCTACTACCACTATTAGATAATATCATATCATACAAGCACATAAAACATACAGATAGTGACGAAAAAGAGAATTATCACAAAGACAGTTATCTCAAGTATACTCAACTACTAGTGGGTCGGCATTGGTGCCTTTGACCCACTTCTACTGGAAGGTAACTCACCTCAAAGCTGTGCTGTAACCGAACTATCCTCGATGCTGAAATCAACTCCCTTGATCTCCTACACATAACAACCTTCCTTAATTTCCATTTCATGGTTAACTCTCCGAGTTCCATAATCCATAAAATCCTACAAGTCTCGATCCTACTCGTCGAGTCTTTCAAGAACTCGCCGAGTTCTCCTTCATTCAGAATCAAGACCTTCTACAACTTCCTTGTCGTGTTTGTCCTTAGACTCGTCGAGTCCTGCATCATGCATGTTGGCATGTAGTTTGGGACTCGCTGAGTTCACCATCGACTTATCAAGTTCTTCTTCATACAGTCAGGACATTGCCTCGAATTCGTCGATTTTGTTCTTGAGCTCGTCGAGTTCCATGATCTTCAAGTCTGTAAACGAACCCAATTGGCTGAGTCTTCTTACAACTCAACAAATTGCTTGTTATCAGAAGGGGTTCGGGGGAAACTGCGACTCGAGTCACCGATTCGTATGAGCAACTCACCGATTCCCTCCATGTCCAAATCTATTCAGTCAGCCTTAATGCATCCAGAACATAGATCCAACCCCCTAGGGTCTATATTACACATAAAGTCACAAACTTTATGTCCATGCATGGGTTTTCAAGCTCAAAAGACCCAAAAATGAGGTCCTCAAGGAGCATGGGACTCCCATGGCCATAAAGTTGGCACCTTTATGCCATGGGAACCCTCAATGGTTCAAGATCTGAAGTTATACCCCCTTAGAACCACAAAATCTCGAAAATGGCTCTACTAAAGCTTAAAAAAGTTAGAAACTTGCCCTAACTAGAGATCTAAGAGATAAATGGTCAAGGTTGAAGCTTTTTACCTTAAACATGCAGGAAATGTGCCAAAACTTATGGATATACTTGCCTTCTCTTAATCTCCCAAGCCTCCTATTCCTTCTCAAAATTCTCACACACACAAAATGGCAAAAAGAGATCAAAAACACTAAAAAATCGACTAGGGTTTCATAAGGATGGTCTCAGGGTGCTGGAGGCTGTAAAGGAAGCCAGTTAAGGTGTTTAAATAGGATGCAAACCCTTAAAATAATGTTTCACCCTAGCAGTTCTACTAGTTGAGTCGGGGCTTTTGACTCGTCGAGTAGATAAATTTAGTCCCGTGTCCCATTCCCGCTTTACTCGATGAGTTTGGGCCTCCAAATCTTCGAGTCCATACGCAAAATGAAAAACTTGGTATAAAAATACATACCAGGATGAGGGTGTTACAAATCTCCCCTACTTATTCTAGACTTCATCCTCAAAGTCTGCTACATCTGGGAATAGCTTAGGGTAGTGCTCTTTCATCTCTTCCTCCAGCTCCCAAGTCCATTATGATCCCTTATGGTGCTGCCATTGCACCTTCACAAGCTCGACCCTCTTGTTCCTCAGATCCTTCGACTTCCTATCGAGGATAACTACTGGTCGCTCAATGTAGTACATGATATCATCCACCCGAATATCCTCTAGAGGTAACACCGCTGAGTCTTCTACCAAGCACTTCCTCAGCTGGGAGACATTTAAAGTGTTATGGATCTTGCTAAGCTCGGCTGGCAGATCCAATCTATACCCCACCTTGCCCACTCGGGCTGCAACCCTAAAAGGCCCAATGTACTTGGGGCCCAACTTGTCCCACTTCCTGAATCGGATGACACCTTTCCAAGTTGACACCTTCAGGAGGACCACATCCCCGACCTAAATCTCCATGTCCAAACGGCGCTTGTTGGCATAACTTTTCTGCCGACTCTGAGCAGTCTGAAGCCTGCTCCAAACCCGCTGGATCCTATTTGTAGTCTTGAGTACCACTTCGGTACTCCCCATGACCTTTTGTCCCACCTCACCCCAACATATCGGGGTTCTGCACTTCCTCCCGTATAACATATCGAGGGGGGGGGGGGGATCAATACTCGCGTGGTAGCTATTATTATAGTAAAACTCTTCCAAGGGAAGGTAGGTATCCCAGCTACCACTAAAGTCTAATACACATGCCTGTAACATATTTTACAGTGTGTGGATGGTCTGCTCGCTCTGACCATTGGTCTGTGGGTGAAAAGCAGCACTGAAGTGCAGACGAGTACCCAAGTCGTCATGAAACTTCTTCCAGAATCTGGAATTGAACCGCATATCTCTGTCATAAATCAAGGAGACTGGCAGTCCATGTCATGCTACAACTTCTCGAATGTAGATGTCATCCAGCTTCTCGACCGAGATACTTTCTTGGATCGGTATGAAGTGGGCACTCTTGGTTAATCAATTCATGATGACCCAAATTGAATCCACTCCCCGTGCGGTCCTGGAAATCTTTATGATGAAATTCATAGCAATATCTTCCTATTTCCACATAGGGATATCCAACGGTTGCGTCTTGCTATGAGGCCTCTGGTGCTTAGCCTTGACCTTCCTGCAGGTCAAGCATCTCTCGACGTACCTTGCTACATCCTGCTTCATGCAGGGCCACCAATAGTCAGGATGAAGATCTCTATACATTTTCGTCACCTCGGGATGGATAGAGAACCAGGATTTGTGGGCCTATCCATCAAAATATGTCGTACTATGCCCCAGTATGGAACCCAGACCCTCCCATACAGGGTTAGCAGCTCGCGATTGTCATAGTCAAATGAGGCCAAGTGGGCTATGATCCGCTCACACTTCTAGCGCTCCTCCTTCAAACCCTGAACCTACGCCTCTCAGATCTGCTCTAACAATGGAGTCACTACCGTCATCCTCAAGAAAATGTCTCTGATCGGGACTATTTTGCGCCTAAGTGCATCAGCCACAATGTTGGCCTTCCTCGGGTTGTAGAGGATGTCACAATCGTTATCCTTCACCACATCCAGCCACCGACACTGCATCATATTTAGGTTCGGATGATCCATGCCGTACCTCAGAATCTTATGGCCCGTGTAAATGGTACAACGGACCCCATAGAGGTAATGCCGATAAATCTTGAGGGCAAAGCGTAGGCGATGAGATGCCTCATGAGGCTTCAACTCCAACTCCAAATCGTGCGTCGGGTAGTTCGCCTCATGAGGCTTCAACTACCTTAAAGCGTAGGCGATGAGATGCCCTCTCTGCATCAATACTGTGCCCAAACCTGAGATGGACGCATCGATATATACCCCAAAATCCTCCACTCCCATCGCAGTATATTAATAAATCATAATTAAACCTTTCTCTCCTTAATTCATCCTACATATTGCTGTGGTGAAGGCAACCCAAAAGGACCATGCTCATAATTGGGACAAGTACATACCGAAATAGTTATGGACTTAGACACTAATGCAACAGTATCAGCACCTTGCATAGTCTTTGTCTCAAGGTCTCGAATGCTGCCTACTGCTCAGGCCCACAATGAAAGACCATGACTTTCTTCGTCAACCGGGTCAAGGGTACGACTATCTTGGAGAAGTCCTGAATGAATCTCTGATAATAGCCTGCCAATCCCAGGAAACTCTGAATCTCAGATGGAGACTTTGGAACCTCCCATCTCATCACGGCCTCCACTTTGGCCGAATCTACTAAAATACCTTTCTGGTTGACAAGGTACCCAAGAAACTGAGCCTTGTGCAACCAGTACTCACACTTGGAGAACTAGGCGTACAAGCTCTCCCTTCTCAAGGTATCCAAAACCTCTCGCAAGTGCTCCTCATGTTGCTCATGCGTTTTGGAGTAAACCAAGATATCATTAATAAAAACTATCACAGACCAATCCATCATCGGTCTATATATGCGGTTCATGAAGTCCATGAATGCGGCAGGAGCATTGGTGAGCCCAAAGCGCATGACTACGAACTCGTAGTGACCACCAACTCACCGAGTTCCATAATCCACAAAATGCTACAAGTATCGATTCTACTCATCGAGTCATTCAAGAACTCGCCAAGTTCTCCTTCATTTAGAATCGGGACCTTCTACAAGTGACTCGCCGAGTTCTCCCTTGGAATCAGAGAGTCCTGCTTTATGCAAGTTGGCACGTAGTCCTGCACTCGCCGAGTCCTGCATCAAATCGTCGAGTTCTTTTTCGTACAGTTGGTACATTGCCTCGAACTCGCCGATTTTGTTCTTGAACTCACTGAGTTCCATGATCTTAAAATCCATAAATGAACCCAATTGGCTGAGTCTAATTACAACTCAACAAATTTCTCATTATTAGAAGGGGTTTGGGGGAAACTACGACCCGATTCGCCCAGTTGTATGAGCGAATCACCGAGTCTATCCATGTCCAAAACTATTCAGTTGATTTTAGTCGGTCTTAATGCATCTATAACATAGATCTAACCTTCTAGGATCCACATTACACATAAAGTCACAAAATTTACATCCATGCATGGGTCTTCAAGCTAAAAAGGCCCAAAAATGAGGTCCTCAAGGTCCATGGGACTCCCATGGCCATATAGGTGGCACCTTTATGCCATGGGAACCCTCAATGGTTCAAGATCTGAAGTTATACCCCCTTAGAACCACAAAATCCCTAAAATGGCTCTACTAAACGTTAGAAAAGGTTGAAACTTTCCTTAACTAGAGATCTAAGAGATAAAAGGTTAAGGTTGAAGCTTTTTACCTTAAATAAGCTGGAAATGTGCCAAAACTTCTGGATCTACTTGCCTTCTCTTGATCTCCCAAGCCTCCTTTTTCTTCTCAAGCTTCTAACACACACAAAATGGCACAAAGAGCTCTCAATAACACTAAAAAATCATTTAGGGTTTCATGAGGATGGTCTGAGGGTGTTGGAGGCTGTAAAGGAAGCCAATTAAGGTGTTTAAATAGGATGCAAACCCTTAAAATTAGGGTTTCACCCTTGCAACTCTACTCCTCGATTTGGGGCTTCTGACTCGTCGAGTAGATAACTTAAGTCTCGTGTCCCATTCCCACTTTACTCAACGAGCTTGGGCCTCCAACTCGTCGAGTCCATAACCAAGATGAACAATTTAGTATAAAAATACATACCAGGATTGGGTTGTTACAAACCATCGGGTTGGAATACCCCATGCCCAGTCAACCATCGGGTTGGAATTCTGATATATAATGGGTCTAGTCATCCATCAAGTTGGAATACCCTAGGCCCAATCAACCTCCAATTCCAATCATCCCCTGGGTGGAATACCCTAGGTTTGAATACCAATATACAATGGTTCCAGTCATCCTCAGGATGGAATACCCTAAGGCCCAATCAACCATCGGGTTGGAATGCCCCCGGTCTGTTGGCTTACGCACAAAGCATTAAAACCTAAACCACTAACCAAATCTGTGCACATATAATAGATAAATATGTAATTGGTCAACATACAATCATGCAGATCTAAAGATTACTAAGCATAGCATCATCCTTTATACCGGGATACCGATCGAACAGAACACTACATCACAATAACAGACTATCACATAACATGATATCTAATCGATTAAGCAAGCCTTGGTGCCTTCGAACTGAAAGTACAGTGAGAAAAACTCACCCCACAGTCTGAACAATAGTTGATGAGGTCCCGACTCCGAATCGTAACGCTAACTGTCACCTATTCATCGAAATGACCAATTCTCAAACACCATTAAAAATACCCCTTGGTCAAAGTCAACTGAGTCAACCCAGCCGAGTCGACCCAGTGAACGTACGCGGGGAGTAATCTAGAGGTAAATGGGGTGTACTCGCATTGACTGGAATGGGGTGGCTCACCGAGTACGCTCGGCGTACACATAAGTACGCACGACGTACTCACAATATTTCTCTTTTCAAATTAAGAGCTTAATACTCCGACACAATGTTTCCTATTGCAGATCCATGGCCAAAATATCATTAAGAGTCATAAATTTTCTGACTTTATGACCTCGTATGTCCAACAATTGCTTAAAACATAAAAACTCAACATCTTAATGCATTAAGACCTTCTAAATGATGCATGGAGCAAAACCAGCCATTTGGAACCCATTTTTATAACTCGAGACCCTTCCAAAGGTCTGAAAGGACGTATTATTGGGTCAAGAACATGCTATGCTCATGAGACACCACATTTGAGACAAAAAGGACCTAAAACCAAGCCCAAAACAAGATCAAAAGAAACTTAACCAAGTTCAAAACTTTATACCTCCAAATGATGCCAACAGGTGGTATGATTTTGGATCTAAAGAGTTGTACTCCTTTAAGATGGTCTCTCCTTATTTTCTTCTTCTTCAAAAGCACAAAGCACACACTCTCAATCTTAGAAATGCTTCCCAAGATAGATTTGGGTTACAAAAACGTTCTAAGAGGATGGAGGCTGATGAAGTGAGCGGAAATGAGGCTATAATGGTGTTTAAATATTAGCTAAACCCTAAAAATTAGGGTTTACATCGCTCATTGTACAGACATACACATGACGTACTCCCCAAACACCCAAATTACAAAAATGCCACTAGGGCCCTCATTGCCCTCTTTCTTTTACTAAGGGTCCAAATTGTAATATAATTAACTTATAGAATCTAAATTAGAAGTACCTCATAATCGGGATGTTAGAATTCTCACACACTTCACTTAGACTTCATCCTTGAAGTTTTCTATAGAGAATAACTCATGGTAATGCTCCCTTATTTCAACCTCTGGCTCCCAAGTCCATTCGGAGCCTCTCCGATGCTACTACAAAACCTTTACCAAAGGTGTCTCCTTGTTGCGCAAGACCTTCATCTTTCTTTCCAAAATAATTATCGACCTATGGATATAATTCAGGCGCCCATCGGCCTTAATATTATCTAAAAGAACCAGTGTCTCGCTGTCCAACACACATTTCTGTAACTTAGAGACATGGAAAGTGTTGTGGATCTGACTGAGCTCACTCAGCAAATCCAACTGATAGGCGATCATGCCTACCCTGGCGATCACACAGAAAGGCCCAATATATCGGGGACCCAATTTCCCCCTCTTCTTGAATCGTATCATCCCCTTCCAGGGCTAGACCTTCCGGAGCACCATATCACCAACCTGAAACTCTAACTCTGATCGGTGTCAGGTGGCATAGCTCTTCTGCTGACTCTGAGTGGTCTTCAATCTCTACCGAATCTGTTGAATAATCTCCATGGTCTGGAGGACTACTTCGGTCCTTCCCATGACCCTATGACCAACCTTTCCCCAACAAACCGGGGTACAACCTCTCCGACCATACAATAGCTTAAATGGAGGGGCACATATGTTGGAGTGATAGCTGTTGTTGTAGGAGAACTCCGCAAGAGGTAGGTAGGAATCCCAACTCCCACTGAAATCAATAACACAGACCCGTAACATATCCTCAACGGTCTGAATAGTCCACTCACTCTGGCCGCCAGTCTACAGATGATTTGCAGTGCTAAAATGTAACCTCATGCCCAATTCCTCGTGGAACTTCTGCCAAACACGGGAAGTGAACCAAACATATTAGTCTAAAAAAAAGGATATTGGAACCCTATGACGAGCAACAATCTCCAGGACATACACATTGGCCAACTTTTTGGCTGAAGAGCTATCCCGAATGGCCAAAAAGTGGGCAATCTTGGTCAAATCATCCATGATGACCCATATAGCATCAAAAACCTTGGCCGTATTCAGCAACTTGGTGATAAATCCATGGTGATATGTTCCTACTTCCATATGGGAACCTCCAGAGGCTGCAACTTTTCATGTACCCTCTGATGCTTGGCGTTGACCATCCTATAGGTCAAGCACCTCTCGACATACCAGGCTATCTGCCTCTTCATACACAACCACCAGTAACTTAATCTTAAATATCGATGCATCTTGGTGGCTCTGGGTGTATAGAAAAGTGAGACTTATGAGCCTCCTCCAGCACTATCTGTCTGATCCCGCCTGAAACTAGAACTTATACCCGACCACACCAGGTCAATAACCCTCGACTATTAGTGACAAACCTGTTGATCTCACCCCTGATCCTCTCTTGTTTCCATATCTCTTTCCGAACTCTCTCTGCCCGAGCCTTTCTGATCAAACCCAACAGTAGAGAATCAATGGATATCCTCATACACATCTCTCCAACTGAAGATTTGGACGACTTCCAACTGAATGCATCCGCTACTACATTCCCTTTACCCGGATGATAAAGGATCTTGCATTCATAATCCTTGACTACGTCCAGCCACCTGCACTGTCTCGTGTTAAAGTTTAGCTGTTCCACAAGATATCTCAAACTCTTGTGATTCGTGTAGAAAATACAATGGATAAGCGATCACTTGTCCTCTCTGTATAAGGGCTGCCCCAAAACCGGTGATGGATCAAATAACGCTACAAAATCCTCAACTCCCTCTGGAAGGTTCAATACCGGGGTGTCACATAACCTCTACCGAAGAGTCTTAATCGCCGACTGCTGCTCAGGGCCCCATCGAAAATTCACTCCCTTCCTTGTCAAACGAGTGACGGGAACTGCAATCTTGGAGAAATTCTTAATAAATCTCCAATAGTACCATGCTAAACCCAAGAAACTCCTGATGTATGAAGGAGATTTTGGAACCTCCCACTGCATCACCACCTCGATCTTAGCCGGATCGACCGAAATCCCATCCTAGCTAACGAGTTTCCGAGTTGCCCTAGGAACTGGACCTCTCATAATCAAAACTCACACTTTGAGAACTTGGAATAAAGTTGTTCCCATATCAAAACTCGTAGAAGCTCTCAAAGGTGCTCCTCATGCTACTTTATGGTTTTGGAATATACCAAGATATCATCAATAAACACGATAACAAATCGGTCAAGCATCGACCTGCATACTCGATTCAACAAATCCATAAACACCGCATGTGCATTGTGAGGTCAAATGGCGTCACCACGAACTTGTAATGCCCACAAAGAGTCCATAACAAGGTCTTCTCCACACCCTCCTATTTTACTCTCACCTAATGACACCTAGATTTTAGATCGATCTCGGAGAAACAAGTTCCAAGTTGCAACTAATAAAAGAGTTAATCAATCTGTAGAAGGGGATGACGGTTCTTCACCGTTAACTTGTTCAACTCCTAGTAATCAATGCACATCCAGTGTGAACCATCATTCTTCTTGATGAACAGTATCGACGCTCCCCATGGAGAAGTGCTCGGTCTGATGAACTGCTTGCCTAATAGCTCCTGAAGTAGAGAGGACAACTCCTGCATCTTAGGCGGTGCCAAGAGGTATGATGCCTTGGCAATCGGTGCCGCACCTGGAAATAGATCAATCCTAAAATCAACTTGCCTCGCAGGAGCCACACCGGGTATCTCCTCCGGGAAAACATCAGCAAACTCCTTGAAAACTGGCAACTCTGACACTGAAGTCTGCTCCCTAACCAAAGTATCAACCACATAATCCAGATAACTCATACACCCATGTTGAATATACTGTCGAGCCTAGAAAGAAAATATTTATAAAGATTAGACGTATGAGTATAGAGTTTTTCAAAACAATGAATACATGATTTTATTGTTATCCAAGCAATTTGTTTTTGATCTACAACAAACTCGGTTTCGATTTTCCCAACATAAATATTTCGATGAAAATGCAATTATTTCTTGGATTTTTTGATGTTTTATAATGATGAAGTGATGATATGTATGTGCAATGAAAAATATAAGCAAATAACTTATATATATATATATATATATATATATATATATATATATATATATATATATATATATATATATATATATTGTTTTTAAAAAAATTAATTAGTGTTGGTATCTAAAAAAAGATGTGACATAATTTGTTGTTCGTTTACCCGATAAATATATGTAAAACTTTTATATTTTCGAAGTTATCATTTACCTTTGAATTGTGGATACTACACCTTAATTTCGTGTTGAAATTATTTTGAGTTACATTGGTTAACAATATTTATTACTGTTCTAAAGAAAAAAAAGATTTAAGAAATAATAATTGTTGTAGGTGGCCAAACTTGTCCTGGCTTTGTCTTTATGAAGTAAACGTGCGTTGCCAAGACTAACTATTTTGTCGTCTTTGTTGTGAAAATGGATCTGCACATAGCGTCCTCTTGTTTCACTTTCCAAGATTTAAGAATAACGAATGTAGAGTAATTTTAACTTTTAAAAGGTAAATTTTACAAAACATACTCTATTTTTATAAGTATATCGGATTATCTATTAAATTTAATTTATCTTGACTAATGCATTAAATTATTCTTCGAAGATAGTAGTTGTTTCCGGTTACACAATTGCTGTAAAATATAAATTACAGAAAAACTTAACGTGTTTTTATATTGTATTACTTTAGTTTTATAGATATTTTAATGAGTAATTAGTTTATTATATGTTGTTGATCGCCTAAAAGACTTAGATCTTTTTTGGAAAACGGCTTATTATCCAAATTTCATTCAGGTTATTATTATTAGTTTGTCAAGAATTGAAGAAGCATGTTCTTGTCCAAAATGACATGCGGGTCATTTAGATAAAGTGGTCATTATGTCATTCATATCCTCAACTAAAGATATATAATAATGAAAATGACTAAGAGCCTAGACAAGTTATTTGCTTCAAATGTACGTAAAGATGTGTAAATGTTGTCGTGATGCAAATACAAATATTAAAAATTATAGTTAAACGAGAGTACTTATGAGTCTTTCACCCTATAGACAAATCTTCATTGTGAGCAAAGTGACAGTGTAGACGAAGAAATTTTAATGTAGTTGCATTTTACACTAATAGTTGTATATAATTTTTTTAGTGGGTGCACTTTAATATATAAAAAATTACACTGTCAAGAAAAATCGAGAGACCTGGAACTCCAAATAAAACACCTAAATCCGCCGCTCCATAGAGGACTTACGATAAAAGCCCAAGTAACCATGGTAAGTGTTGGCAGTGAGGGTTGTGAAAAAGAAGAAATTAATTGCTTGGTGGAGCCATAAAGAAAATTGGAGTGCTCTTTATCATAACGCTTGTTTTGATGACTAAATATATAGTCGCGATATACAGTGGCGATGGATGCCAATTGCCAAGTCTTCTTTCCAAAAGCATATTGATGCATGGGTGCGCTGACTCGGTAGAAATACGATCTAGCCTCCGCCTAAACACATAAAGCAAATATTCCCATAAATATAACTATACTCCAACCTTTCTTAACATCCTCAGAAGGGTAAAAGACTATTTTACCCCTCTTCTGGCTCAAAGGTCTCACTGCTGACCAAACCCTAAAAGTCAACCAAAGTCAACGGTCAAAATTTGACCCGACTCGGCGAGTGCACTTGGGCAACTCGGCGAGTCCACCTGTGTCCACTTAACTCCTTAGTCCCATTTAACACGTCGAGTCCCTCCCTTTACTTGACGAGTCCCCAGGCAAGAATCGCGGGGCTACCTTGACTCAACTCGCCGAGTCCCAAGAACAACTCGGCGAGTACATGTCATGCACAGATTCTATTGAGCTCATGAGGTCAGATCTATTCCTTAAATCCATAGATCTGAGCTTCCTAAGCAATATAATCACGTAAAGCTCGAAACTTGATGCTTATATATATACATAATGGCATCAAATGGTGATTTAGTCCCAAAAATGGCAACCTAAGTCCAATCACTCCACAAGGACCCATAAAGCATACTGGATTGAAATCTCTGAACCTCTTTGAGTCCAGATCCAAAGCATAGACTCGATAAGGGACCAATTGCTCCATATAAACATCCTCACAAGAGGTTAGAAAACCCTAATCTCTAAGTTCAATACCAAAACTGAAGAAGGTCAGAATGAATACCTCAAGTTGGAGTCTCTGGACTCTGAAACCATTTGAATCACACCTCCTTCAGCCTCCTCTTGCTCTTGATCACCTTCTTTTTGCCAAGCCAAGGATAGAAAGATCAATAAAGGCTTCTCCTTCCTTCCAAACGATATAGATCAATAAGGGTGCTCTCAAGGGACCGATAGCCGCAATGGGAGGCTAAGAGTACCCTTAAATAGGCTCCAACCCCGGAGGATTAGGGTTTCATTAAACAGCGTGGACTCGCCGAGTCCAATGCGAACCTGGATGAACAATCACGACCCTACTCGGTGAGTCTACACATCAACTCGCCGAGTTCCTTCACATAATTCAAAAAAAAAAAATATTAAGTAATATACCTAGGATTTCGGATGTTACAGAAAGTCCCAAGATGGTTCCTCTTCTAGTGGGACCAAGGTTGATCCTGCTAAGCCCAACCCAAACCCAAAGGAGGCAGAGTGCCACAAAATAGGGCATTAGAAGAGAAGCTGCCCGGAATATATGCAAGCCATCAAGAATGGGAAGATCAAGCCATCTTTCGCAGGTATTTACAAAATTAAATCTAATGATTCATCTCACGCTATTTCTTGGGTTCTTGATACAGGATGTGGTTATCACATATGTTCTGATTTGCAGGGAGTAGGAAGAAATAGGGATGTGGAGCTTGGAAGAATAAATCTAATCATGGGAAATACAAGATCGTCGCCTATCACCAAGATTGGAGTGTATTCTTTAGTGCTTAGTAATGGATTGAATTTAGATTTAAATAATTGTTGCTACTCGCCAGTATGGCAAGAAACATCATTTCTTTTCATGGTTTATTTAGACAAGGATTTAGATATTCGTTTAATAATGAGAATGGTTCGATTTATGCTTATCTAAATGGTGTTTTATATTTTGAAGCAATGTCTTGTAATGGAATTTATGAAACTGTTATGGTTGTAGATAACCTAGGAAATGATGTGTTGTGTATGGATTCTTCCAATAGTATGGATAAAGCATCCTTGTGACATAGTCGTCTTGGACATGTCAACAAGAAGCGCATAGCCCAACTCCAAAAGGATGGAGTGTTGGAGTCATTCGACCTTAGGGAAGATGACACGTACGAATCTTGTTTACTTGGAAAGATGACCAAGTCACCCTTCACTGGCACTTGTGAGTGGGGTGAGGGTTTATTGGATCTCATTCACACCGATGTGTGTGGGCCCTTTAGATCCACCACAAAGGATGGGAACCGCTTTTACGTGACTTTCACCGATGATTATAGTAGATATGAGTATATTTACTTAATCAAGCACAAATCAGAAACATTTGAAAAGTTCACAGAGTTCAAACATGAAGTGGAGAATCAATTGGGTAGGAAAATCAAGATGCTTCGATCCGATCGAGGATGAGAGGACCTAAGTCTTGAATTCCACGACTATCTCAAGGAATGCGGAATAGTTTCGCAATTGACGACACCTAGGACACGACAATTGAATGGTGTGGCAGAAAGGTGTAATCGAACCCTGTTAGACATGGTTCGTTCTACGATGAGTCGTGCTTCACTACCTATCTCATTCTGGGGGTATACCTTAGAGACTGCCGCCCATATCCTTAACCGAGTCCCTACAAAGAAGGTTGCTAAAACACCTCACGAGATATGGACATGGAAAGTTCCTTCGTTGGCACATATCAAGGTTTGGGGCTGTGAAGTTTTCGTAAGATGAGAAACTCACGACAAGCTCGAACCTCATAGTGAGCGATGTATTTTCATCGGCAACTCGCATAAATCCTTTGGATATCTCTTCTATAGGCCGAGTGAAAATGTTGTCTTCGTTGCAAGGAGAGGAGTTTTCCAGGAGCGAGAACTCATAAGCCATGGGACAGTGGGAGGCAAATCGATCTTGAAGAGATCCAAGAGTCGAGCGATGAAGGAACCTCTAACGCTGGCGATCAACCCAAGGAGGAAACTTCGGTTGAACCGATTGACGAGTCCTTACCTCTTAGACATTCCGAAAGAGTTAGAGTTCAACCGTAGTTTTATGATTTTCATATTACTACCAAATGGGACACGTATATTAGTCATGGTACATTAATAAATCTAGATGAACCTAATAGCTATAAGGAAGCCATGGCAGGCCCATAGTCTGCAAAATGGAAAGAGGCGATGGATAGCAAGATTCAGTCCATGTATGACAACCAAGTTTGGAATTTGGTTGACAATGTGCCCGGACGTAAGACGGTTGGGTGCAAATGGATCTTTAAGAAGAAGACAAACATGGATGGGAATGTACACACGTATAAGGCACGATTGGTGGCAAAGGGCTTTACTCAAACTCCCAGAGTTGACTATGATGAGACCTTCTCACCAGTTGCTAAGATAAAGTCTATTAGGGTAATGATAGCCATTGTTGCATTTCATGATTATGAGATATGGTAGATGGATGTCAAGACCGATTTCCTTAATGGGAAGTTGGCTGAGGATGTTTACATGGCTCAGCCAGAAGTTTTTGTCGATCCGAAGCATCCCAATAGAGTGTGCAAGCTTAAGAAGTCCATTTATGGACTTAAGCAAGTATCTCGCAGATGGAATCTTTTCTTCGATGAGAAAGTCAAAGAGTTTGGATTTGTATGAAGTAAAGATGATCATGTGTATATGTCAAGGCCAATGGGAGTATAGTTAGGTTCCTTGTTTTGTATGTTGATGACATACTGCTCATAGGAAATGACATCCCGACTCTGTAGGAGGTTAAGTCCTGGCTCGGGAAGTGCTTCGCTATGAAGGACCTCGGAGAGGCTTCCTATATTTTGGGAATAAGGATAGTAAGAGAACAAAGTAACAGACTAATAGGACTTATTCAGAATACTTACTTGGATAAGGTACTAAAATGTTTTAGTATGGAAAACTCGAAGAAGGGAGAACTACCGATAAAGGGTAATACCAAATTGAGTAAGACTCAAAGTCCGAGTACAGAAGCCGAGATAGCTGAGATGATCCGAGTACCCTACGCATCCGCAGTTGGCTCAATCATGTACGCTATGACTTGTACTCGCCCTAACGTGGCCTTTGCTTTGAGCATGGTCAGTAGATATCAAGGGAACCCTAGCAGAGCTCATTGGGTTGCTGTCAAGAATATACTTAAGTACCTTTAGAGGACTAAGGAATGGTTTTTAGTCCTCGTAGGGAGTGATGACTTAAAGGTGCAAGGGTATAGTGATGCAAGCTTCCAAACCGACAAGGACAACTACCGTTCGCAGTCGGGTTGGGTCTTTACCCTTAATGGAGGAGCAGTGACTTGGAAAAGTTCCAAGCAAGAGACCGTAGCTGATCTAACGTGCGAATTAGAGTACATTGTAGCGAGCGAAGCGTCAAAGGAGGTGATGTGGTTGAAGAACTTCATTGGTGACCTTGGAGTTGTACCTGTCATAAAGGAGCCTATGGAAATTTTCTGTGATAATGAAGGAGCGGTTGCCTTGACTAAGGAACCGAGGGATCATGGTAGATCTCGGCATATCGACATAAAATATCACTTTATTAGACATTGAGTAGAAGAAGGACACCTCGTAGTAAAGAGGGTATCGTCATAGGATAACCCACCAGATCCGCTTACAAAGGGACTGAGTAGGGTTAAGCATTTGCAGCACGCTAGGAGCATTGGGCTGAAAGACGAGATTAGATAGTTTGGAAACATGTAATAGATAAATGTGATTGACATTTGATGATTAAATAAAAGGAGTATTATTTATAAGTAAAGCTACTATCTTATGTTAATTGTTTAACTATTGTTTCACTTTGCATGTTTTGACTTCCTGGATAATTGAGTTATTAATAATAATCAAATTATTCAAATGGTCCACAATCGTTCATATGTTGGAAGTAGGTATGAATGAAGATTGTCATGAATTGGTGTGTAGATTGTCTAAAAGGTATTAGACATAGCAAAGGTTTGCTGCAACATTCATGAGTGCTTATGAACAAGTTTTGAGCATTGGAATAAACCCGCACTTGCTGGAATCACTTTATGGAACGTAAGGCAAGTGATCATAAGACGATAATATCATATGGTCTTAAAACTAAGATATATGGCTTATTGTTTATTAATTGGTTGTGCATTGACAATGCAAAAACGCATCAGTAAATCGATGTCATAAAACACATTGTTGTGTATAATTGATTAGTAAATAGTAAATGCATATAAGTCAAAGTTTATCTGTTACTTTTATCCTATGAGGGTAAAAGCGATATCAGAGCCCCTCGATGATTTGATTTGAATTATGTGTCGGGACCAGTTAGGACTGAATTGATGTGTTCAATTAAGTTCTAAAATGAATCTAAGATCGAGAAACCAACTGTTGCATAATAAGTTCCATGAGATTGTCCACACAATATCTAAACAGAGGACTGTACGATCCCTTATCTAAAGGATAGGATACTGAGAAGATCAGAGTTTGACAGCGTCTTTGAAGAGCTACGATTGCTAATCGGATTGTGTTTGCATATATAGTTACTAGACTTATCCAAGTGGGAGACTGTTAGATTCGTGTCTAAGGCTGTAACTATATTTGGTAAGTACTTGACTCGGCTGTGCATGGTCCTTTTGGGTTGCCTTCACCATAGCAACTTGACAGGATTATTTGTAAAGAGAGAAGAGATATTATTGTTAATACATTATGAGAATAATATATTAAAGGAATAATAATATCATTTGATTAATATAAGTCATATATTAATTAAGAATTAATTTGGTGACTTAAAGAGATTAATTGAATAAAGGGGCATAAACTGTCAAATGTGTGATAGTTGTGTTTTGGGCTATGAAACCTTATGGATATAAGGGTGGACGATTTTTAGGGTCTGGATATCTTAAAATAGTCCAAGCCTAATATCTAGGAGGATCTTTGGATTGCTTAGGGCCTAAGTTATTCAATTAGGGTTAAGGGTGAAACCCTAATAGCTCATAGTATAAATAGATCCCTTGGGTGAGGGAAATCGACGCTCATGCAAGGCAAGAAACCCTAGGGCCGATTTATTACCCTCCCCACTCTCTCTCAAAATCATCCTCTTGCTAGTTGGTTTTTGTAAGCCATTATAGGAGTGAATATTGTGACTCTAAGCTCCAAGAACAAGAAGATTCAAGCAAGCAACTATAAGGAATTCTTCTAGATTTGTTTTATATGATACGATTCAATTGTTTACACTAGATCTAGAATTGTAAGCCTTGGATACATTGCATGTTCAATTAGAGAAACCTAGATCCAAGCATTAGGGTTTTCATGCACACATAGGAAAGTTCTTATGGCTCAAACCTATCAGTTCCACCAACGACTTGGTAAGGAACAAAGTGTAATTTCATGGGTTAGCACCAAATTCATATTTTCCTAAAGTAACTAAGATTGGGAATTTAATAAGGTTTAGTTACGTTATATTTATCACTATACTTTTAATGAAAGGAAAATTAACTTCCTGTCAAACCCGTTCGGCTAACGACCCTCCATCAGTTAAGGAAGCGGTGAGTGAGAGTGGACACCCATTAAACTGGCATTTTATAGGCAGTTACCTTATACCCCCTTATAGATCGGCTTCATGAATAAGGCCTACTAACGGTAAGACTAACTTTGTTCTTATACATATATATATATATATATATATATATATATATATATATATATATATATATATATATGTAACTATTAACTATTAATATTATAATAGGATAAGGGTTGAATTTTAACTTTTAAAATTCTAAGGGTTTAACTTGGAATTAAAATATTCATGGGGGGAAACTTACAAATTCCAAAACTTGAGGGCAAGTTTTGAATAATTCAAACAACTTTTGGAATCCAAAACATATGAGTTTAATATGACTTTTAATGGAAAGACTCTTGAAAATCCATAACTTGAGGACGAGTTATGGATGTCATAAAACAATTTATGGGAAAAACTCTTAAAATACATAACTCATGACATTTAACGACTCATTAACAAGAAAGACTTTTGGTTTTCCATAACTTGAGGATAAGTTATGGAATCCATTAAAGGCCATTTAGATCATCTAATAAACAAACAAACATGTCAAGAAAAAACTATGATCTATATTAAACTCATATTAACAAGACAATTCAAATCAAAAAATTTTCATGCAATTAGCCTAACAATTAAACTAATACAAAACATGAAACGTTTGACAATTATCTTTTAAATTTGATTAGAATTATCATTACCTCATCAAAACAGGTTTATAAGTTCAAAAACAGCTTAGGGTAATGATTCTAGTCAAATTCCAGCCAAAAACATCGAAACTCTACACTCAGGGGCTCCGACTCATCGAGTGTAGGAACAAACTCGGCAAGTTGGATGAATTTATACATAGACTCGGCGAGTCCCCAGCCCAGAACAGAAGAAAATTAATTTTTTTCAGCAATTGCATCAAGTATAATTGAAAACCAAGCCTAGGCTTTGATATCACTGATGTGTTTTGTATACTACAACATTCTATGGTGCACATACAACCCTAAATACCTTGGATCTATGTTTTCACAAATTATACATGCAAATGGTTCCAAGGAATTAAACCTATAACTATCATGCATTTGACATAAACCATATATGATACTAGTTAGGGTAACATACCTTTTATGTAGCTTGAAGTCTTGATGTATTTGACCTTAAGAGCTTAACCCCAATAGTGTGGAAGCATCAAATGAAGTCACAACACATCATGACCAAAGGTGACTCTTGAGAGAGAATTCCATGCACCAAAACACATCCATCTTTTTCTAAGAAAAGAAGCACACATTTTTGGTCATGAAGCAACATATTTATATGGGAGATTCCAAGGGTCATGGGTATAACCCAAATCCATACCCATGGGTGTTATGATATATGGTTCATGTGGCCCAACTCTTTATGTATCCATACATAAACTTGGTCCAACATGGATCATAAGCCCAATACATATAAATATAACTAATTACCATAATTAGTCCTCGTAGATTTAATTAGTCTCCTTTGATCACTAATTTAATTCCAAATTAATTCTTGATCAAATACTAATTAAAACACATGATTTCATATTAATATATTATAACTTATAATATATTAATAAATCATATATAACCTTCTCTCAAGAGTCCATGCTAACAAATTGTCCTGATGATATGCAACCCAAATGGACCATGTTACTATCGGGTCAAGTACATACCAATAACAGTTATGGGCTTAGACATCTATTCCAACAATACCTCCCTTCACCGCCGGCCGCCACCTTCTCTCTTACACTTTCCAGCGCTGCACCACTAACGTTGTTGAGGTCGCCAACCAAAGCCACCACCGCACTATCCCTGCGGGAGAAGTGAACCCGTGGAGGAGCCGCCACTATCAGTTGAAGACGTGCCACCATCCCACTGTTGCATTTTTTCCACCATCTCCATTCTTTCAACTACCTTTCCTTCCAGCGAGATCGAGTGGCCATCGTGAGCATCCGCTGCCACCATCTTTCTTTTCTTCTTTCTGTTAGCCACCGTTGTTTCAGCTAGTGCTGTTGCTGCCTTCACCGTGCACCACCAGGTGGGTGGTTGCATTCAGATTTCCGAGAAATGGCATGTGGGTGTGTGATTCTGCTTCTAATGCGCATGTTGTGTGTTTTGCTTGGCCGGATTTCACAAGAAAAGCCACCACCACCACCACCGAGTGGTGGTGGCTAGCACCTCCGACTACCGCCCGCCACCAAAAGGGGTGATTGTGTGTGTATTTCTTTTGATAATATGTTGTATGTACATTATTTGGACGAAAAACCCGAAGAAAACCCACCACCAGCACCATGAGGTGGTGGCTGCCACCTTCAGCCACCACTGGCCGTCGTGTTAGGTGGCGGTGTGCATTAAGCGTGATTGGATTGCTTTTGGAATGCTTGGACATGATTGGACTAGAATCATAACAACCACCGTGAGGTGGTGGCCACCGCCATTAGCCGTCGTTGACCACCAATACCCGAGGTGGTAGTGGGTGGTTCCTGACTTATTTAACCCTAGTTGACCTAACAAAACCCTAATTAACCTAAAAACCTAATCATTTGACTAATGGGCATGTGGTTGGGTTGGAAACCCTAATTAGGGTTTAGAAAACCATAATTATGGATTTGATGGTTTGGATTTATCGCGACTTGTGTTTTGGGCCATTGGAATTGAATTATGAATTACACCTGATCACACTGTATGATTTACCTAGTAAAATGATGGACTTTATGGATTAAGTCCTTAATAGGGTAAGTAAAAACACTTAACCCTAATCATCATTTTATGTGAAGACCCTTATTTTTGTTTGGGCCTTGAATTGGGCTTTGGTTATTGGGCTATTGATGGGACATCCAAGAACAAGCATATGGATTAGAATATTTGGATGGGCTTTAGGGTAAGGCCCTTGTGAGGGGTTTGGGCCTAATTTGGAAAATTTGGCCATAGATGGGCCATAACTGGGCCTTGATGATTATGAGATGTTAGACCATTGGAATGCTAAATGTTTGGATTGGAATAAGTTGTTGGGCCTTAGGGTAAGACCACGTAGAGGTTTGGGCCCAATTTGGAAAATTAGGCCATATGTTGTGCTTTGGGTCATTATTTGACTTTTGGGCCTTTGGATTGGGCCTTGGGCTTGAATTAAGCTAAGTTAGGGGTAAAGTAGTATTTTACCTCGAGCATGGACTTATGGTTATGTATTGGAACCCAATTATTAATTGGATGTTATTTTGATATTGACAATTCAGGAATCTGTCATCCAACAGCTAGACTTTTTACTGTGGGACTTCACCAATGTGAGGCGAGTTACATTCCAGTAGGAGTGGGTCGAAGGCACCAATGCCAGCCCACGAGTATTGATTATAGTTGAGATCATTGTCTTTGTGATAATTTTCTGCTATGCCACACTCTGTTATGCTTTATGTGCTAGTATGTTATGTTATTATGTGGTAGTGGTAGGGGTGCAATAGTCTCCGGTTACCGGTTGAAAGAGACCGAAAGGGAGGCTAACACCCAGATATGCTAGGCCGTATATGATTTATATGTATATGCTATGATATTATATGGTAGTGGTAGGGGTGAAATAGTTCACGGTTACCGGTTGAAAGAGGTCGAAGGGGAGGCCAGCACCCAGATATGTTAGGTCGTATATGATTTATATGTATGCACTACGGTATTATGTGGTAGTGGTAGGGGTGAAATGGTCCTTGATTACCTGTTTAAAGAGACTAAAGGGGAGGCCAACACCCAGATATGCTAGGCAGTTACCGGTTGAAAGAGACCGGAGAGGAGGCCAACACCCAGATATGCTAGCCGTTATGTGATTATATGTTATGTGGTATTATGGGGGAACTCACTAAGCTTTGTGCTTACAATTTTCAGTTTTGGTTTCAAGTACTTCGAAGGGAAGGAGTCAGCATGTCCGCAACACATCTCACCACTATTTCCGCACTATGATGTTTTTGGGATTTGTACTTTGACATTATTATGACTTGTTTTGAGGCATATGAATTACGGGTTTTTATGATATGGGATAACTCAATGATGTTTTTAATAATCTGTTTTTGGAATTATTAAATTAAAAATGAAATTTTTGGTCTTGGATTTTGGGATGTTACAAGTTGGTATCAGAGCCTTGGTTTGAGGGATTTGGACACACCTTCGGGGGTGTCTAGACTCAAATTGAGGGTTTGAAACATATTTAAAAGAAAATTATTTTTCTAAAATTAAAATAAAGTGTTTTGATAAAGAACAAGGAGTGTGATGCGTGCAATCAACCGAGCTTAGGTCAGTTTTCCCCAAGATACCCATACATGTTATGTTATGTTATGTTATGTTATGTTGTGTCATGTTATGATATGAATTAAGAATATGTGAACTGCATGCTACATTAGGGCTAAGGATCTAGGAAGGATGCCTTATATGCCTATTGTATGTGCTTGTAGATCTATATGATAGTACCGATCAGTCAGTGATAGGATAGCCTGTTTAGGTTATGCTTGATTGTATGAGCCTTAGAACTGCATGGTATTATAGATTGCTGATAAGTGGATAGAATGGCTTGATTGGAGTTTGTTGTTTAGTTTTACCATTATCCGAATGTTGCTTGCTTTGTGTTTTGTGGGGATCTTAGTAATGTGAGTTAGCTATAAACTGAATATGCTAACATGTGGCACATGCTGGATAATCTTAGAGTGATGGACTTAACCCTATTGCGCAACTCTCATCTAAGTATAACCGTTCTAGGGATGAGTCTTTTACTTGAAGGATTATTTGATCCCTGCTACATGTGGCGATATTCATGAGGTATCTATTTGACATTACTGAGAATCATTCAACAACTGAGGACTGGGTGGGTTCAGGAACCTAGGAAAGCCTAGGAAATGCTACAGTGGGTTAGTAATGAGGTTTAGTTAGACAAGGGAACATCAGTTTGAGGAAGTAACTCAGAGGATTCGGGAGGATTGTTGAGGAAAGTATGGATAGGTGTGGAAGGTAGTATTAGCCCCATGTTACTGAAAGAACATGATCCATACTCGAATCGGTGAGAGTCTTGGAGAATCTGAGAAGCTTCAGGGAGGAGAATCCTTGTACGTATTTTAATCATCTATTTGTGGTTTTTAAGTCTGGAGATGAGCACGTAGAGAGGTGGTTCTGATTCAAGTTTGGGTTCTGGTTCAAGGGCAAGTACCGAGCCAATTAGTAAGCAGTTACAGGAGTTCATCTCGTCGGAGATTACCTGTGGTATTGTGGAGCAGATCCCTATGATCTTTGGTTCAGTCAAGGAGGGGATTTTGGAGCTATTGGATAGTCGCCTCGGGGCCTTTCACGCTGAGATCGCTATGAGACAATTGGGGGCTCATATGGAGCCTTTTGATTATGGATCCCCGAGATCCTTCAATAATGAGGACCCTGTTGTTAACTCTTGTCATTTGCGACCGGAGGTGAGTTATGCACCTTGTCTTCAGGAGAGTCTACCACATGATTGGATCCATGTGGAGGTCTTGCGAGCCCTACGAGAGGAGTTACCCGACATCATTGGGTGTGTTACTGATAGAGTGGTCTCCAGACTCGAGGGGCGGGCCTCAGTTATACAGGCGGATAAAAGAGTGGTCGAGGTAATGTGGGAGCAAGAGATTAGTTTAGATATACAGTTTGGGAAGGGGAAGCAGACTTCTAGTCACGCTCAACAATCTGAGCATTGGACGCTGCCATAGTTGGTACCAGAGACCTAAGGGGTCGTGGTAGTTACACAAAGGAAGAAAGGTCACGGGAGGATGTACGTAGCGGGTTTAGGTGCGGCAGGTGCAGATGGAAGGGTCACAATCACCAAGGATGCACATTGGAGGTAGAGTTGTGCCATCGTTGTCATCAGCCTGATCATATCAGGGCGAATTGCCCCCGCTTAGTGGTTGGGGCAGCTCATGTTTCATCGTAGATACTTCGATAGGAAGGGAGATCTAGGGTTTCTACAGTCGATATTACGGGTATGTTATACTTTGCTTTCCTCATAGTTTCTATCATTCCTTTGGTTGTTGAAATTTTGCAACATTTTGGGTAAACACATATTCGACTCATTTATTTGCTCATGTTTGGGTTATGTCTTCAATTATTATCATATGCCATTTGCATACCATGAATTGTAGTGGTTAGTGTAAGGTCGTTTCCCTTTTCTTGGTTTAGGGTGTTCAGTGTTCTCTCGGTTCATAGTACAGATCAGTCAGGGGTATTGTGGGAATGTCTATGGTCAGTGTCAGCAGGATGGTTATTCAACATCGTCGGGACTCAATGGCTAGTAGTTGATCTTGGAGTGACTGTTGGAAGCACTAAGGGAAGTGGCTCGTTACTGAGGTATAGGTTGGAGCATCTGTCATTGAGATTTAATATTTGAGTGCGGTATCATTTCAAGCATCAACGGTTGTCGGTTACGTTGGGATTCAGAAAGTGTCATTGGTATTTTGAAGTTGTGTGGTCTTTTGGGGGTTTAGCCAGTGATGGAGCACTAGCATTAGAAAGCGTTGGTTACCATCGTGTCAACTGTTAGAAAGCAAAAGGGGATTGCGAATCCTTTAATTCTTATGTGCCATGAAGACTTAGTCAAATCTATGTGGGGGAGAATCGACCGGGTACTCAGGAGCAGAAATAGGTATGAAACTAGGATGAGTTTCGCATCCCGGTCAGGGAGGAAGGCGATCATCGAGGTTGAGGATTGTGAGTTGGGAGTTCAGAAAACATTCCAAAATTTGGTTTATGATTTTCCTTGGCATCAGATAGCTGGTTTGGGGACCATGTTAAAGCTCCATTTAGGACTCACATTTAGTTGAATGTTAGGTCGATTGCGTGTTCGACCCGGTATGGAAAGTGTTTTAAGACTGCGGGGGTAGCCGTAGCATTCACAAGCGGTCAGATATTATGGACAATGTTGTAAGAGTGTGGGGGTAGCCATAGCATTCACAGACTGTTAGATAGTGTGGGAAGTGTTGTAAGACTGCAGGGGTAGCCATAGCATTCACTAGCAGTCAGGTAGTGTGGGAAGTGATGTGAGACCGTGGGATAACCCATAGCATTCATGGATTCTTTCAGATGATTAGGTGAAGGTGGGCCAATTCATAAGATTATGGGTAGACCACAACATGATTGGAATCAGGAAACAGTAGATCCTTGGAGATCAGGCGTGATGTAAGAGTATAGTGGTTCTAGTAGCATTCAGTTTTCGTATTAGATTTAATGGTGACAGGTAGTCGAACTTTTATGATTAGGTAGATCAGAAGGAATAATGGAGCCATGAGTGGAAATAAGGTTGGGGAAGATTTCGATAGCCAAAGTTCTCCTCGAAAGTTACATGGGGAGACTGTGAGGTTACTCTTGGCTTAGCAACTGGTCCGGACTTCAATATTCTAGATAAGCTGGGACCAAGGAGGTCTCAGTGGATTTTAGAAGCAACCAGGAGATAGCCTACTGTTTCAAAAATTTCCCGTGTTAGGATAATAGTATTGAAATGAGGATTTGTGTGTGTGGAGTAGCTTGAAGTGCTAAATCACTTGCAGTTTGGATTAAATAATTCTATAGTAGATGATTTCACCATGTTGTGCAGCTCTCATCCGAGTCTAACTGTTGTAGGGATGGATCTTCTTCTTGACGGATCATTTGAGCCTTGGCCAAGTATAAGTGATCTACAGGGATCATTAGGTCTATGATTCTGTTTTCTAGTGGGAAACTCCAGTTATCAGAAGTTGAATAGTTAGTTGAGAGATAAGTGGATCATATTCAACAATACAAATTCAGTATGGGCAGTCTGTTAGGGAGTCAGACCATCTCGAAACTACAGATTTCAGACGGAATAGGTGTAATCATGTTGCAAGGAATTCATTCATCTTTGGTTTTTAGAACCCTGCGAGGGATGGTTCTGGTTGCCTTGGAAAGGCTAGGGTATGCTTGTGGTTGCGGCCATGTTGCTCAAGTTGTATGGTGTGTCAGGAATAACAAGGAGTGATTTCGAGGACGAAATCTAATTTAAGTGGGGGAGAGTTGTAACATCTCGTTTATTAAATAAATAAATAGATAAAAATTAATGAACGAATAGTAGCCTAAAAATCCATAATATTTAGTGGCGTGTTGGTTTCGGAGAGCCAAATGTTATAATTTGGATTATTCAGGGGTTAAAGTGTAATTTCGGGATTTATTTTGTAAAGATTTTCAGAATTTTGGGAGTGTTTGGTAAATACTGGACCTAAATTTAAGGATTTTGGAGGCTAAGTGGCTGAATGGTAATATATAGACTTTAGTTGAAAATAATTTGTAGAGGAGGGGTTGTTTGGTAAATTTTGGGCTTGTTATGAAAGGTATTTTAAAGGCTAGGGCTAAAAGGGTAAATTATGGACATAATTTGAAACAAAAAGGAGAAGGAGGGAATGATACTTCCAGTATGGAATGAAGTTTCATGGGGTCGGGGTATATAACCCGTCACCCTCGTCCAAGCCTAACCCTAATAGTTAAACAACCACCACCCACCTTATACCTCCCTTCACCGCAAGCCGCCACCTTCTCTCCTACAATTTCTGGTGCCACACCACTACTACTGTTGAGGACACCAACCAAAGCCACCACTGCGGCTATCCCTACCGAAGAAGCGAACCCGTGGAGGAGCCACCGCAATCAGTTGAAGACGCACCACCGTCCCACTGTTGCATTGTTACCGCCATCTCCATTCTTTCGGCTACATTTCTTTCTGGAAAGATCGGGTGGATACCGTGAGCATCCGCTGCCACCATCTTTCTTCTCTACTTTCCGTTAGCCGCTGCCATTAGCCACCTATGTCGTTGCTAGTGCTACTCGTGCCGTCACCGTGCACCACCAGGTGGGTGGTTGTGTTCAGATTTCTGAGAAAGGGCATGTGGATGTGTGATTCTGCTACTAATGCACATGTTGTGTGTTTTGCTTGATCAGATTTCATGAGAAAAGCAACTACCACCACCATGAGGTGGTGGCTAGCACCTCCGACCACTGCCTACCATCACCAAGATGGATGTGTGTGTGTATTATATTATGTGTGTATTTCTTTTTGATAATATGTTGTATATACATTATTTGGACGGAAAACCCGAAGAAAACCCCCTACCACCACCGTGTGGTGGTGGCTACCGCCACCAGTCGTTGTGTTGGGTGGTGGTGTGAATTGCATGCTATTGGATTACTTTTGGTATGCTTGGACATGATTGGACTAGAATCATAACCACCATTGTGAGGTGGTGGCCGCCGCCGTTGACCACCACTACCCGAGGTGGTATTGGGTAGTGCCCGACTTATTTAACTCTAGTTGACCTAACGAAGCCCTAATTGACCTAGAAACCTAATCATTTGACTAATGGGCACGCAGTTGGGTTGGAAACCCTAATTAGGGTTTAGAAAACCCTAATTGTGGATTTGATGGTTTGGAATTATCACGACCCGCTTTTTGGGTCGTTCGAATTGATTATGAATTACACCTGATCACACCGTATGATTTACCTAGTAGAATGATGAACTTAATGGATTAAGTCCTTAATGGGTTAAGTAAGAACACTTAACCCTAATCGTCATTTTATGTGAAAACCCTAATTTTGCTTGGCCCTTGATTTGAGCCTTTCAATTGGGCTTTGGTGATTGGGCTATTGATTGGACATCTAAGAATAAGCATATGGACTAGAATATTTGGATAGGCTTTAGGGTAAGTCCCATGTGAGGGGTTTGGGTCCAATTTGGAAAATTGGGCCATAGATGGGCTACAATTGGGCCTTGATGATTATATGTTGGACCATTGGAATGCTAAATGTTTGGACTAGAATAAATGATTGGGCCTTAGGGTAAGACCATGTAGAGGTTTGGGTACAATTTGGAATCTTGGGCCATATGTTGGGCTTTGGGTCATTGTTTGACTTTTAGGCCTTTGGATTGGGCCTTGGGCTTGGATAAAGATAAGTTGGGGGTAAAGTAGTATTTTACCCCAAGCATGGACTTATGCTTATGAGTTGGAACCTAATTATTAATTGGGTGTTATTTTGATGTTGATAGTTCGGGAATCTGTCATCCAGCAGCTAAAGTTTTATCCGTGGGACTTCAACAGTGTAAGGTGAGTTACCTTCCAATAGGAGTGGGTTGAAGGCATCAATTCCGACCCACTAGTATTGATTATAGTTGAGATGATTGTCGTTGTGATAATTTTCTGCTATGCCACTCTCTGTTATGCTTTATGTGTTAGTATGTTATGTTATTATGTGGTAGTGGTAGGGGTGGAATAGTCCCCGGTTACCAGTTGAAAGAGACCGAAGGGGAGGCCAACACCCATATATGCTAGGTCGTATATGATTTATATGTATATGCTACAATATTATATGGTAGTGGTAGGGGTGAAATAGTCCACGGTTACCGGTTGAAAGATACCGAAGGGGAGGCCAGCACCCATATATGCTAGGCAGTTACCAGTAGAAAAAGACCGAGGGGGGGCAGCACCCAGATATGTTAGGCAATTACCGGTTGAAAGAGACCAAAGGGAAGGCCAACACCTAGATATGTTAGGCGTTATGTGATAATATGGTATGTGGTATAATGGGGGAACTCACTAAGCTTTGTGCTTACGGTTTTCTGTTTTGGTTTCAGGTACTTCTTCGAAGGGAAAGGAGTCGGCGTGACTACAACGCATCACACATCTGTTTTCCGCATTATGATGTTCTTGGGATTTGTACTCTGACATTATTACGACATGTTTTGAGGCATATGACTTATGGGTTTTTATGATATTAGATAACTCAATGATGTTTTTAATAATCTGTTTTATCAATTATTAAATTAAAAATGAATTTTGTTGTCTTGGACTTTGGGATGTTCTAGAGGCTCATGTATTACATGGGTTAATTCAAAAAAAATTATATATAAATGTCAAAATATTTGAGAATTTTGATTTTATAAGAAAATAAGAAAAATAATGAATTATTATAATAAAAACGCTTTTTATCTTTTAAATTTAAATAAAAAAACTAATAAACTTTAATTTTGAGGATTTTGAAATTAAAATGTAAGCTCATTAATAAAATTGATATCCATTTATTACTACATTTATTGCAATTATTATATTAAAATATTATGTGAAAATGAATAAAATAGAAAAACTAATAAAATGACATGTGAAAAAAAATCTAAATAACCAGAAAATGATATTTGGCAAAATGAATGAGAATGTGACAAGTACAAATTTTTTTTTCATTTATTAGAGAGTATGGATTTTTTTTTTCAAAAAACCCATTTTATTTTCTTTGTTTGTTGAAAAGTAGGTATATTTTTTATAGAAAAAAATTAATAAATATATCAAAATTCATACTTTTTGTTACTCTTTAAACATAGATTCATATTGATGTTAAAAAAATTCAATGTTTCAGTTCATATTCACATTGTGAACCTTCTCAGATTCACAGTGTGCATAATAGTAAGTCAGATTCACAATGTGAATCTGAACTGATCGAGCTTTTTCACATTGTGAATGTTAGAAATTTAAATATTTACAGTTTAGATTCATATTGTGAATCTACACTGATCGATGTTTTTTTAGTCGGTATTGATGTTTATTAATAGAGTACAAAAAATTAATAGTTTTGGTATAATTAGTTTTTTTTTTTTATAAAAATAAACTTAAATATTGAAAAACTAACAAAATGAAGTGGTTATTTTTCGAAAACAAAATTAGTTATTTATTTATCACCACGGATCTCTATGAAAAGAGGACGAAAAATCGAGAAAAACAGTATATTCGAGGATAAGATTATTTCTAAATATAGGCATTGCTCCTAGAGTGGCTAGTGATATAACTTAAGAGGTTAACCTAGCATTTGATAAGGGATAAGATTATTTCTAAATAAAGGCTTTGTTATAAAAGTGCACTTAGTTCTAAGTGTATTTAGATGAATGCCTATAATATGCAATGCCCGTACGCACACCGAAAAATTTGTTTTTCAAAAGTTCAAGCTGAAAATCGTTTTGAACATAATTCTACTATAACCATTTCCAGCCTCGCATTAACTTTCCTTAATTAAGCATAGTTGGCCAGGCTATACTTAATTAGATTCCAATAATGTGTACTCGAATTATTTATACCAGTAGTATGTTAAGTATAAAAAAAATTGAATTTTTTTTGCTATAGTTGTGGTTCTCAAAAGGAAAACCGGTATTCTCTTGTGACATCCCCAAAATCTCGGCCAGAAAAGACCGATTTCATTTATGCTTTTTAAAATAATTTTCAGAGTAAATCCTTTTAATTTTAAAAGAGATGCGGAATTTGTTCCCAAAAACAAAACATGATAAAATAGATATTTATCAAAACATTTCATAAAGAAATATGATTTCATTTCACAATCAAAAGTCGGGATGTCATGTTCCGATACAGATCATAAAGCCTACACGATAGCATTACAAGTCATTCAACAAATATATACATATACAGACTTGTAAACAAAACAACTTGATGTTCGCCCATCTTAAGCTCTTGCGCCACTTCCTGTAAAATAAATCAACTGAGTGGGTCAGGCTTGGGAGCCTGGTGAGCATATAGGGTTTTCAACCCACAATAATTATATTTAATTTCAACAATCAACAATAAACCCGATTACCCATTCCCGTTATCCTCACCTTACGTTCCTAAAAATAACGTCTATTATAAGGAACCTATTTCAGGATTTTTCATCGGGACGGACATCACTGCAGAGGGGCTTCCTCAACAATAAGTGTCCTAAAGGCAACCATGTGGGGGATAGAGTACACCGGTGAACACGTCGTTCACAACACCTACAGGTAATGAGCCTGCTAGTGTTCCACAGGACAGTCTAGAATAGTCCGTGGTCGTCATCCATACTCTGCTGAATGACTAGAATAACACCAATAACACCGAGGCCTCTCATCTGTTTATTACACACCAATTATCTACCCATGTTCTACCCAACATATTAGTAGATAAAAATGTACGTTTTTATACATAGTTTAAAAACCTGTATAACATGCTTTAAGCAATACATATTCCACATAACAGATGAGGCATACACACATAACACGTATTTCATAGAGAATACATCATATCTATAAGATAGATCAGAGTGAATATACACTCACACGTATAACAACCAAATATATACACCTAACACGTATTTTATATGAAATACTTCATAATATTGCGTTGGAATGAAAATAACTACACACTCACTTGATCAAAAGATGATCGGGCAGCACTACGGCTTGCAGAAGAGGTGTTTCTCCGTAGATCTGGAAGATCTTCACAAAACCGGGCTCCTTGCGGGCAGCGTTTCGGCTCGGGAATAACGCTCTTCGGGATCCTTGGGGATTCGGATCTTACTTCGGGGCTCGGGAATGATACCGGGGCTTTGGGGCATAAACGGCACGCAAAACGAGGCAAAACTTAGAGAGAGGGAAGAGTTTGAACAAGAGAAAATGGCTGAATTCGAGTTCTATTTATAGGCTGCTGGGTCTGGGATTACGCGGGGCGTACTCAAATTACGCGGGGCGTACTCGGGTTACGCGGGGCGTACTTTGACGTCACTGCGTGCGTCGACTGGTGGCACTCGAGTATTGGTCAGACAAGTTGCATCCGACTGAGTACGCGGGGCGTACTCAAATTACGCGGGGCGTAATTGACTTGTCAAACTTCTAAATTGCGTAACTTTCGCATACGAGCTCCGTTTTCGACGTTCTTTATATCCACGCGAAGGTCAGACCATACTCTACAACTTTCATTTAGACTCCATCGGCAAATTTTGACTTTTATTTTTATTATTTATTTTTAGAAGGCCGGGACAGAAAAACTTCGTTATAAATTCATAACTTCTTCGTCTGACGTCCGTTCTCGCCTAACTTTTCATCGTTTCGCTACTAACAACAAGATGTTAGATTCTCATTTAGATTGTTTCGGCTAAAAACCGCTCGATCTCAAATCGAGTATTCGAGCTGTATACTGCTAAGTCGAAACTTCATAAAATCATAACTTCCTCATACGAAGTCAGATTTGGGCGTTCCTTTTATGCACGCTCTCGGTTTAACGAAATCTACGACTTTCATTTAGATCACTAAGGCTAAATATCGCTCTATCTTAAATTCATATTTTACGTCACTCGGCGTCGTGTCGGTTCTGTCGCGAAACTTCGACAGGTCATAACTTCTTCGTTATAACTCGGATTTTGGCATTCCTTATATCCCCGGAATCCTTGTTTCGACCACTACAACTTTATGCAAAGATGTCGGGCTTATCTGACACTTAAATTTTGACGCTTATTTTATTCTTAATTCATTAAATTATAAAAATTAAGAAAATACACACATAAATCACATAATTCAAATAATTCACAAATAATACATTCTTATTATTTCAAGTTGAGTTACAAGGTTAACCTAGACTATTACATTGCTAAAAATGGCAAGCCTAGAAACACGGGCGTTACAATTCTCTCCACCTTAGAATGATTCCGTCCCCGGAATCACACACCAGCAAACAAATGCGGATAGCGACTCATCATGTCACTCTCCGTCTCCCAGGTGAGATTTGGCCCATTCGTGTGTTTCCATCGGACAAGCACTAACTCCACCATCTTACGTCGCAATTTCTTAGTCTTTCGGTCAACAATTGCCTCCGGTTCCTCAATCAACCTTTTGTTCTCATCGATCCTCAAATCTGAAAGTGTAATTATGTCGGAAACTTCTCCCGTGAACTTCCTCAAATAACACACATGGAAAGTGTTATGAATTCCATTCAGTTCTTCTGGTAGTTCGAGCTTGTAAGCTTGGTTCCCAATCCTCTGAAGAACTTTAAACGGTCCAATAAACCTTGGACTTAACTTTCCCCTTTTTCCAAATCTTATAAGTCCCTTCCACGGCGAGACTTTAAGCAAAACCGAATCTCCAACTTCAAAAGTCATCGGTCTTTGCTTTTTGTCAGCATAACTCTTTTGACGATCCTGAGCTGCTAACATTCTCTCCCTAATTATTTTCAACTTTTCAGCAGTTTGATGGACTATCTCCGGCCCCATAAACTGCTTTTCCCCAGCCTCAAGCCAACAAGACGGCGTACGACACTTCTGTCCATACAAGGCTTGATAAGGTGCCATCTTTATGCTCGAGTAAAAACTATTATTATAGGAAAATTCTACCAAAGGTAAATGTTCATCCCAATTACCTAGGAATTCCAAGGTACACGCTCTCAACATATCTTCAAGTGTTTGTATCGTCCGTTCGCTCTGACCATTAGTCTGCGGATGGTAAGCTGTACTTAAACACAACTTGGTACCCAATTCCACTTGTAGACTTTTCCAAAATCTTGAGGTGAAACAACTATCACGATCCGACACAATTGTTAGCGGAACACCGTGAAGTCTCACAATTTCCTTCACATAACAATTCGCAAGCTTTTCCATAGACCATTTCTCATTGGCTGCTATGAAATGCGCACTCTTAGTGAATCGATCGACGACCACCCAAATCATGTCGTGAACATTCTTTGTTCTGGGTAGTTTAGTGACAAAATCCGTAGTAATGTCTTCCCACTTACCCATAGGCACAGGCAATGGTTCTAAACTCTCGTACGGTTTCTGATGTTGTGCCTTGACTCTTGCACAAGTCACACACTCGGCCACATACTTCGCAATGTCGAGCTTCATCGTCGGCCACCAATAATAGGGTTTCATGTCCCTATACATTTTAGTGCTACAGGGATGAATTGAGTACATGGTCTTGTGAGCCTCTTCCATCAGAAGATCTCTGACTCCTCCTGTCTTAGGTATCCAAATCCGATCTGGGAACACCTTCAGTCCGTGACTGTTTACACCGAACACCAACGTTTTGCCCAAACGTTCTTCCTTCCGGTCATTCTTCTCCGAAGCTTCCTCTTGAGCTTTCTTTATACTTTCCAAAATGGTTGAGACAACTTCAATTCTCAACGCTCTTGGCCTTCTCTTTTCAAGATTGACTTTCCGACTGAGAGCATCAGCAACAACATTGGCCTTACCGGGGTGGTAAAGTATCTCACAGTCGTAGTCTTTAAGTAGTTCCAGCCAGCGTCGTTGCCTCATATTCAATTCTTTCTGACTAAAGAGATATTGGAGACTCTTATGATCAGTGAAAAGTTTGCACTTCGTGCCATAGAGGTAATGCCTCCATATTTTCAGAGCGAAAACTACCGCTGCCAACTCCAAATCATGAGTCGGGTAGTTCTTTTCATGCTCTTTCAGCTGTCGAGATGCATATGCGATCACCTTATCTCTTTGGGTCAAAACACAACCCAATCCAACACCAGACGCATCGCTATAAACAGCGAAGTCTTCAACTCCATCGGGTAGAGAAAGTATCGGTGCCTCGCATAGTTTCTTCTTTAGCTTCTCGAATGCTTCTTTATGCTTATCACTCCAAGCATAAGTAGCTCCTTTATGGGTCAAAGCTATTAATGGACTAGAAATCGAAGAAAAGCCTTGGATAAACCTTCGGTAATATCCGACTAATCCTAAAAAGCTTCGAATCTCCGTGGGACTTTTTGGTTGTTCCCACTTCATTACAGCTTCAATCTTTGCTGGATCAACCATTATACCTTCTTGGTTGACCACGTGACCCAAGAATTGGACTTCTCGAATCCAAAAATCACATTTGGAGAACTTCGCATACAGCTTCTCCTTCTTCAAGACTTCCAAAACTTCTCGCAAGTGTCTGCCATGCTCCTCTTGGCTTTTTGAATAAATCAGAATGTCATCTATGAACACTATCACAGATTTATCAAGGAACGGGTTACAAACTCTGTTCATTAAATCCATGAATGCTGCGGGAGCATTGGTTAGTCCAAACGACATAACCAAAAACTCATAGTGTCCATATCGGGTTCTGAATGCGGTCTTCTCTATATCCTGCTCTCTTACTTTTAGCTGATGATATCCTGACCTCAAGTCGATCTTTGAGAAATAACTTGAACCTTGTAGCTGATCGAATAGGTCATCAATCCTCGGCAACGGATATCTATTCTTTATTGTTGCCTTATTCAGCTCTCGGTAATCAATGCACATCCTCATGCTTCCATCTTTCTTCTTTACGAATAACACCGGAGCTCCCCAGGGTGATGAACTAGGTCTAATGAAACCTTTGTCCAATAACTCCTGAAGTTGCATCATTAGCTCCTTCATCTCCGTCGGTGCTAATCGATAAGGTGTTTTTGCAATTGGCGTTGTTCCGGGCAACAAGTCAATACGAAATTCTACTTGTCGATCGGGCGGTAATCCAGGAAGATCTTCGGGAAATACTTCCGGATAATCACACACAACAGGAATATTTTGCATCACCTTCATTTCCTTCTTAGCATCGATCACGAATGCTAAATATGATGTACATCCCTTGGTCAAACATTTTCTGGCTTTCATTAGAGAAATGATTCCAGAATTTACTCTGCGTTTATCTCCATACACCATAAACGATTCCTTTCCAGGCGGATTCACTTTCACTATTTTCTTCTTGCATAAAATTTCGGCATCATTGGCACTAAGCCAATCCATTCCCAAAACGATGTCAAAACCATTAAGTTCTATAGATAATAATTCCTCGTGGAACTTATTCCCATTCAAATCAATTAAAATGTTTTTCATATGATGGCTAACAGGTACAATCTTGCCATTAGCAACTTCGACTAATAAATCATTATCTAGTCTCACAATAGGCAAAGCTAGTTTTCTACCAAATTCATGCGATATAAAGGAGTAGTTGGCTCCAGAATCAAATAAAATTTGGGCAGGCAATTTGTTAACGAGAAAGGTACCTGAAGCGACATCAGCTTCATCTTTAGCAGCTTCCAGTGTCATCTGGAATGCTCTCGCCTTTGGCTTTGGCGGAATGTTGGGTCTTGCTGCCTCCTTCTTCTTCGGACAATCCCTTGAGATGTGCCCCTCCTCACCGCAACCATAACAAACATTCTTGGTGAAGGTGCATTCGTTGGCATAATGCCCTGGCTTTCCACATTTGTAGCATGTGGTTTCCCCGCCACACTTCCCATGATGCTTCTTCTTGCACTTGTCGCACCATTTCGCCTCTACCTTTCCTCCACTTCCTCTCGAACTAGACTTCGAGAATTTACTTTTCTTGTTGGACCCTGAAAATCCATCGATTTTCCTTTTCTCACCAACCTCTGACCTTTCTAGACCTTTTTCCCTGATCTGGGTCTCAACATTTCTAGCAGCCCAGATGGCGGCTTTCAATGTGGTTGCTTGCTTAACCATTGGACCATAGTCCGCTGGTAGTCCAAGGGCAAACTTGTTGACCTTAGGTACCAAATATGGGATAAACTTCATCTTTTCCGTGAAACTTGTAGCGTATTCAGTAACGCTCAATTTCCCTTTCTTCAAATTCTGAAACTCATTACTGATTTCCAGAAGGTCCTGCTCGGAGCAGTATTGCAGTTTTAGTTGTTCCAGAAAGTCTTCCCAAGACATTTTGCTTGCTTCTCCCTTGGGCATAGAGTCAGCTAACAGCTTCCACCAACTTAACACGCCAGATTTTAGCAGAGGGATCGCAAGAGCGGTCTTCTGCTTGTTGCTGCATTCGCAACTTTCAAACATAGTCTCCATTTTAGAGACCCAGTCCATAACTTGTACCGGCGTCGGGCTTCCGAATAGGCATGGTGGTTTGGATGCCATGAAATCCTTATACTTGCACCCACGACCATCATTTCCTCCATACTGGTTATTGCGTCTAACCACTGGTTGTTCGTCTTGACCAATGATCCCACTAAAGTTTTCTCCTTCAGACTGCCCTCCATTCTCCTCGGGCTCTTCCGCTTGAATTCACGGTTCTTCACGATTCTGCCTAAGCAGGCGTCTTGTTTCTTCCATCTGTGTCACACCCCCAAACCAAGGATGGCGGAAACGTCTGGGGGTGGAGGACTTCATGTACAGTATCACAACAACGTGTATAATAGTGTTCAAAGTAAAAACAACCACCATAAATATAATTGCAAAAGTTACACCAAAGTAAATGTTTACATGTTTCAAAAGCAATTACATTATGATGACAAAATAAATTATTGACGGTTTAACGTCCCATCCTCAAAGCGATGAAGTTTTCCTGTTTCACTGATTTCCTGAGAATACAAGTAGTTTTAAAAAGTGTCAACACAAAGGTTGGTGAGTTCATAAGAGTTTTGTTTGAAGTAGAAACCGTTTTTCCTTGTAAGATCGATATAGTTTGATTTCCAGAAAATCCAATATTTTCTTAGTTTAAGTGTGAATAGAAATATTCCTATATGATGCATTAATGAACCCTAGAATGACCCGTAGAGTTCCTCTATAATCGTCCAGTGTATATAAGTTATATAAGATTTAAATTAGATAAAACGTTGAATATAGTGGGTCTGCCCTAGGTCCACAACCCAACGAGGAACAGGAGATGAGGCGGGCACCACCAATTCTAGGCCAACCAAGACTAAATTCTTATCTGACTCAAACATATACACTCAGCGACTATAGTTGAAGTCTAACAATTCTAGAGGAAGTACAGTTTTAATATCATAATAACTTTGTATAGAGACCTGGCACTTTGTATTTGTACCCATAGAGATAAAAAGGTGATTTTAAACCGACGTAAAACTCATTTAGGTTTTAAAAATAAAATCCCGTAAACTTATGGATTGTTATATCCCTATGTGAGTCGTTATAATCATACTATGACTATGTGAACCTGCCACGACGTTCTCAGTGTCGCGAAAAATGAAATGACATTTGTCACCCGTAGACCTGCAGGTCCAACTGTAGCTAGCAGCAAGGTGTGGGGTGTCAATCCCAATATAGATCTATATACAAGTATCACGTTCTCCCTCAAGGAGATTCTGATTATAACTACTAGGAATTATATCCCGCACTCGGACGTACGGGGAGAGAGAGAGAGAGAGAGTCTCACAATATAGGGTAACAAGTTTACGTGAAATGTGTGTGAATATAAATATTTCTTGTATGAATGTACCCTTCTTGTACGAGTGCGTAGAGTGATGTATCATAAACTATACCTATTATAGTTTATCTAAAATGTATGTAATATGTATGAACTCTTTTATGGAAATGTATTAGTGTTGTGAATTTATCAAACCATAGATTAACAAATTTACGTGAAATGTGTGTGAATAGAAATCTTTCTTGTATGAATGTACCCTTCTTGTACGAGTGCGTAGAGTGATGTATCATAAACTATACCTATTATAGTTTATCTAAAATGTATATAATATGTATGAACCCTTTTATGGAAATGTATTAGTGTTATAAATATATTCAAACTATACTTTTTATAGTTAAATAATACGTGTTCCAAAATGAATGAATAATATTTAATATGAATGTCTTAGTTTCAGTTCATAATGATAAACTAATAAGGAAACACATTCAAATATTAGAACTTATGATTATACACTTTGCTCAACATAATACAAAGTGTTATGATATTTACATGCTGTTGGCTAACTTTAGCCATTCTGCCCTGTTTTTGGAAAAATCATAGAAAAATCATACGAAGTCGAAAACTAGATCCGTAAATTCTGAGAGTTCACAAAATGTGTCTAGTTTACTCATAATTTTTATCACGATTTTTAATGACCTCCAAATTGGGTGAAAAAGTCCAAAATCACAGACTGGTCCGGATTGTTGTTTGAAATTATAGGCAGTTTTGTAAAAATCACCATAAATTGTAGAAAAATCGTATGGAGATGTGCAAGTAGCCATTTTAAAGCTAAAAACTTGAACTATTTGCACCTTGTACAGTTTTGAAAACAAAAATGTTTTAGATGCCCAAAACAGTCCGTGAATGGAGTTGAACTTTTCTGATGAAGGCTGTTAGAAAATTTTAGTTATGTTCTTAGTGTTTTAACTTGTATTCCCCCCCTGAAAACTTGAGAAAACATGAAAATGTAGGGGTATGAACTCACCTTGAGTGATTTCAGTAGATGATTGTTGAAGAAGAGAAGTGTTCAACCCAAGAACACTTGAAGAATCACTTGAAGATTCGAAGCTCTAACGCCAATATGATGGAGTTTGTGTAAGATATTCATGATTTGAGTAGAATGAAGTGAAATAATCATAAGGAGGATGAATTATACTTACTAAGAGTGGAAGAACACGTGAAGATCAGCCTTGAATCTCGAGTTTGGAGTGGGAAAAGTTTGAGAGAAAGTGGTGTTTGATACTTAGTGAAATGAGGGCAAATGAGAGAAAATGAGGAGAGAGGATGTTTGTTCCAGCTCTAAAAATGTGGGAATGAGTGTAAATTGGGTGGAAAGGACTTTGATGTGACCTAGGTAAGGTGGAGAGGTGTGGTTAGTCAAAGAGTGGGTGTGGGGTGGTTGCTTGTGATATTGGATAAGGCAAAGTCAACACTCCACCTTTAATAATTCACCCATTTGATTTTTTTATTATTTAAATAATGATTTTCATCAAAATATGTTTAAATTATGAATATTTAGAGTTTATTATGTTAAAATATAATTTCTGGAGAAAATCCCGCTTTAAAATCACGAAAAACGGGCTTAAAATGTTAAAAATATCAAAAATGGGCTAAAAGTGACAAAAATGCGAGTTCTGGCCGAGGCTCGGCCTTCTGGTGCTGAACCGAGAGAGAGAGGGAGGCGGAACCGAGAGGGAAGAAGGAGAGAAAGGAAGGAACCGAGAGGGGGAAGGAGAGAACAGAGGGCGCGAAACAGAGGGGCGGAGTAGCGAACAGAGACCGAGAGGAGCAGAGCGTGAAGCGACAGAGGCAGAGGCTCGGTCTCTGGTCTCTTAGCCACCAGAGGCTCGGTCTCTGGTCTCTTAGCCACCAGAGGCTCGGTCTCGCGTGCTTAGCCACCAGAGGCTCGGTCTCTGGTCTAAGAAGCCTCTCACTCCGGTTTCGGTTCCTAAAGCCTATTTTTCTCGTTTTCGCCCCGTTTCAAGCCGTTTTTGACCCGGTTAAGGGCCGGAATGACCCGAATGATTCCAAAAAGTTATGGGAAACTTTTGAGAGAGATTTGGGAGAGATTTCTCACACTTGGAGAGATTTGGGAGAGATTTGACATTCTTGGAGAGATTCCTCATACAAAGAGATATTTGAGAGAGGTTTCACATACTTGGAGAGATTTGACATTCTTGGAGAGATTTCTCATACAGAGAGATATTTGAGAGAGATTTCACATACTTGGAGAGATTTGGGAGAGATTTGACATTCTTGGAGAGATTTCTCATACAGAGAGATATTTGAGAGAGATTTCACATACTTGGAGAGATTTGGGCGAGATTTGACATTCTTGGAGAGATTTCTCATACAGAGAGATATTTGAGAGAGATTTCACATACTTGGAGAGATTTGGGCGAGATTTGACATTCTTGGAGAGATTTCTCATACAGAGAGATATTTGAGAGAGATTTCACATACTTGGAGAGATTTGGGAGAGATTTGACAATCTTGGAGAGATTTCTCATACAGAGAGATATTTGAGAGAGATTTCACATACTTGGAGAGATTTGGGAGAGATTGACATAGAGAGAGATAGAGTGAAAACGATTGAGAGAGGATCCATGTGTGACAATTGTGAGTGTCCGGCATCGCAATGCATGGTTCGTAAACCCTGTTAAGCCTTGTTTAAGGATCTTACACACTCCCGATGAGTATGCATCATTGTTTTATCAGTTTGGCTCGCCACGTACTACAATTTTTAGGTTAAAGAGATCTAGTTGTACGTACTTTTCGATTCATGTTTTCTTATTAGAATAGCGAGTTGTTTAGTAAATACTGAACGTAAGTCCAAGTACACAAGGGTTAGTTGAGCTGACCGGTTTGACTTGTTGACTTTATTTGACTTTGAATTGACTAGAATTTGACGGTTGTCACAATCTGACGATCCAACATCATTTGAATCATCATTTGTACACCAACCATTGTTATCGGCTCAGGTGCAGCAGCTACGACAGGTACTTGCTCGATTACAGGCGGTTGATTCCTGTTTTCATTAGCATTTCCAACTCCGCTTCTTGTTCTCACCATTTTGATCTATACACCGAATAATTTCACCTTATTACTCCAAACGATTACATGCTAGTTCTAATATCGTACATATACGCTTAGAATCCTAAACACATAAACCTTCAGATCCGGTTGGCAATAAACCGTAGATCCGAACAAATAATATCATATATGGCAACATATAACATTTAGCACATAAAAGCATTTTAGGCAACTTTCCTAAAATAAACTAGTGCTCGTGTCTAAAATTTATCAGATACACACCTAACAATCTCCACTTAGAATGCTAAGTTTAAGTTTAGAAATCCTACAAATTCCTAATTCGCTTAAACTAATGCTCTGATACCAACTGTGACATCCCCAAAATCTCGGCCAGAAAAGACCGATTTCATTTATGCTTTTTAAAATAATTTTCAGAGTAAATCCTTTTAATTTTAAAAGAGATGCGGAATTTGTTCCCAAAAACAAAACAGGATAAAATAGATATTTATCAAAACATTTCATAAAGAAATATGATTTCATTTCACAATCAAAAGTCGGGATGTCATGTTCCGATACAGATCATAAAGCATAAACGATAGCATTACAAGTCATTCAACAAATATATACATATACAGACTTGTAAACAAAACAACTTGATGTTCGCCCATCTTAAGCTCTTGCGCCACTTCATGTAAAATAAATCAACTGAGTGGGTCAGGCTTGGGAGCCTGGTGAGCATATAGGGTTTTCAACCCACAATAATTATATTTAATTTCAACAATCAACAATAAACCCGATTACCCATTCCCGTTATCCTCACCTTACGTTCCTAAAAATAACGTCTATTATAAGGAACCTATTTCAGGATTTTTCATCGGGACGGACATCACTGCAGAGGGGCTTCCTCAACAATAAGTGTCCTAAAGGCAACCATGTGGGGGATAGAGTACACCGGTGAACACGTCGTTCACAACACCTACAGGTAATGAGCCTGCTAGTGTTCCACAGGACAGTCTAGAATAGTCCGTGGTCGTCATCCATACTCTGCTGAATGACTAGAATAACACCAATAACACCGAGGCCTCTCATCTGTTTATTACACACCAATTATCTACCCATGTTCTACCCAACATATTAGTAGATAAAAATGTACGTTTTTATACATAGTTTAAAAACCTGTATAACATGCTTTAAGCAATACATATTCCACATAACAGATGAGGCATACACACATAACACGTATTTCATAGAGAATACATCATATCTATAAGATAGATCAGAGTGAATATACACTCACACGTATAACAACCAAATATATACACCTAACACGTATTTTATATGAAATACTTCATAATATTGCGTTGGAATGAAAATAACTACACACTCACTTGATCAAAAGATGATCGGGCAGCACTACGGCTTGCAGAAGAGGTGTTTCTCCGTAGATCTGGAAGATCTTCACAAAACCGGGCTCCTTGCGGGCAGCGTTTCGGCTCGGGAATAACGCTCTTCGGGATCCTTGGGGATTCGGATCTTACTTCGGGGCTCGGGAATGATACCGGGGCTTTGGGGCATAAACGGCACGCAAAACGAGGCAAAACTTAGAGAGAGGGAAGAGTTTGAACAAGAGAAAATGGCTGAATTCGAGTTCTATTTATAGGCTGCTGGGTCTGGGATTACGCGGGGCGTACTCGGGTTACGCGGGGCGTACTTTGACGTCACTGCGTGCGTCGACTGGTGGCACTCGAGTATTGGTCAGACAAGTTGCATCCGACTGAGTACGCGGGGCGTACTCAAATTACGCGGGGCGTAATTGACTTGTCAAACTTCTAAATTGCGTAACTTTCGCATACGAGCTCCGTTTTCGACGTTCTTTATATCCACGCGAAGGTCAGACCATACTCTACAACTTTCATTTAGACTCCGTCGGCAAATTTTGACTTTTATTTTTATTATTTATTTTTAGAAGGCCGGGACAGAAAAACTTCGTTATAAATTCATAACTTCTTCGTCTGACGTCCGTTCTCGCCTAACTTTTTATCGTTTCGCTACTAACAACAAGATCTTAGATTCTCATTTAGATTGTTTCGGCTAAAAACCGCTCGATCTCAAATCGAGTATTCGGGCTGTATACTGCTAAGTCGAAACTTCATAAAATCATAACTTCCTCATACGAAGTCAGATTTGGGCGTTCCTTTTATGCACGCTCTCGGTTTAACGAAATCTACGACTTTCGTTTAGATCGCTAAGGCTAAATATCGCTCTATCTTAAATTCATATTTTACGTCACTCGGCGTCGTGTCGGTTCTGTCGCGAAACTTGACAGGTCATAACTTCTTCGTTATAACTCGGATTTTGGCATTCCTTATATCCCCGGAATCCTTGTTTCGACCACTACAACTTTATGCAAAGATGTCGGGCTTATCTCACACTTAAATTTTGATGCTTATTTTATTCTTAATTCATTAAATTATAAAAATTAAGAAAATACACACATAAATCACATAATTCAAATAATTCACAAATAATACATTCTTATTATTTCAAGTTGAGTTACAAGGTTAACCTAGACTATTACATTGCTAAAAATGGCAAGCCAAGAAACACGGGCGTTACAATTCTCTCCACCTTAGAATGATTCCGTCCCCGGAATCACACACCAGCAAACAAATGCGGATAGCGAGTCATCATGTCACTCTCCGTCTCCCAGGTGATATTTGGCCCATTCGTGGGTTTCCATCGGACAAGCACTAACTCCACCATCTTACGTCGCAATTTCTTAGTCTTTCGGTCAACAATTGCCTCCGGTTCCTCAATCAACCTTTTTTTCTCATCGATCCTCAACTCTGAAAGTGGAATTATTCGAGAACTTCTCCCGTGAACTTCCTCAAATAACAAACATGGAAAGTGTTATGAATTCCATTCAGTTCTTCTGGTAGTTCGAGCTTGTAAGCTTGGTTCCCAATCCTCTGAAGAACTTTAAACGGTCCAATAAACCTTGGACTTAACTTTCCCCTTTTTCCAAATCTTATAAGTCCCTTCCACGGCGAGACTTTAAGCAAAACCGAATCTCCAACTTCAAAAGTCATCGGTCTTTGCTTTTTGTCAGCATAACTCTTTTGACGATCCTGAGCTGCTAACATTCTCTCCCTAATTATTTTCAACTTTTCAGCAGTTTGATGGACTATCTCCGGCCCCATAAACTGCTTTTCCCCAGCCTCAAGCCAACAAGACGGCGTACGACACTTCTGTCCATACAAGGCTTGATAAGGTGCCATCTTTATGCTCGAGTAAAAACTATTATTATAGGAAAATTCTACCAAAGGTAAATGTTCATCCCAATTACCTAGGAATTCCAAGGTACACGCTCTCAACATATCTTCAAGTGTTTGTATCGTCCGTTCGCTCTGACCATCAGTCTGCGGATGGTAAGCTGTACTTAAACACAACTTGGTACCCAATTCCACTTGTAGACTTTTCCAAAATCTTGAGGTGAAACAACTATCACGATCCGACACAATTGTTAGCGGAACACCGTGAAGTCTCACAATTTCCTTCACATAACAATTCGCAAGCTTTTCCATAGACCATTTCTCATTGGCTGCTATGAAATGCGCACTCTTAGTGAATCGATCGACGACCACCCAAATCATGTCGTGAACATTCTTTGTTCTGGGTAGTTTAGTGACAAAATCCGTAGTAATGTCTTCCCACTTACCCATAGGCACAGGCAATGGTTCTAAACTCTCGTACGGTTTCTGATGTTGTGCCTTGACTCTTGCACAAGTCACACACTCGGCCACATACTTCGCAATGTCGAGCTTCATCGTCGGCCACCAATAATAGGGTTTCATGTCCCTATACATTTTAGTGCTACAGGGATGAATTGAGTACATGGTCTTGTGAGCCTCTTCCATCAGAAGATCTCTGACTCCTCCTGTCTTAGGTATCCAAATCCGATCTGGGAACACCTTCAGTCCGTGACTGTTTACACCGAACACCAACGTTTTGCCCAAACGTTCTTCCTTCCGGTCATTCTTCTCCGAAGCTTCCTCTTGAGCTTTCTTTATACTTTCCAAAATGGTTGAGACAACTTCAATTCTCAACGCTCTTGGCCTTCTCTTTTCAAGATTGACTTTCCGACTGAGAGCATCAGCAACAACATTGGCCTTACCGGGGTGGTAAAGTATCTCACAGTCGTAGTCTTTAAGTAGTTCCAGCCAGCGTCGTTGCCTCATATTCAATTCTTTCTGACTAAAGAGATATTGGAGACTCTTATGATCAGTGAAAAGTTTGCACTTCGTGCCATAGAGGTAATGCCTCCATATTTTCAGAGCGAAAACTACCGCTGCCAACTCCAAATCATGAGTCGGGTAGTTCTTTTCATGCTCTTTCAGCTGTCGAGATGCATATGCGATCACCTTATCTCTTTGGGTCAAAACACAACCCAATCCAACACCAGACGCATCGCTATAAACAGCGAAGTCTTCAACTCCATCGGGTAGAGAAAGTATCGGTGCCTCGCATAGTTTCTTCTTTAGCTTCTCGAATGCTTCTTTATGCTTATCACTCCAAGCATAAGTAGCTCCTTTATGGGTCAAAGCTATTAATGGACTAGAAATCGAAGAAAAGCCTTGGATAAACCTTCGGTAATATCCGACTAATCCTAAAAAGCTTCGAATCTCCGTGGGACTTTTTGGTTGTTCCCACTTCATTACAGCTTCAATCTTTGCTGGATCAACCATTATACCTTCTTGGTTGACCACGTGACCCAAGAATTGGACTTCTCGAATCCAAAAATCACATTTGGAGAACTTCGCATACAGCTTCTCCTTCTTCAAGACTTCCAAAACTTCTCGCAAGTGTCTGCCATGCTCCTCTTGGCTTTTTGAATAAATCAGAATGTCATCTATGAACACTATCACAGATTTATCAAGGAACGGGTTACAAACTCTGTTCATTAAATCCATGAATGCTGCGGGAGCATTGGTTAGTCCAAACGACATAACCAAAAACTCATAGTGTCCATATCAGGTTCTGAATGCGGTCTTCTCTATATCCTGCTCTCTTACTTTTAGCTGATGATATCCTGACCTCAAGTCGATCTTTGAGAAATCACTTGAACCTTGTAGCTGATCGAATAGGTCATCAATCCTCGGCAACGGATATCTATTCTTTATTGTTGCCTTATTCAGCTCTCGGTAATCAATGCACATCCTCATGCTTCCATCTTTCTTCTTTACGAATAACACCGGAGCTCCCCAGGGTGATGAACTAGGTCTAATGAAACCTTTGTCCAATAACTCCTGAAGTTGCATCATTAGCTCCTTCATCTCCGTCGGTGCTAATCGATAAGGTGTTTTTGCAATTGGCGTTGTTCCGGGCAACAAGTCAATACGAAATTCTACTTGTCGATCGGGCGGTAATCCAGGAAGATCTTCGGGAAATACTTCCGGATAATCACACACAACAGGAATATTTTGCATCACCTTCTTTTCCTTCTTAGCATCGATCACGAATGCTAAATATGATGTACATCCCTTGGTCAAACATTTTCTGGCTTTCATTAGAGAAATGATTCCAGAATTTACTCTGCGTTTATCTCCATACACCATAAACGATTCCTTTCCAGGCGGATTCACTTTCACTATTTTCTTCTTGCATAAAATTTCGGCATCATTGGCACTAAGCCAATCCATTCCCAAAACGATGTCGAAACCATTAAGTTCTATAGATAATAATTCCTCGTGGAACTTATTCCCATTCAAATCAATTAAAATGTTTTTCATATGATGGCTAACAGGTACAATCTTGCCATTAGCAACTTCGACTAATAAAGCATTATCTAGTCTCACAATAGGCAAAGCTAGTTTTCTACCAAATTCATGCGATATAAAGGAGTAGTTGGCTCCAGAATCAAATAAAATTTGGGCAGGCAATTTGTTAACGAGAAAGGTACCTGAAGCGACATCAGCTTCATCTTTAGCAGCTTCCAGTGTCATCTGGAATGCTCTCACCTTTGGCTTTGGCGGAATGTTGGGTCTTGCTGCCTCCTTCTTCTTCTGAAAATCCCTTGAGATGTGCCCCTCCTCACCGCAACCGTAACAAACATTCTTGGTGAAGGTGCATTCGTTGGCATAATGCCCTGGCTTTCCACATTTGTAGCATGTGGTTTCCCCGCCACACTTCCCATGATGCTTCTTCTTGCACTTGTCGCACCATTTCGCCTCTACCTTTCCTCCACTTCCTCTCGAACTAGACTTCGAGAATTTACTTTTCTTGCTGGACCCTGAAAATCCATCGATTTTCCTTTTCTCACCAACCTCTGACCTTTCTAGACCTTTTTCCCTGATCTGGGTCTCAACATTTCTAGCAGCCCAGATGGTGGCTTTCAATGTGGTTGCTTGCTTAACCATTGGACCATAGTCCGCTGGTAGTCCAAGGGAAAACTTGTTGACCTTAGAGAGTTCTGTAGGCACCAAATATTGGATAAACTTCATCTTTTCCGTGAAACTTGTAGCGTATTCAGTAACGCTCAATTTCCCTTTCTTTAAATTCTGAAACTCATTACTGATTTCCAGAAGGTCCTGCTCGGAGCAGTATTGCAGTTTTAGTTGTTCCAGAAAGTCTTCCCAAGACATTTTGCTTGCTTCTCCCTTGGGCATAGAGTCAGCTAACAGCTTCCACCAACTTAACACGCCAGATTTTAGCAGAGGGATCGCAAGCGCGGTCTTCTGCCTGTTGCTGCATTCGCAACTTTCAAACATAGTCTCCATTTCAGAGACCCAGTCCATAACTTGTACCGGCGTCGGGCTTCCGGATAGGCATGGTGGTTTGGATGCCATGAAATCCTTATACTTGCACCCACGACCATCATTTCCTCCATACTGGTTATTGCGTCTAACCACTGGTTGTTCGTCTTGACCAATGATCCCACTAAAGTTTTCTCCTTCAGACTGCCCTCCATTCTCCTCGAGCTCTTCCGCTTGAATTGACGGTTCTTCACGATTCTACCTAAGCAGGCGTCTTGTTTCTTCCATCTGACGATCCAACATCATTTGAATCATCATTTGTACACCAACCATTGTTATCGGCTCAGGTGCAGCAGCTACGACAGGTACTTGCTCGATTACAGGCGGTTGATTCATGTTTTCATTAGCATTTCCAACTCCGCTTCTTGTTCTCACCATTTTGATCTATACACCGAATAATTTCACCTTATTACTCCAAACGATTACATGCTAGTTCTAATATCGTACATATACGCTTAGAATCCTAAACACATAAACCTTCAGATCCGGTTGGCAATAAACCGTAGATCCGAACAAATAATATCATATATGGCAACATATAACATTTAGCACATAAAAGCATTTTAGGCAACTTTCCTAAAATAAACTAGTGCTCGTGTCTAAAATTTATCAGATACACACCTAACAATCTCCACTTAGAATGCTAAGTTTAAGTTTAGAAATCCTACAAATTCCTAATTCGCTTAAACTAATGCTCTGATACCAACTGTGACATCCCCAAAATCTCGGCCAGAAAAGACCGATTTCATTTATGCTTTTTAAAATAATTTTCAGAGTAAATCCTTTTAATTTTAAAAGAGATGCGGAATTTGTTCCCAAAAACAAAACAGGATAAAATAGATATTTATCAAAACATTTCATAAAGAAATATGATTTCATTTCACAATCAAAAGTCGGGATGTCATGTTCCGATACAGATCATAAAGCATAAACGATAGCATTACAAGTCATTCAACAAATATATACATATACAGACTTGTAAACAAAACAACTTGATGTTCGCCCATCTTAAGCTCTTGCGCCACTTCATGTAAAATAAATCAACTGAGTGGGTCAGGCTTGGGAGCCTGGTGAGCATATAGGGTTTTCAACCCACAATAATTATATTTAATTTCAACAATCAACAATAAACCCGATTACCCATTCCCGTTATCCTCACCTTACGTTCCTAAAAATAACGTCTACTATAAGGAACCTATTTCAGGATTTTTCATCGGGACGTACATCACTGCAGAGGGGCTTCCTCAACAATAAGTGTCCTAAAGGCAACCATGTGGGGGATAGAGTACACCGGTGAACACGTCGTTCACAACACCTACAGGTAATGAGCCTGCTAGTGTTCCACAGGACAGTCTAGAATAGTCCGTGGTCGTCATCCATACTCTGCTGAATGACTAGAATAACACCAATAACACCGAGGCCTCTCATCTGTTTATTACACACCAATTATCTACCCATGTTCTACCCAACATATTAGTAGATAAAAATATACGTTTTTATACATAGTTTAAAAACCTGTATAACATGCTTTAAGCAATACATATTCCACATAACAGATGAGGCATACACACATAACACGTATTTCATAGAGAATACATCATATCTATAAGATAGATCAGAGTGAATATACACTCACACGTATAACAACCAAATATATACACCTAACACGTATTTTATATGAAATACTTCATAATATTGCGTTGGAATGAAAATAACTACACACTCACTTGATCAAAAGATGATCGGGCAGCACTACGGCTTGCAGAAGAGGTGTTTCTCCGTAGATCTGGAAGATCTTCACAAAACCGGGCTCCTTGCGGGCAGCGTTTCGGCTCGGGAATAACGCTCTTCGGGATCCTTGGGGATTCGGATCTTACTTCGGGGCTCGGGAATGATACCGGGGCTTTGGGGCATAAACGGCACGCAAAACGAGGCAAGACTTAGAGAGAGGGAAGAGTTTGAACAAGAGAAAATGGCTGAATTCGAGTTCTATTTATAGGCTGCTGGGTCTGGGATTACGCGGGGCGTACTCGGGTTACGCGGGGCGTACTTTGACGTCACTGCGTGCGTCGACTGGTGGCACTCGAGTATTGGTCAGACAAGTTGCATCCGACTGAGTACGCGGGGCGTACTCAAATTACGCGGGCGTAATTGACTTGTCAAACTTCTAAATTGCGTAACTTTCGCATACGAGCTCCGTTTTCGACGTTCTTTATATCCACGCGAAGGTCAGACCATACTCTACAACTTTCATTTAGACTCCGTCGGCAAATTTTGACTTTTATTTTTATTATTTATTTTTAGAAGGCCGGGACAGAAAAACTTCGTTATAAATTCATAACTTCTTCGTCTGACGTCTGTTCTCGCCTAACTTTTCATCGTTTCGCTACTAACAACAAGATCTTAGATTCTCATTTAGATTTTTTCGGCTAAAAACCGTTCGATCTCAAATCGAGTATTCGGGCTGTATACTGCTAAGTCGAAACTTCATAAAATCATAACTTCCTCATACGAAGTCAGATTTGGGCGTTCCTTTTATGCACGCTCTCGGTTTAACGAAATCTACGACTTTCGTTTAGATCACTAAGGCTAAATATCGCTCTATCTTAAATTCATATTTTACGTCACTCGGCGTCGTGTCGGTTCTGTCGCGAAACTTGACAGGTCATAACTTCTTCGTTATAACTCGGATTTTGGCATTCCTTATATCCCCGGAATCCTTGTTTCGACCACTACAACTTTATGCAAAGATGTCGGGCTTATCTCACACTTAAATTTTGACGCTTATTTTATTCTTAATTCATTAAATTATAAAAATTAAGAAAATACACACATAAATCACATAATTCAAATAATTCACAAATAATACATTCTTATTATTTCAAGTTGAGTTACAAGGTTAACCTAGACTATTACATTGCTAAAAATGGCAAGCCAAGAAACACGGGCGTTACAATTCTCTCCACCTTAGAATGATTCCGTCCCCGGAATCACACACCAGCAAACAAATGCGGATAGCGAGTCATCATGTCACTCTCCGTCTCCCAGGTGAGATTTGGCCCATTCGTGGGTTTCCATCGGACAAGCACTAACTCCACCATCTTACGTCGCAATTTCTTAGTCTTTCGGTCAACAATTGCCTCCGGTTCCTCAATCAACCTTTTTTTCTCATCGATCCTCAACTCTGAAAGTGGAATTATTCGGGAACTTCTCCCGTGAACTTCCTCAAATAACACACATGGAAAGTGTTATGAATTCCATTCAGTTCTTCTGGTAGTTCGAGCTTAGGGATGGAGTGTTGGAGTGTTGGAGTCATTCGACCTGGACATGTCGTCTTGGACATGTCAACAAGAAACGCATAGCCCAACTCCAAAAGGATGGAGTGTTGGAGTCATTCGACCTTAGGGAAGATGACACATGCGAATCTTGTTTACTTGGAAAGATGACTAAGTCACCCTTCACGAGTACTTGTGAAAGGGGTGAGGGACTATTAGACCTAATACATACCGATGTATGTGGACCTTTTAGATCAACCACGAAGGATGGGAACCGCTTCTATGTGACCTTTACCGATGATTATAGTAGATATGGGTATATCTATTTAATCAAGCAAAAGTCAGAAACCTTTGAAAAGTTCAAAGAGTTCAAGAATGAAGTGGAGAATCAATTGGGCAGGAAAATCAAGATGCTTCGATCCGATCGAGGAGGAGAGTACCTAAGTCTTGAATTCCACGATTATCTCAAGGAGGGTGGAATAGTTTCGCAATTGACGCCTCCTAGGACACCGCAATTGAATGGTGTGGCAGAAAGGCGTAATCGAACCTTATTGGATATGGTTCGCTCTATGATGAGTCATGCTTCACTACCTATCTTCTTTTGGGGGTATGCCTTAGAGACTGCCGCCCATATCCTTAACCGAGTCCCTACCAAGAAGGTTGCCAAAACACCTCACGAGATGTGGACAGGGAAAGCTCCCTCGTTGGCACATATCAAGGTTTGGGGTTGCGAGGCTTTCGTAAGACGAGATACTCACGACAAGCTTGAACCTCGAAGTGAGCGATGTATTTTCATCGGCTACCCGCAAACTTCCTTTGGATATCTCTTCTATAGACCGAAAGATAATGTTATCTTTGTTGCGAGGAGAGGAGTTTTCCGAGAGCGAGAACTCATAAGCCAAGGAGACAGTGGGAGGCAAATCGAACTTGAAGAAATTCAAGAATCGATAGATGAAGGAACCTCTACCGCTGGCGTTCAACCCGAGGAGGAAACTCCGGTTGAACCGATTGACGAATCCTTACCTCTTAGACATTCCGATAGAGTTAGAGTTCAACCCCAGTTTTATGGTTTTCATATTACTACCGAAGGGGACACGTATATTAGTGATGGTACACTAGTAAATCTTGATGAACCTAATAGCTATAAGGAAGCCATGGCAGGCCCGGAGTCTGCGAAATGGAAAGAGGCGATGGATAGCGAGATCCAATCCATGTACGATAACCAAGTTTGGAATTTGGTTGATTACGTGCCCGAACATAAGACCGTAGGGTGTAAGTGGATCTTCAAGAAGAAGAACGACGTGGATGGGAACGTACACACATACAAAGCGCGATTGGTTGCGAAGGGCTTTACTCAAACTCCCGGAGTTGACTATGATGAGACCTTCTCGCCAGTTGCGAAGATTAAATCTATTAGAGTGATGCTAGCAATTGCCGCATTTCATGATTATGAGATTTGGCAAATGGATGTCAAGACCGCTTTCCTTAACGGAAAGTTGGCTGAGGATGTTTACATGGCTCAGCCAGAGGGGTTTGTGGATCCGAAGCATCCGAATAGAGTGTGTAAGCTTGAGAAGTCCATTTATGGACTTAAGCAAGCGTCTCGCAGATGGAATCTTTGCTTCGATGAGAAAGTCAAAGAGTTTGGATTTGTACGAAGCGAAGACGAATCTTGTGTATATGTCAAAGCCAGTGGGAGTGTAGTAAGCTTCCTCGTTCTATATGTCGATGACATATTACTCATAGGAAACGACATCCCGACTCTGCAGGAGGTTAAGTCCTGGCTCGGGAAGTGCTTCGCTATGAAGGACCTCGGAGAGGCTTCTTACATTTTGGGAATAAGGATAGTAAGAGAAAGAAGTAAGAGACTAATTGGACTTAGTCAGAATACTTACTTGGAGAAGGTACTAAAACGTTTTAGTATGGAAAACTCAAAGAAGGGAGAACTACCGATACAAGGAAATGCCAAGTTGAGTAAGACTCAAAGTCCGAGTACCGAAGCTGAGATAGCAGAAATGAGCCGAGTACCATACGCTTCCGCAGTTGGCTCAATCATGTACGCTATGACTTGTACTCGCCCTGATGTAGCCTTCGCTTTGAGCATGGTTAGCAGATATCAAGGGAATCCTGGCAAAGCACATTGGATTGCGGTGAAGAACATCCTTAAGTACCTTCGGAGAACGAAAGAATGGTTCTTAGTCCTTGGAGGGAGTGATGACTTGAAGGTGCGAGGGTATAGTGACGCCAGCTTTCAAACCGACAGGGACAACTATCGTTCGCAGTCGGGCTGGGTCTTTACCCTAAATGGAGGAGCAGTGACATGGAAAAGTTCCAAGCAGGAAACCGTAGCTGATTCAACGTGCGAATCAGAGTACATCGCAGCGAGCGAAGCGTCGAAGGAGGCAATATGGCTGAAGAACTTCATCGGTGATCTTGGAGTTGTACCGGCCATAAAGGAGCCCATGGAGATTTTCTGTGATAACGAAGGTGCGGTTGCCTTGACCAAGGAACCGAGGGATCATGGTAGATCTCGACATATCGACAGAAAATATCACTTCATTAGACATCGTGTAGAAGAAGGACAACTCGTAGTGAAGAGGATATCATCAGAAGATAACCCAGCAGATCCGCTTACGAAGGGACTGAGTAAGGTTAAGCACTTACAGCATGCTAGGAGTATTGGGCTGAAGGATGATATTAGCATAGATTAGATAGTATTAGAAACGTATAATAGATAAATGTAATTAACATTTGATGATTAAATAAAGAAGTTTTATTTATGAGTAAAGTTACTATCACATGTTAGTTGTTTAACTATTGTTTCACTTTGCATGTTTTGACTTCCAGAATAATTGAGTTTATTAGGAATAATCGAATTATTCAAATGGTCCACAATCGTTCATATGTTGGGAGTAGATATGAATGAAGATTGTCGTGAATTGGTGTGTAGAGTGTCTAAATGGTGTTAGACATAGCAAGAGTTGCTGCAACGTTCATGAGTGCTTATGAACTAGTTTTGAGCATTGGAATAAACCCGCGCTTGCTGGAATCACCTTATGGAATACGATATAAAAGGTGATCGCAAGACGATAATATCATATGGTCTTAAAACCTAGATATATGGTTTATTATTTGTTAATTGATTGTGCATTGATAATGCGAAAACGCATCAGTAACTTGATGTTATAAAACGCATTGTTGTGTATAGTTGGTTAATGAATAAGTAAATGCATATAAGTCGAAGTTTATCTGTAAATTTTATCCTAAGAGGGTAGAAGAGATATCTTGGCCACTCGATGATTTGATTTGACTTATGTGCCGGGCCCGGTCAGAACTGAATTGATGTGTTCGATTAAGTTCTATGTCAAATAAATCGAAGATCGAGAAATCTAAATGCTAGACTAACCATTCCATAGGATTGTCAGCATGATATCTAACAGAGGACTGTACGATCCCTTATCTAAAGGACAAGATTGATTAGATCAGAGTTGACAGCGTCTTTGAGAGCTACGATTGCAAACCGTATTATACTTGTATAGTTACTAGACTTATCCAAGTGGGAGACTGTTGGAATAGTGTCTAAGGCTATAACTATATTCGGTGGTGCATGGTCCTTTTGGGTTGCCTTCACCATAGCAACTTGAAGGATGATTTGTTAAGAGAGAGTAAATATTATAAGGAATAATATTTAGCTATTTGATTAATATAAGTCATAAATTAATTGGTATTAATTTGGTGACTTAAAGAGATTAATTAAATAAGAGGGTATAAACTGTCAATTGTTTGATAGTTAGACTTTGGACTATAAATCCATTAGGATGGACTTTGGACGGTTTCTAAGAGCTTTAGGATAGCTCAAAATAGTCCATAAGGATATCTATGAATGGATTTGGATAGCCTTAAGTGAAGATTATCCAATTAGGGTTTAGGGTGAAACCCTTAAGGAGTCTAAAGGTATAAATAGGCCCTTGGGGTGTGGAATTCGTGTACAACCTATTTCAGAACCTAAAGCAAGGAACCTCTGGCCGAATTCCATCCCCTCTCCTCTCTCCTAAATCATCTTGCTTGCTATTGGTGTTTGTAAGCCATTAGAGGAGTGACAATTGTGACTCTAGAAGCTCCAAGACAAGAAGATCAACAAGGAACTCAAAGGTATGATTCTAGATCTGTTATAATGTTATTGTTTAACCTAATTAGCCATTAGAAGTCTTGGATTCAAAAGCATGTTTGATAGAAAGCCTAGATCCAAGCAATAGGGTTTTGCATGCGCACATAGGAAAGTTCTTATGGCTAAAACCCAACAGTTCTACCCAACATATTAGTAGATAAAAATATACGTTTTTGTACATAGTTTAAAAACCTGTATAACATGCTTTAAGCAATACATATTCCACATAACAGATGAGGCATACACACATAACACGTATTTCATAGAGAATACATCATATCTATAAGATAGATCAGAGTGAATATACACTCACACGTATAACAACCAAATATATACACCTAACACGTATTTTATATGAAATACTTCATAATATTGCATTGGAATGAAAATAACTACACACTCACTTGATCAAAAGATGATCGGGCAGCACTACGGCTTGCAGAAGAGGTGTTTCTCCGTAGATCTGGAAGATCTTCACAAAACCGGGCTCCTTGCGGGCAGCGTTTCGGCTCGGGAATAACGCTCTTCGGGATCCTCGGGGCTTCGGATCTTACTTCGGGGCTCGGGAATGATACCGGGGATTTGGGGCATAAACGGCACGCAAAACGAGGCAAAACTTAGAGAGAGGGAAGAGTTTGAACAAGAGAAAATGGCTGAATTCGAGTTCTATTTATAGGCTGCTGGGTCTGGGATTACGCGGGGCGTACTCAAATTACGCGGGGCGTACTCGGGTTACGCGGGGCGTACTTTGACGTCACTGCGTGCGTCGACTGGTGGCACTCGAGTATTGGTCAGACAAGTTGCATCCGACTGAGTACGCGGGGCGTACTCAAATTACGCGGGGCGTAATTGACTTGTCAAACTTCTAAATTGCGTAACTTTCGCATACGAGCTCCGTTTTCGACGTTATTTATATCCACGCGAAGGTCAGACCATACTCTACAACTTTCATTTAGACTCCGTCGGCAAATTTTGACTTTTATTTTTATTATTTATTTTTAGAAGGCCGGGACAGAAAAACTTCGTTATAAATTCATAACTTCTTCGTCTGACGTCCGTTCTCGCCTAACTTTTCATCGTTTCGCTACTAACAACAAGATCTTAGATTCTCATTTAGATTGTTTCGGCTAAAAACCGCTCGATCTCAAATCGAGTATTCGGGCTGTATACTGCTAAGTCGAAACTTCATAAAATCATAACTTCCTCATACGAAGTCAGATTTGGGCGTTCCTTTTATGCACGCTCTCGGTTTAACGAAATCTATGACTTTCGTTTAGATCGCTAAGGCTAAATATCGCTCTATCTTAAATTCATATTTTACGTCACTCGGCGTCGTGTCGGTTCTGTCGCGAAACTTCGACAGGTCATAACTTCTTCGTTATAACTCGGATTTTGGCATTCCTTATATCCCCGGAATCCTTGTTTCGACCACTACAACTTTATGCAAAGATGTCGGGCTTATCTCACACTTAAATTTTGACACTTATTTTATTCTTAATTCATTAAATTATAAAAATTAAGAAAATACACACATAAATCACATAATTCAAATAATTCACAAATAATACGTTCTTATTATTTCAAGTTGAGTTACAAGGTTAACCTAGACTATTACATTGCTAAAAATGGCAAGCCTAGAAACACGGGCGTTACATCTCTATAACCTTCGGTTCTGATACCATTTTCTGTCACACCGCGCTAAAGCGGAAACATGAGGTGTGGTGGTACAAAGAGTTTCATAGCAAAAGTTAAAAGACAACACCAACCATAATATTAAAAATCATTAAAAATTTACAATGGGTTCGAACAACTTTTAAAAGAAATTACAATGTAATTTAAAATACAACACATGCGAACGCTCCTAAAATTGATGTGTCTCAAAGTGCCACTTACTCGATGATCCCTGAAAGAAAAACATGTAAAACGAGCGTCAACTATAAAAATAGTTGGTGAGCACTCATAGATAAATAATAATAATAATAATAATAATAATAATAATAACAACAACAACAACAACAACAACAACAACAACAACAACAACAACAACAATAATAATAATAATAATAATAATAATAATAATAATAATGGTTTTATGAATCGAAATCAAAGTTTTGATAAAAGATTCCATAAATAAAAGTATATTGTTAAAATGAGTAATAAGTTAGTATAAACAAAGTTAGTTGTCATCATGAGATATAAAGTGTGTTGCCCAAATGAGATGCAACGTTCATATTCTCATGGGAAATAAAGTTCGTTACTCAAACGAGTAAACAAGTTTTCATTGCTAAAATAATCAAGTTTGTTGCTACAAGGAGCAAACAATTTCATTGCTAAAACATGTATATAAGTTTCCAGTAATAAAAGTTTGTTGTTGTAATGAGAAACAAAGTTCATTGCTATAATGCGAAACAAAGTTCATTGCTATAATGAGAAACAAAGTTCATTGCCATAATTAATAAACAAGTTTGTATATGTATGAGCAAACAATGAGTTCCCAACCAAGCCTATGATGGATGCCCTATCAAGATCTATGTTTATCGTTCCATAGATTATATGGTATCATGCACTCTAGTAATTGGGCGAGTCAGGAGTTGTCAATTCCTAATAGCGTTATCCATAATGACCATTGGCTCAAAGAGTTAATGGTTGGAGTAAAGTGTAAGAGAAGGGAATTAAGACGATAAAGCATCATGGTTCGTGTTGCATAGACATACATAGAATATATAGCAAAATATAGAAATCAAGTTTGATACAAATCAATTTAAATACAACGAACAATAAACAGTTTTTCGGACATGCTTGTCCACTCCAAAAAATAAAAACCGAAAATATGGGAGTCGTGAATACTCACTATGCATTAAGATGATGCAAATGGTGTCTTGAACTACGCTTCACTCGTACCACTATCGTTTTTCGGCAACGATGTTACACGCGTATGAGTCTCTAATTGAAATCTAATACTAGTATATTTACTACTACAATAGAATTATGTCAATAATGTGTCAAAATTTAATACTGTTATCTTACAAATATTTTTTTTTTCTGAAATGGTGAAATTTTATAACTCATGTGATTAGATAATTTTGGATATTATTTTCCATATTTTTGTAAAATTAATTGAGGGTATTTCAATACATTTAAATGTGTTTTAAGCTCTTAAAAATCTAAAAATAATATCAAATAGTTTTCAAAATTCATCAAAATTTACATTTTTGTTCCAAATATAGTAGAAGTCCTCCAGAAAGTTTCCCTTGAATTTTTGATATGATTAACTATTTATCCTAATTTTTAAGCCTTATTAAAAATATGAATTCGTGAAAAATAGTATCCAGATGATAAAAATTCTCAAACATTTTATAAAACTGCCATTGAACATACTTAAGCTGGGAAAAATATAAAAATGGATTTATAAACTGTTTAACCCAATTTTATGATTTTTGTGCATTTAAGTTTATTAAATCTTGGGAAAATAGAAGAAAAATATCATATAGAAGAGAAAAATCATTAAAAATTTTATGTATGATCCTAATTTATTATAAGATTTTCTGGTAAATTTTCATGAATTTGGAATGAATAAAACTATTTTTCCTATTTTTTTTCCATTATACACACAAAAATCATGGAAAAATAGATATACGTTTTGAAAAATTCCCAAAATATTTTTCTGAGTCTTAAACATTATTTAGAATCTGAGAAAAATAAGATATGATATTTTAACATTCCCTATTATGGTTTTATGATTTATTGGAACGAAAAAAAATTCAAAATATACTAAACAGTAACAAAAATCGATGAAACTTCTTCAAATATGTTTTTATCTTAAAGGGTTATCCATGAAATTTTTCCATAATTTATTTACTAGTGTAAGTACTATATATGCTTTAACATTCTATTTTCTTATTATTTTCATGTAAAAATAAAGAAAATATATATTAAGCTAAAAATTTCCAGAATGCATCTTCATACAATTGAATAAAAATGAATAATCATTTTCTTATTTTTGATGTCAAAAAACATGCCTAAAGGGTCAATAAATTATAGAGAAAACTTGGTTCTTGTGATTTTGGTAAAGATTATTGATATTATTTTGAGAATTTTTGCAACATGTTACAAAGACTTTTGAATCAAGATTTTTTTCCCTCTTAATAAATAATTCGAAGTACTCAAATTAAAATTTTCTTGATTTTTAGTGATTAATAAGAGCTTTAAACATGCAATACAAAATTAGTATTCACAAAAAGGTGTTGTTTGAGCACCAGCTTTCTAAAACTTCCTAAAAATCGAAATATTGGAATTTTCCAATGAGGTCAGATGGGTTTGAAAGCTAACTCAAAATATTATATTTCAAAAAAAGAATCTCGAATTTTTCTTAATATATGAGTGAGATATGGCAGTTTAAAGTCAGGTAAAGAAATCTGGCAGATTGCATGCATGATGATTGGTTAGAAAAGTGAGTTTTCATCATTTCTTTGAATAATCTTTTGAAATATTTTATGAATTCATGATAAACTCATATTCTAGTCATGTTTCTAGAGATCAAAATATTAAAACTTATCAAAATGTATACATGCATTTATGAACAAAATTTTGTTTCTAAAAAACTCTTAACTTGAATTTGATGTTTTAATACTTAAAATTGATTTGTACACAAATATAATGAACATGACACCTTGTTTATCATCCATTGATGGTGTTAAAACACATCCATGATGTTCTAAAAACCATTTTAACAAAAAGAAAACAAGTTTGAAGAAGATGAAGAAGTAGAATAAGGAGAAAGTGTAAGAAAACTTGTGATTTTGAAGGAATAATGAAGTAGAAATCGAGTTTACCTTCAAGAACACCACAAGATGATGAAGATTTAGAGTTCAAAGTGTGTTCTTGGACTCATTTTCTGGAATAAAATCCGTGGTTGAAGGAGAGAGGAAGAGAGAATAGAGAGAAAATAAAGTGGAGGTGTTGGAAAAATGAGAGAGAGTGAGGGATATGGAGTGTAAGGTATGTGTAAATGTTTTAGGAAGGAAAATATTGAAAAATGAGAGAGGGTGGCCAACTTTTTATGGTATAATCCCCTCCCTCTCTTTTAAGTTTGTAAAAAAATTCAATTATTTTATAAAAGTTTCGAACTTTTTATAAAATATACACCCTAACCAAGATTTTGTTCATGAAATATTAATTTTTGACTTACAAATTATGGGTAATTGTTAATGACTTAAACTTTTTTTGTTCATTTATTATATTTTCCTGAATTTAGTCATTTTCAATTGATATTATGAGGTTCATAACAAATTTTATTGAGTCTTAGGTGTTAAAGTTTATAAATATGAGATTTTAGGGCTTTTAGGGTTTTTGAGAGTTTGTAAATCTTTGGATATCAAAATAAATAGAATCTTTGAGACTTCAAATTATCTTATGTTATTATAACTCTTGTATAGTTATAAATAATGTTTGTAACTTATTTTATCGGTTTATTGGCATTCTATGTAGTGGTTTCGACATTGAAGCGAAATTGAGGAATCAAGTATACTAGTCCTAGTCTTCAACTTTGACTTAAGTTCCATGAGACTCCGACCTAATTTCTACTACTAGGTCAAGTGTATAATGTGTGTATATGATTCATGAAAGGGTGTTCGAGTCAAAGAATGCCCCGAATATGGATAGTCTTTACAATTAAGTAGTTGTAGAATTCACATAACCATGTGAAATCTAACTACACTATCCTTCGATTATACTTGTTTCCAAGTTTCTATTAGGTTATAACTTAGCTTCTAGTTACTAAGTCTAGTATGTTTGGTGCCTATACGTGCAACTAAGTTTAGTCAAATCTAAAACCGACTCGAATTTTGACGGTTGTCATAATTATGAATATGTAGATGTCATATACTTATTCTAATGCATATTGATATACATAATAATCATATGTATTTAATTTCCTTATGTATATACTCTTTCTTTTTTATATGCATATTCATATTTATATACTTATTCATATGCATATGTATATAGTTATTCATGTGTATATGTATATGTTTACTCTTATGCATATGGAGGCATTAAAAATGTTTTTTAATGTGCATGTACATATGTACATGTTTTTTAAAAATATATATGTGCAATAGCACATGTTATTTTAAAATATGCATATACAAAAATAAATATGAATATGCATTAAAATATAATTTTATTAAAAAAAAATCTTTTTTAAATATTAATTTCGAAATGTAAGAAATGTTTTTGATTTTATTTTGAAAGTGTATTGCTATTTGTGGTTCTATTTTGAAAGTCCATTGATGTTTTTTGTTCTATTTTCAAAGTACATTGCTATTTTTATTATATTTTGAAAGTACGATGTTGTTTTTGTTCTATTTTAAAAGTTTGTTGTTGTTTTTGGTTATATTTTCAAAATGCATTGCTGTTTTTGGTTATATTTTGAAAGTGCACTACTGTTTTTGGTTAGATTTTCAAAGTTCGTTGCTATTTTTCGTCCTATTTTTAAATTGCATTACTGTTTTTGGTTATATTTTAAAAGTGCATTGCTGTTTTTGGTTCTATTTTGAAAGTTCATTGTTGTTTTTGGTTCTATTTTCAAAGTGCATTTTTGTTTTTGGTTATATTTTTAAGGTACATTGTTGTTTTTTATTATATTTTAAAAGTTCATTGTTGTTTTTTGTTCGATTTTCAATGTGTATTGTTGTTTTTGGTTATATTTTAAAAATGCATTGTTGTTTTTGGTGCTATTTTAAAAGTTAATTTTGTTTTTGAAAATACATTTTTTTAATGAATATATATATATATATATATATATATATATATATATATATATATATATATATATATATATATATATATATATATATATATATATATATATATATATATATATATATATATATATATGACTACGCATTGAAAATGCATTTTTTGAAAAATCCTTTCTTCAAATATTAATTTCGAAATGTAATGAATTTTTTCGTAGATTTTAAAAAGTAAAAATAAATAAAAATAAATAATTTTAAAAATTGCAAATATATGAAAATATGCCTTATTATTTCGAAAATAAGATTTAAGATTTAAAAAAAAGAATTTTTCAAAAAATATTTTTAAAGCATATTTATATTTTTTTTATGCATACATATATTTTCAGAAAAATATACATATATACAAACATATAATTCTTTTTTTCAAAATTTATATGTATTAACATTCACATATGAAATTTGGTAACTAAATTCATTATGGATAAAAAGTTTGTTGGTTCTCTCCATCAATTTAGTTCTCCATTGATCTTGTTTCTCTTTCTTTCTGTCTCTCTCTCTCTCTATCTATCTATCTATCTATCTATCTATCTATCTATCTATCTATATATATATATATATATATATATATATATATATATATATATATATATATATATATATATATATATATATATATATATATATATATATATAGAGAGAGAGAGAGAGAGAGAGAGAAAAGTTTAATAAAAAACCATTATTAATTAAGTTACCAAGTAACCAATCTAAAGTATCGAAATTTAAAGCGATCAACGGTAAAAGAAAGCGGTGTAGACTTTTATAATTGAAGCACATGCATCGTATTATAGCAAAACCTACTTTCTTTTTTTTGTTTATTTTTTTAAGCTATGTTTTTTATCGAAAAAAAAAACGAATATACAATTGTTCATGATTTTTCGTCATTTTTCCAGAGAGATCTATATTAATATACAAAAAATGATTTTTTTTTTCAAAAAAACTAACTTCTTTTCTTTGTTTTTTGAAAAGTTAAGCCCTATTTTTTAGCGAAAATTTTAAATAAATATATCAAAATTCATATTTTTGGTAGTCTTTAAACATAGATTCATATTGATGTAAAAAATGAAATTTCAGTCAGATTGTGAATCTGAATCTTAGTAGATTCACAATGTGAATAATTGTAAGTCAGATTCACATTGTGAATATTAAATGAAATATTTACAGTTTAGTTTCACATTGTGGATCTAAATTGATCGAGATTTTTTTTAATCGATGTTGATGTTAATTAATAGACAACAAAAAATTTAAAATTTTGACATAATTAGTTTTTTTGGATAACAATAAACTTAAATATATAAAAAAAACAACAAAACGAAGCATGTTCTTCCGAATAAAAAATTTTGTTTTTTATATATCAATATGTATCTTTATGGAAAGAGGGCAAAAATTTGTGAATGGTATATTCAGTTTTTTATGATAAAAGACGTGGCTTAAAAAATTACACAAAAAAATAGGTGACTTTTTGGTAAAGATGTGAGTTTTATGGTATAATTTGGTGTATATGTGTCCAATGTACAAGTATACATTCATTTCCTTGGCCGTTGACCGTTTTAAATTTCGAAGCTCACGATTATATATATATATATATATATATATATATATATATATATATATATATATATATATATATATATATATATATATCAGGGCCAACTTTACTCTTTACAAAACTAAGTAAGGGATTAGGGCCCCAATTATAAAAAGCCTTTAATTTTAAAGTTTATTCTGTTAATTATATATGTATATATACGTATTTCTTTGGTTCCGAAGACAAGTTGGAGTTTGGCATGGTGGTAAAAGTGATGGTTTATAAATCTAAATCTCTCAAGTTCAAAACTATTTGCTAATTTGAAGGGCTCCAATTTTTTTGTTTGTTTAAAGCCCCTAAATTGATTGAGTCGTCTCAATTAATTGTAAGGGCTGAGATGACAATTCTCCACAACCCATTTCGTCAAGGGCACTAACACCAAACCTAAATACTTCGTCGTGGTACATTCATATGCGACCCACGTCCGTAGTAGATAATACGGACTCGAAGATTTAATCACGTGAGGTGAACGTCCGTGGAATGTCATTTATGTGGGTTTTATTATTATTTTCATCTATTGTATTATTTTTTACTTTTGCTAAAAAATAATAATAATAATAATAATAATAATAATAATAATAAATAGATATATGATTGGTTTTGACGTTTTTAATTTCTTTTGTTTTTTTAATTAAAAAAAGCTATTTTTTTCTTCTTGTTTTTGTTTTTTTAGTTTTTTTATTTTTTATTATTTTTACTACATGCTTGAAGGTACTAGTATTTTTCTTTACTTCTTTTTTTTTTTTTTTTTTTTTAATTTTTTAATTTTTTGATTTATTTTTTGTTTTGCTTTTTGCTAATTTTTTGATTTTTTAACTAAATATCGGCTTTTATTTTTAATATTTAACAATTATAAAATTTTAATTAAGAAGAATATTAAGGATTGTAATATTTTTTCGTTCATACTTTATTTGAATAGTAATTTTTTGTTCATAAAATTTTGAATCAAATTATTTTGAATTGTAGTATTTTGAATCAATTCATTTTTGAATCAGATGATATTTGATCAATAGCATATTCAACTAAATATAGTTTTTGTTCAAAAAAAATTATGGATCATTATATAATTTGAATCATTTTAATTTAAATTGTAAAATATATAATTAAGGATTATAAAATATTTGAGTCTAAATATTTTTTATAACTCCCGATTCGTCAGGTATAGATTTAACGATTATTTCAATTAAACAAGGACTAGACCAGAGTACGTTGGGCGTACACAAGGTACGCATGACGTACTCCTTTGCATGCGCGCTTCGTGGATGACTCCTACATGCGTTGGACATACCCATGCATACGCAGGACGTACTCAAGCCAGAGGCAAACCCTAATTTTAGGGTTTGCATCCTATGCAAGCTCATTAAATCCTTGAAGTTCATCACCTTATTAGCCTCCTTTGCCTCTTGAGTTATATCTCGAAACCCTAATCTACTTTCCCTAAAATTTTAGCTTGTGTATGTGTTTTGGATTAGAATAAGAAGAAGAGTTGTGAGGAAGCATTGGATTAGAAAGAACTTGTAGATCCAAAGGTTTCTCATCATTTCTAGATTATTGAAGGTAAAAAGCTTCTACATTGATGACTCCATGTGTTAGTTGTTAGTTTAGGGCTTATTTTATCATAATATAGTCCTTAAGGTATTTCTTGAGAGTATAAGCTACTCCAGAAGGTTATAATGCAAAATCCTAGTGTTTCGAACGTCTCTTAAGCATAAAAATGGAGTCTTGATGGATGAAATTCAATCATGCAAGGATTGAAGCTGGTTTCATGAAGATAATGTGGTTAAATCCAATATTTACCTCATTAAGACATGCAAAAGCATAAAGTTGGCAACTTTATCGCTTAATGCACTTTAATAAGCCTAGATCTAAAATTAGACGTTAGGTCTTAACTTATTAAGACCGTAGAATAAGGTTTTGGACATCTGCAACATACGTCGGGCGTACCTAGGGGCATGTTGTGTGTACGCGTCTAAAGTCCCGATGATATGAGGGTTGTGAGTACGTCGGGCGTACTATTTGGTATGCCGAGAGTACTCATCAGAGTGGGCTTTGGGCTTATTTCGGGCCATGTGTAGGACTTAGGGACTTTGGCCCTTGTTGGGCCGTAAGCTTTTATGTGATAGGCCTTTAGGGCTTGGGATTATTTTGGACATAGAATATCTTTTGGACTTCGTGGCTAGTAGCATTTGGGCCTTGATAGGCTAGGCCCAATAAGGTAAGGAATAAGTAACTTTTTCCTCAAGGCCATGATTTAGGGTTTGAACTTACGGGTTGGACTATTGACCTAATTTCTAATTAGGGTCCTTCTACTTGTGATTTAGAGGGGATTTTCTAGTTCAGTAGCCCAATCACTTGTTTGACTATTAGCAGACTGAGGTGAGTTTGCTCACTATACTGTAGGACACTAGGATATGTTTTATGCTTATAGTCTTTGTGAGTCCTGATACATGTGTTATATGCATGTGTGCTTATTTGCTATATATATGTAGGGTGAAATAGACCCAGTACTGCCTTGTGCTGACACATGTATTGAAATAGACTTAAGGGTGAAATAGATCCAGTATGGCTTAGGCCAACGCATGAGTTGAAATAGACTCAGGGTGAAATAGGCATGGGGGTGGGATAGAGCCGACACGACCTCAAGCTGGAAGAGATGTATGGTATGTAGTATTTTGGGGAACTCACTAAGCTTCATGCTTACGATTTTTAGTTTATGTTTCAGATACTTCTGGATCAAAGGGGAAGTGCTCGGAATGATCGTCTCGCACACACCATATTGTTCCACATTTTATTTGACTTTGATGTATTTGTATGATTTTTTCATACTCTGATCTCATTATGGTTTTATGAAAATGTTTTGGATGATGGTTTTATTATTATAAAAATTGAAAGTTTTGGTCGTAAATTTTGGGACGTTACAAGTTGGTATTAGAGCCTTCGTTTGAGGGATTCAAGTACATTCTCGGGTTTTTCTGAACTGAAACTGGGGATTTGGTAGATTTTTCAAAAAGTAAATGTTTTATAAAAAGATTATATAATAAAATAAAGGGGTGTGGTGCATGCAATCGACCGAGCTCATGTAAGTTTTCCCAAAATGGTCATTCATGTTTTATGATATGCTTTGATTTGTGAATCTGTGAATCACATGCTAGATTATGGATAAGGATCTGCTCATGATTTGCATGATAGAATGTTATGAGAGATTCCTATGTATGCCTATTGTATGAGCTTGTAGACTTGCATGCTAGTATTGATCAGTTAGTGATAGAATAACCTGTTTAGGTTATTCTTGTTTTGATTACTCAATGCTCGAATGCTCTTGTTTTGTGATTTTAGGAGTTCCCATTAACTTTAACTAACTAATAAGCGAATATGTTATGTTATATATTATTGAGACTATATAATTTTAGAAGGTTAGGCTTTAACTCTGTTGCACAGCTCTTGTTTGAGTCCAAACGTTGTAGTGTAAGACCTTTCATTCGAAGAATTATCTGGTATCAGTAAAATGTAATTGTGTTTGCGAGCTAGTTAAAGGGTGTTAAGGGGAGTTCCTTCTGCTGTTAAAGATGGAGAATAGTGTGGGGGTTTCCCTAGGAAGACCTAGGAGGTGATTCGATGCTGAGAGCCTTGTTATATTGAGAATTATTGGGTTGATTGTACGGATAGATGTGGAAGGTAGTATGGGACTATACTATTGGAAGCAGAAAATGTGTACTCGAGTCAAGGAAAGTCACGATGATACCAAGAAGCTTATAGGATATGGGATTCCTCTATGTATATGTATTTATGTGTTCCTGATGGTTTGAATGGTCTGTTTTCAGTATGATGGTCACTTAAGGAGGATCTGGTAGTGGTTCTTTTGGTGGTGAGAGTCCGAACTCTAGGGCCGAACATATGGATGATCAAATGCAGGAGTTCATGTCATCATAGTTTACCTGAGATCTTCGGTACGGTCAAGGAGGGTATTCTGGATGAGCGCTTGGGTGCCTTTCGTATTGAGATGGTGACGATGGTGGGAGCCCATTCTTTGACTTTCGTGACTTCTGGGCATGTGGGGATATGGAGTTCTTCGGGAAGAGGGACCCGATTGTGAGCAAGCGTTAGTTGGCAGACATTAGGAATGCCTTCCGATCTAGTCTTAGTCCTGAGGAGGCAAAGGTCAGAATTGCATTCTGTCTTCTGAAAGACAAAGGTCGAGATTGGTGGGAAGAGGTTAGGCATGCCTTGGGAGGTGAGGAAATTGAGTCCATGACTTGGTAGGATTCTGTGACGAGGTTTCGAGCCGAGTTTGCACCTGTGATTGAGGTCCAACAGTTGGTGAGGGAGTTTTATGACCTTCGCCAGACTACTGAGATGGTGGCAGAGATTATTGTTATGTTCCGTGAGAGGGCATTATTGATTTCGTAATATGTGGCAAACACTGATATGAAGAAGGTGAGGTACCATGAGATGTTGAGGAGCGATATTTGTTAGTTTGTGAGCCGATCCTATTGCAAGACACTGGAGGATATGATAACACATGCCATAGAGAGGGATATTGACTTGGAGATGGAAAGGAAGAGGAAGTCGGATGAGTATCGGGGTTCAGAGGGTTCGGGCAAGAGGCCCAAGGTATTTGATTCGAGATCGAGAGGCCAGCAGGACCAGGGCTATTGTAGCAAGTGCATCAAGACGCACGATAAAGCTTGTAGGGGTGGTGGTGGTTCATCCTGCTATAAGTGCGACAAGATTGGGCATTTTAGTTGGGATTGCACTGTCACTACCCAGGGATTGCACTGTCACTACCCAGGCTATAAAAAGGTCGATTGTCCGAGTCTAGTAGCGGCAGAACCGGTTGTAGCTCCTGCTCCGACGACTTTGAGGATTATAGATGGCCGCTAGGGCAAGGCGGATGCGCATGTTGTGAGGAGCATGGTTTTTCAGATGACAGCCGAAAAGGCTCGTAAACCACCAGATGTGCTGACAGGTATGTATCTTCTCCTCATTTCTTTATTTACGTTGATTTTCTACTTATATTTGTTTGTTTTATTTTAGGACCGTTCCTTGTGAATGGTATCTCTGCCTTGGTATTGTTTGATTTGGGTGCTACCCGATCTTTTTTATCTCTTGCGCTTAGCAAGAGGTTTGCCGATGCTCTAGGGGAGCTGGATTGTCCATTAGAGGTTGAGATTGTTGATGATTGTCCTATGTAAGTATCTAGGGTTCATCGAGGTTGTGTCCTGGAGTTTTTTAGCGAGCGGTATCTTATTGATTTGGTTCCTATTTTGTTACGTAGGAACAAGGTTATAGTGGGGATAGATTGGTTGAGTCCCAATGGGAAATAATTGATTGTGAGCATCATAAGATACATGTTCAAAACTCAAGTGGGGGAGAGTTAGTGGTCCAAGGAGAGAGTGTTTAGTGCAAGCTGGTTTTATGATCAACAGCTAAGGCCAGGCGTTATCTTCAACAGGGTTGTTCTGGATTTGTCGCCTATGTTATGGATACCCGGGAGAAGGGTAGCGCGATTGTGGATGATGCGCCAGTTGTTTGGGAATATCCAGATATGTTCCTGGTGCAACTTCGATATCCAAAGCACCTTATCAGCTAGCACATCCGTAGATGTAGGAGTTGTCTACACATCTGTAGGAGCTGTTAGACAAAGGATTCATACGGCCGAGTAATTTACCTTGGGGAGCGATGATCTTGTTTGTAAAGAAGAAGTATGGGTCACATCGGATGTGTATCGATTACGTGGACCTGAATAAGCTAACAGTGAAGAACCGTTATCCACCCACAAATATTAACAATTTGTTTGACCAGCTTCAAGGTGCAACTTGGCTTTCCAAGATCGATCTACATGCGGGGTTTCTCCAAGGTAGCAGCTCCTTTGACTAGATTAATGAAGAAGACTGTCACTTTTTGCTGGGGGACTGAGCAGAAGGAAACTTTTGAGACCCTAAGGCAGAGATTATGAGAGAATCCGATTTTAACCCTGCCTAAGGGTGTCGAGGATTTTGTGGTTTATTGTGATGCGTCGACCATGGGTTTGGGTGCGGTTCTGATGCAGAGGGGTCGCATTATTGCTTACGCATCGAGTTAGCTGAAACCTCATGAGGCAAACTATCATACACATGATTTGGAGCTGGGGGCAGTGGTGATTGCCCTCATGATTTGACGATATTACCTCTATGGGGTACGTTATACTATCTACATGATGATGGGTTTTGAGCATTCTAACACTCCTATGGTGTACATGCAACCCTATAAACCTTGGACCTATGTTTTCTCTATTATACATGAAAATATTTAATATTCCAAGGTTTCATCCTAACTAACATACCATGGGGTACTTGTAATATAAAACTTAGTGGGATGACATACCTTTTTCCTTGTGGTTGATTCCTTGGAGCTTTAAGATCCTAGCACCAATAATGTGGATGCCTAGAGTGGAATCACAAATCACCAAAAACACATTGGAAAACTTGAAAGAATAATAAGCACACTAGAAATCGGCCCACTCTTGTTTACTCACACACTAGTGCCATTTCATGTGCCATTGACCCCTTTATATAGTGTGGTGGATTAGGATTACATTCATGTAAACCCTAATACGCATGACCTTTCATTTCCATAAGATCCATGGGTTAAAGCTCCATGGACTTTCCATGTAAGCCTAGCCCATTCTAAATAAGCATTGGCCCACTCTATATATATATATATATATATATATATATATATATATATATATATATATATATATATATATATAAGAGTCCATATTTAATTAGTTACCTTTTGATCACTAAATTAATTCCAAATTAATTCTAGATCAATACTAATTAAATAATATGATTTCATATAAACCATAGACATGCTATCTTAAAAGACTATCCATAAAAATTGTTCCGGTGAAGTGCAACCCAAATGCACCATGCTACTCTCGGGTCAAGTACATAACAATAATAGTTATGGAATTAGACATCTAATACAATAGTCTCATACTTGGATAAGTCTAAAACTATTATTCAAGCATGACTCCAAGATCCTGACTAGCAATCGTAGCTCTTAAAGCCACTGTCGAACTCTGAACTAGTCAAATGACGTGTCCATTAGATAAGGGAACATATATTCCTCCATTCTAGATATCATATGGACTAAGACATGGATTATAATCATTCTCTATGTCCATTTGTTGTTTCCTAATTTCCGATTTATGACGACTGACTAATTGAACAAATCAAATCAGTTAAGGCTTGGCCGAGCACTTAGGGGTGTCATCACTAAATCATCGAGGGTCCCACGGATATCGCTTTTATCCCTCCAAGGGTAAAAGGAATGGATAAACTTCGACTCATATGCTTGTACTAACCATTTGTTGAATTATACACAATGGCATGTTTTATAACATCAAGTTACTGATACATTTTCATGCAATCAATGTATAACCAACTCATAGTCAACAAATCATATCTCTAGGTTTGAAGAATATAAGATATTATCGTCTCATGATCACTCGTGATAAAATCCATGAAGTGATTAAAATAAGCGTGGGTTTAATCCAATACTCGAATCTCATTCTAGGTGCACTCATGAATGTTGTTGCAACTATTTCTATGTCTAACCACTTTAAACATCTACAAGCCAACTTCATGACAGTCTTGATTCATACCTACTTCCAAAATATAACTGATGGTGGAGAGTTTGAATAACCTAGTTATTTGGGAAGCCAAAACATGCAAAGTCAAACACAAGAATAATCAAATCCAATATGGCCCCATGAACCTTTGAGAGTAAATAGAACAAGTTTATTTAGGCACCATATTGATTACTCATTATTCATTGTACAATGTTTTGAATTTATCAAATTAATACTTGAATTAAAACAATAGTTGTCCCACGCTCCAAACATGTACACTATGTTTTCTAAACAATAGTTATGCCATACACCAAGTATGCACACTATGTTTGTCTAGGATCGTTACTTGTGGAATAGTTAGATTGGACATAATTCCAATGATTCTCATTTCACAATCCCAAATCCTTACCGTAAATGTAAGAATTCCAAATTCCCTCCATTTACCAACATCTATTAGATTCTAAACTTATATGCATTGATCCTCTTGTAATGATTATGCACAAAGTCACAAAGACTTGTCAACAGACATTATAGAGTATTCTAATGGAGATCAATTCCATGGAAACGAAGTCACTGAAGGGTTTTAAGCATTCTAACACTCCTATGGTGTACATGCAACCCTAGAAACCTTGGAACTGTGTTTTATATATGATACATGCAAAACTGTTTTTCCAAGGTTCATAACCTATCTAGTATACATGGGGAACTTTTAAACATAAAAGTTAGTAAGAAATACATACCTTGTAGTAGTTAGGATCCCTTGAAAACCTTGTGAGCCTAGCACCTCAAGTTTGATGCCTCAAATGTCTCACACAACACCAAATGCACTTGGAATAACTTAGAGAGAAATGAAGAACACTTAAAAATAGGCTAGCCCTCACTTTTATGTCTTAGTGGCCGATTTTGATGAACAAAGTGTTGCTTATATAGTGTGTTACAATTAGGGTTACACCATGTAAACCCTAATTGTCATGACTTTTCATTTCCATGACCCATGGGTTCTATAAACACCATGAAGCATCCATGGAGCATCCTATGGGTTTTAGCCCAACTTGATAATCCATGAAGCATTAGCCCACTATATAAGTATGGATGATTTACACAATCAATCCATATATTTAATTAGTCTCCTTTTGATCACTTAATTAATTCTTGATCAATACTAATTAAATAATATTATTAATATAATAGAACTTATAATATATTAACAAACCTTAAGTGTTATTTCTCTCATTTTAGTCTATCTAACTGGATGATACCATGCAACCCAAATGGACCATGCCAAACCAGGTCAAGTACATACCAGAAATAGTTATGGACTTAGACACCTAATGCAACAGTCTCCCACTTGGATGAGTCTAATAACTATTACTGCAAGTATGACTTCCGGAACCGATTAGCAATCGTAGCTTTTTCAAGGTCTCTCGGAACTGAGATGATGATGATGACACGTCATTCAAGATAAGTGATCATATAATCCTTTCTTGTATATATTAGTTGGACAAATACATGGAACTATGTCTTACTTTTTGTTCTACAGTTGTTTCCTAATTTTCGATTTGTTTGACATAGAACTTAATCGAACACATCAATTTAGATCAGATCGGGCCCGGTACATAGTTCAAAACACAATCATCGAGGGGCCTAGAGGTCGCTTCTAATCTAAGAAGGAACAGATAAACTTCGACTCGTATGCTTGTTCTACTACTTGTTGAATTGTACACAAAGGCACGTTTTAAAACATCGAGTTACCAATGCGTTTTTGTACAATCAATGCATAACCAACTCATAGGAAACAAGTCATATCTCTAGGTTTGAAGACTTATATGATATTACCGTCTCACGATCACTCGAGATAAATTCAATGAAGTGATACAAGTGAGTGTCGGTTGGATCCAATACTCAGAACTTATGAGCACTCATGAGTGTTGTAGCACCTCTTTGCTATGTCCAACAACTTAGATATCTACAAGCCAACTCATGACAGTTTTGATTCATATCTCCTTCCAATATATGACTGACTATGGAGAATTTGAATAATATGATATACCATAACATAATTATTCTGGAAGTCAATAATATGCAAAAATGAAATTATAGTAAACGATTGACAAAATATAGCAAGAATTTACTCATAAATAAACAACGACTTTTATTCATCATCAAATGTCAAGTACACTTTACAAATTTCAAATCTATCTAACAACTAAAACTAATATCATCTTTCATCCCTATGCGCCTCGAATGCTAGAGATGCTTAACCCTACCCAGTCCCTTCGTGAGGGGATTTGTTGGGTTCTCATCTGATGATACCCTCTTTGCCACGAGGAGGCCTTCTTCTATACGATGTCTGATGAAATGATATTTTCAATTGATGTGTCTGGATCTCCCGTGATCCCTTGGTTCCTTGGCTATGGGAACTACACTTTCACTATAACATAAAATTTACATAGGCTCCTTTATAGCTGGTACAACTCCAAGGTCTCCAATGAAGTTCTTTAGCCATATAGGCTCCTTTGCTACCTCGCTTGCCGCTATATACTCTGATTCGCAAGTTGAATCAGCCACTATCTCCTGCTTGGAACTTTTCTAAGTTATTGCTCCTCCGTTTAAGGTAAAGACCCAACCTGACTGAGAGCGGAAACTATCCTTATCAGTCTGGAAGCTAGCATCACGATACCCTACTACTCTCAATTCATCTCTCCCACCGAGGGTAAGGACCCGATCCTTAGTCCTCCGCAGGTACTTGAGAATGTTCTTCACCGCAGTTCAGTGACCCTTGCCAGGGTTCCCCTGATATCTGTTGACCATTCTCAAGGCAAAGGCCACATCAGGAAGAGTACAAGTCATAGCATACATGATCGAGCCTACAGCGGAAGCATACAGTACTTGACTCATCTCAGCTGTCTCAGCCTCTGTACTCGGGCTCTGAGTCTTACTAAGTCTAGCATTACTCTGGATCGGTAATTCTCCTTTCTTGGAATTATGCATGTTGAACCTATTTAGAACCTTATCCAAGTAGGTACTCTGACTAAGTCCAATTAGTCTTTTACTCCGGTCTCTAAAAATCCTTATCCCTAGGATATAGGTAGCTTCTCTAAGGTCCTTCATAGCGAAACGCTTCCCAAGCCAGGACTTAACCTCCTGCAAAGTTGGGATGTCATTTCCCATGAGTAGTATGTCATCCACATACAGTACCAAAAAGCTGACTATACTCCTACTAGCCTTGACATATACAAAAGATTCATCTTCGCTCTTCGAAAAGCCAAACTCTTTAACTTTCTCATCGAAACAAAGATTCCATCAGCGAGGTGCTTGTTTCAATCCATAGATGGATTTCTCAAGCTTACACACTCGATTAGGGTATTCTGTGCTGACAAAACCCTCTGGCTGACTCATGTAAACATGCTTAGCCAACTTTCCATTAAGGAAACAGTTTTGACATCCATTTTCCATATTTCACAATCATGAAATGCAGCAATGGCTAACATAACCCTAATAGACTTAATCTTTGCTAATGGTGAAAAGGTCTCGTCATAGTCAACTCCCAGAGTTTGAGAAAAAGCCTTTTGCAACCAGCCGCGCTTTATAAGTGTGTACATTACCATCCATTCGGTCTTCTTCTTGAAGATCCATTTGCACCCAACTGTCTTACGACCTGGTACATTGTCAATCAAGTTCCAAACTTGATTGTCATACATGGACTGTATCTCGCTGTCCATAGCCTCTTTCCACTTAGCAGCCTCAGGGCCTGCCATGGCTTCCGTGTAGCTGTTAGCTTCATCCAGACCAATCAGTGTGTTATCACTACTAAGTGTATCACCTTCCGTAGTACTATGGAAACTATAGTACTGCTCAGGTGCATTCCTAACTCTCATGGAACACCTCAGAGGTACAAACTCATCAGTCGGATCAACAGGACTTTCCTCCTCAGGTTGATTGCTAGTGTTTGAGGTTCCTTCACCACTTGACTCTTGAATTTCTTCAAGGTCAATTTGCCTCCCATTGTTTCCTTAGCTTATGAAATCTCTCTCTCCCTCTCTCTCTCTCTCTCTCTCTCTCTCTCGATCGAAAGACTCCCCTCCTGGCTACAAAGACCACATTATCACTGGGTCTGTAGAAGAAGTAACCGAAGGATTTCTATAGGTATCCGATGAAAATACACCTCTCACTTCGGGGTTCGAGCTTATCGAGAGTATCGCGCCTCACGAAAGCCTCGCAACCCCAAATCTTGATGTGGTCCAAATTTGGAACTTTTTCGGTCCACATCTTATGAGGTGTTTTGACAACCTTTTTGGTAGGGACTAGATTAAGAATATGGGCGATAGTCTCTAAGGCATACCCCCAAAATGAATTTGGTAGCGAAGCTCAACTCATTATGGAACGAACCATGTCCAATAAAGTTCGATTACACCTCTCAGCCACACCATTAATTTGTGGTGTCCTGGGAGGTGTCAATTGTGAGACAATCCCACATTACTTAAGATAGTCAAGGAAATCTGTACTAAGATACTCACCACCTCGATTGGATCGAAGCATCTTAATGTTCCTACCTAATTGATTCTCCACCTCCTGCTTAAACTCTTTGAACTTTTCAAAGGTTTCCGACTTATGCTTGATTAAGTAGACATATCCATATCTACTAAAATCATCAGTAAAAGTCACAAAGTAGCGATTAGCATCCCTTGTGGCGGTTCTGAAGGGTCCACACACATCAATGTGTACTAGATCCAACAAACCTTCACCCCTAGCACAAGAACCAGTGAAGGGTGATTTCTTGCTCAAATGTGTACTAGATCCAACAAACCTTCACAACTATCATCCGACTTTAGCTCAAATGACTCCAAGACTCCATCCTTTTTGAGTTGTCCTATGCATTTCTTGCTTACATGTCCAAGATGATAATGCCATAATGATGCTTTATCCAAGTTAGTGGAAGAATCAATACACAACACATTATTTCCTAGGTTATCTACAACAGACACAACTTCATACACACCATCATATGGTAATGCTTTAAAATAAAGAACATTATTAAAGAAAGCATTGATACTGCCATATTTATTATCAAAAGAAAAAGGTAAACCCTTGTTTCTACAAAGCATGAAAAAAATAATATTCCTCGCCATTTCAGACGAGTAACAACATTTATTCAAATCTAATGTTAACCCACTACTTAGCAACAAAGTATAAACTCCAATCCTGGTGACAGCTGATGCTTTACTATTCCCCATGATTAAGCTTATCTTCCCATGCTCCATATCCTCACTTCTTATTACTCCCTGCAAGTCAGAACAAATATGAATACCACAACCGGTATCAAGGACTCAAGAATTAGAATGGGGTGAGTTATTAGACAATATAGTGTAAATATCTGCATGGTTGAGTTTCACTTTCTCGTCCTTCATATATTGCAGATACTTTGGGCAGTTTTGCTTCCAGTGCGACTTTTCGTGGTAATAGAATCATTCAACCTCTTTAGGGTTAGCAGAAGGAGTGATGGAACCTTTCTTGGTTCCAACTGAAGAGGAGCCATCAAGGGAATTTCCCTTGGTACCCTTCTAAGGGATCTTCCTCTTCTTCCCTTTGCCTTTCCCGATTGCGAAGACTGGGGCCGCAGTAGGAGTAGGAGTAGTAACAAACGACTTACCCTTAAGACCACTTTCGGTGGTCTTCAAGAGTTCTTGAAGTTTTCTGAGTGTAACTTACTCCTTGTTCATATGGTATGTCATTCAGAATTGATCAAAGCAATAAGGTAAGGAGTGCAAAAGGATATCAATTGCCAACTCCTCGGGGAAGTTCACATTTAGCTTCAGTAACCGGTCCAAATACCTTTTCATTTTCTACAAGTGGCCAGTGATGGGTTCACCATCCTTCATTCGACTTGTTATCATGGAGCAGATGATTTCATACCTCTCTTGGCGAGCACTTTGATGGTAGTGGTCCATCAAGTCCTGGTGCATCTCAAAAGGGTAATAGTCCTCATAGGACTTCTGGAGTTCAGCTGTCATTGTGGCGATCATGATGCAAGCCACTTTCGTGGTATCTCTCTCATGAGTCCTAAATTCATCGATCTCCTCATGAGTAGCAGTTAACTCATCAATTTCCTTTACCTCATTGTCGAGGACATTTCCTTTACCATCCTGATGTTCCGCATCCAATTCATAAAGTTGGAACCATCGAAGATGACTCTCCCACACAGGTTTATGAGAGAGAAGGAGCCAATAGGGTTTGAGCCAGAAGCAGCATTGTTTGAAGACATCTGAAAAAGAAGAAAGACAAGTTTAAATTAGATATAAAGATAGTCCTTAGTAAAACACCCAAATGTAATATTAAGGCTAGGACCCAACACAATATTTTATAACATAGAAGAAGGATGTTGTAATCCAAGCTATAAAATATTTGAAGGTAGGTGAATGACGATTCACCAATTTCCACCATGAAAAACTAAATAAAGTATTAGGTTTTAATTGGTATAGAAACTCCTAGATTCTTTGAGATTCATTGAACTTTTCAGTGGCATGTTTCAATCTCGAGTGTGACTTTCAAGTTATTGTGACTGGGATACCGAGGATCACAAAACAAGGTGTAAAGTAACCATGAAAATTACTTGGTAACCTTAATATTTACCCCTCAATCGATGTGCCGATTAACCACATGAGCTCCATCGATACTATGATAAACATTAAGTTGCCATTTGCCTACCTTGTTAAGTCCAAGTTAGTGTGCCGGTTAACCACACACGCTCCACTAACGACTTAAACAAAGTGCAAAGTGTAATTTCATGGGTTAGCACCTTTTTCACATTTTCCTAAAGTAACTAAGATTAGGAATTTATAAAAACATTTAGTTACTTTGGTATCATTATACTTTTAATAAGAATTTAAAGTCATTGTCCTACCTGTTCGGCTAACGAACCTCCACCAGTTAAGGAAGTGGTGGGTGAGGTGGACACCCATTAAGCTGCCATTTTATAGGCAACAACCTTATACCCCCCTTATAGACCGGCTTCGTGAATGAGGTCTACTAACGGTAAAACGACTTTTGTTCTTATACATATACATATACACACACACACACACATATATATATATATATATATATATATATATATATATATATATATATATAAATTATTAACTTATAATATTATAAGTAAAAGGGTTGAATTTTAACTTTTAAAATTTTAAGGGTTGGAACTAAAGTTTTTAAAGTGACTTTACATGTTCACGTTTCACCTTTCATAACTTATGAGTTAATGATGTAATAAAATGAGTGACTTTTCATTTTATGTAACCTATGTGTTTCTTTAACGGACTTTAAAAGAAAGACTTTTGGCAATTCATAACTTGAGGAAAAATTATGGATTCCAGTAAAACACAAAATGATCAAGAATTAAACTAACAAGCAAGCTTCAAAAAATTCCTTTGATCTTCTAAACTCATAAGTTCATGAGCATGCATATCAACAATTTCAAGAACCATAAATAAACCCCATAAAACTTGAAATTATGATATTAGCCATTGTAAACGGATTAGAGAAACCATTACACCAAATAAAACAAGTTTTAAAACACCAAAACAGTTTAGGGTAATGTTTCTAGTCCATTTCCAGCAGCAAAAGTCAAAAATCTGCAGTCACATGCTCCTACTCATCGAGTGCAAGAGCCTACTCGAAGAGTAGGATGAATATGTTCTTGGACTCGTCGGGTCCCCTCATGGGCTCAGCGAGTCCACTGTCCGAGCAGCAAGATTTTCAGCTTTTTTAACAAATTTGCATCAAATATCAAGCAAACAAACCTAGGGTCTGATATCACTGAAGCGTTTTGATCATTCTAACACTCCTATGGTGTACACGCAACCCTAGAAACCTTATATCTATGTTTTATCTATGATACATGCAAAATTGTTTTTCCAAGGTTCATAACCTATCTATCATACATGGGGAACTTTTAAACATAAAAGTTAGTAAGAAATAAATACCTTGTAGTAGTTAGGATTCCTTGAAAACCTTGTGAGTCTAGCACCTCAAGTGTGATGCCTCAAATGTCTCACATAACACCAAATGCACTTGGAATTACTTAGAGAGAAATGAAGAGCACTTAGAAATCGGCTAGCCCTCACTTGTATGTCTTAGTGGCCCATTTTTATGAACAAAGTGTTACTTATATAGTGTGTTACAATTAGGGTTACACCATGTAAACCCTAATTGTCATGACTTTTCATTTGCACAATCAACCCATATATTTAATTAGTCTTCTTTTGATCACTTAATTAATTTCAAATTAATTCTTGATCAATACTAATTAAATAATATTATTAATATATTAGAACTTATAATATATTAATAAACCTTAAATGTTATTTCTCTCATTTTAGTCTATCCAAATGCATGATTCCATGCAACCCATATGGACCATGCAAAACCGGGTCAAGTACATACCAGAAATAGTTATGCATTTAGACACCTAATCCAATAGTCTCATATTCAATGTACATTCCTTTGAACATCCTTCTTGCATTAAGTTTTCTAATCTTACACAGATTAAATAATTTCCACCTTTGGAGACATTTCCATATTCCCATTTTGACTATCGCTTCTAAACAAGAGTTGCTTCCTTTCAGAATATGTCAATATGGTCCTTCCAAAATTAACATTATGCTTCCAACTGTCCATGAGCAACCAATCTTTGGTAAACCTTATATTGTCCTCGACAATTGCTTAATCATTTTTATTCATATCCAATTATTGACTTTTTCCCCTCTTAAAGCCCTATGCATTTGGAAAATTTAGAAAGGATAAATATTATAGTACATGTAATCGATACTATACCCGAAGCATATGAGACACAATTCATGATGTCTCCCATAAAGACATGATCCTAGACCAGTCTTTTGCTACAATATTTTTTTATTTGTCATGTTTTCATAATTCGACTATGATGAAGGATGTCGTAATCATAATCAAAATTTGAGAACACAATATATATAGAATTTCCTTACGTTGAACCATTCCAACATAAAATTCATATATATATATATATATATATATATATATATATATATATATATATATATATATATATATATATATATATATATATATCCTTGACTAAAGATGATTAAAGTCTCAATCTAAGCTTTTAGAATTGAAATGAAGTATAATTTCATCTCCCTTAATTATAGCAAAACAACTTTTCTCAATTGAATTTTTTTTTCTATAATTAACATTGCTAACTAGCAACACTTATCATAATTATCATGCTCCTACTAAAATGATGATTATTAACATAACACTTATGCTCCCACTAGCTTTGACTTGTATCCAGAAATCAACTAGACTTTTAGAAATCAATACTTTAATGACTTTCTTTCCAAATTTTGGATTTTTGATACGAGATGCTTTGATAAGACTTAATCAAAATCATACACCTTTTCTTAAATAGCTAACATGTGTGTCTAAACAATTATTAGAACTATGAAAAGGGATGTCGTAATCAAAGTCTCAATTGTTTAGAGCTTTGCCATTTCTCACAAGTCTATTTTAGTGTGCCGGTTACCCATATACACTCCACTAACGACTTTGAGAATGCAAATATCACAATTGCTATCTACTTAAAGCCTACTTAGTGAAAGCATTTCCTTACCATCATTTTCATGAATCGGAGAGAAATCTTATGACACTTAGATTTTATGGTGTATCTGTTCCTATCCATGTGAATTTGTCAAAACCATAATCACAAGACAAGGTTAGTGCCAAATCCAAACTCATATGGACTGAACTTGTGCAATCTTAAATTCTTGCCACATGAAAGAACAAGGCCTACCATTGCTTCCAGGTTGATATGAAAACAATTGAGAACTTGTATAACTCAGATTCATAGTCAACTTTAACTGAAATGGGCACAAAAATAAGAATATGTCAACACGATAGGCTACAAATCTCAAGTCATGCGCTAGTGATAAACTACAGGTTTTATTCTTAATCAGTTCTTGAAACTCTTTCAGGATCTTTTAGACTCCCACTATACTCTTGACACATAAGACTCTCTTGCCAAGAACCATTCCTTAACAAACAAATATTCAATAGATTGTGCAGATTCTTTTCAAGACAAATACTTCACACAATTTGGCATTAGTTGGTCTTTGTTTTATCTAAAACATAAAAGGTTACCAATTTCAAATGTACAAGAGTAGAACACATTTTACTCTTACATTTGACAAGTGTTATAAACCTCCTCTAAGTTTTGTCACTCAAGTTACAATGTTGGAGTATGACTTTAAGCCTTGTTTTGGAATGAAGTATGACTCATCTTCTTGATTTAACCACTTTAACAATTCATGACTCCTCATCTTAGCCATAAGAATGCACTAAAATGTCCTTAGAGGATGAATTGTGATATGGTCTCATAATCATTAAGATGATCATAAAACATGCTACTAATGTACTCTCTCATCTTTTCAGATTTGAGAAACTTGTATCTTTCTGCCAAATTTGATTCTTCTTATTCGTTCTGTCATGCATTGAAACTTTTCCAATGTTTCAGAGTTATACTTAAGCTTGTAAGTATAACCATATTTACTAAACTTTAGTAAATCATGACGAATAGTATTATCGATCTTTTGTGGTGGACTTTGACCAATGCATAGAAAGTATACTCGATCCCGTATTCCTTCACTTAACTTACATATACATGTGAACAAGGAATTAGTCTTAATTTTCCAAAGATGAAAATTCTCATTTATCATACAATATAACTTGCATGATTCCAAGTTTCGGTCAATTGAAACTTGGGTGATGAGAATATTTCCTTATTTGGTAAATTTAGACATCACCACAAATGAAATAATCAAATTCATATTTCCACTATTTCTAGAAACATACAAACATAAATTTCCACAAATGCCATTGCAAGGAGATATAAAATAAAGTAAAACAAAATTTTATTTAATTATAAAATGCGGAAAAACTTTTTCCTTACAATGCAACTTTAAATGAAAACTATGCTATTACATTTCCTAGCAATCTATCATAACTCCTAAGTAGTAGCTCAAAAATCTGATCTTTGAACCATTCGATTGAAATCTATCTTCATGATCAGATTCAACATACTCTTCTTTTAAGCTTCCTTCCCTTTGCTTGATCTTGAAAAACATCAAAATGCAACCTAGTCACATCATGTATTAAGAATCATCAATTAGGAACTTAATTGAGTTAGATAGTGGACTTACTTGAAGCAGAGTCAAACTTTTTGATTCTTCCTTCTCTCATATCTTTTAGGTAGTCAGGGTAGCTTCATAACCAATGCCCCTTCTCTTGACAATAAAAACATATAGACTCTTTGGGAATGTTACTTGGGACTATCACAGACTTAGTTTTTCCATTTACCTTTTGGTCAACCGGGTTGACCAAGGCTGAGCCCTTTCCATTGGGAAGAGAAAGTTGTTTTAGACTTCCAGTGTTACCAGTGTCAATTTCCATGAAAGTTTGAGAAATAGACCTTCCACCCAAATTTAATTTTCCAGTGCGCCAAAACATTTCTAATTCAGCAGCAATATGAATTTAAGAAATATTAACAAGGGTCATGTTGTGATCTGTCACATAGTAGTCCGTAATGAACTCAATATATGACTTAGGAAGTGACTGAATAACCCAGTCAATAGCCAACCTCCTTGGAACAACGACACCCAACATTCTCAACCCATCAATGTGTGACTTCATTTCTAAGACATGAGTACACACATGTCTTCCATGTTTATGTTTCATTGCAAGTAGGGCTTGAGTGATCTTGAACTTTTCAAGTCTTCGAGCTTGTGGTACAGGGAAAATTATTGGAGGAGGTGTAGGAAGAGAAGTATGATTTCCATGATCCAACTGCGGGACATCATCTTCATTAGGAAAGCTTGTTCCAAGAGATTTGGAAAGATCATAGTTGTCTGAACTAGACATCTATAATGGGAGAAATTCAAGTTAGTTGATTTAAGTCCTTAATAGAACACCCAATATGAAATATTAAGGCTAGGACCCAACACAATATTTTATAACTTGGAAGAGGGATGTCGTAATCCAAGCTATAAAATATTTGAAGGTAGGCGAATGATGATTCACCAATTTCCACCATGAAAAAAGAAATATGTATTAGGTTTTAATTGGATTGAAACTCCTAGATCTTTTGATATTCATTGAACATTTCAATGACATGTTTAAATCTCGTTTGTGCCCTCTCAAGTTTGTGCCCGGGATGCCGAGGATCGTAAACAAGATGTGAATAACCATACAAATTAACTTGGTACCCTTAATTTTTATCACCTAATCGATGTGTCGGTTACCCACACGCGTTCCATTGATCTGTGATAAACATTAAGTCACCATTTGCCACTCTTACTAGTCCATGTTATTGTATCGGTTACCCACACACGCTCCACCAACGAATTGGTAAGGTACAAAGTGTAATTTCATGCATTAGCACCAAATTCACATTTTCCTAAAGTAACTAAGATTGAGAATTTATAAAAGGTTTAGTTACTTTATATTTATCATTATACTTTTAATGAAAATTATAATCATTGTCCTATCCGATTGGCTAACGACCCTCCACTAGTCAAGGAAGCGGTGGGTGAGAGTGGACACCCATTAAGCTTCCATTTTATAGGCAACAACCTTATCCCCCCACCCCCCTTATAGACCAGCTTCGTGAATGAGGCCTACTAACGGTAAGAATGACTTGATCTTATATATATATATATATATATATATATATATATATATATATATATATATATATATATATTTAAAATACTATAAAGTATAAGGGTTGAATTTTAACTTTTAAAACTCTAGGGTTTGGAACAAAAAGTGTGTGTGAGACTTTACAAATTCTAAAACTTGAGGTAAAGTTTTGAAACTATTCAAAAAAATTTCATTTCTATAACATATGAGTTTAATATCGCTTTTAATGGCAAGACTCTTGAAAATCCATAACTTGAGGACAAGTTATGGAGGTCATAAAACAACTTATTGGAAGAGACTCTTCAAGTTCATAACCTAAGACTCTTTAATAATTATTTTAAAGAAAAAATTTAGGTTTTACATAACTTGAGGACAAGTGATGGAATCCATTAAAGGCCATTTAGATCATCTCATAAGCATACAAACATGTCAAGGAAAACTATGATCTAGATTAAACTCATATGAACAAGACAATTCAAATCAAATAATTTTCATGTAATTAGCCTAACCATTAAACTAATAGAAAACATGAATCTGTTGACAATTATCTTTTGAATTGGATTAGAATGATCATTACTACATCAAAAATAGGTTTATAAGTTCAAAAACAGCTTAGTGATTCTAGTCCAATTCCAGCCTTAAAACATGAAAATCTGCAAACTGGAAGGCCAACTCGTCGAGTTCTATAAGGATTTCGTTGCGTTCATGCTTTAACTCATGAACTCATCAAGTTTTTGGCCAAAACTTGTCGAGTTTTCAGTCTGGGCAGATTCTTGGTTTTAAAAAATAGGTTGCATCATGTATAATTGAAAACAACCCTAGCCTCTGATACCATTGATTGGTTTTGAGCATTTTAACACTCCTATGGTGTACATGAAACCATATAAACCTTGGATCTATGTTTTCACTATTAAACATGCAAATATTTAATATTCCAAGGTTTCATCCTACCTACCATACCATGGGGTACATGTAATATAAAACTTAGTGGGACGACATACATTTTTCCTTGTGGTTGATTCCTTGGAGCTTTAAGAGCCTAGCACCAATAATGTGGATGCCTCAAGTGGAATAACAATTCACCAAAAACACCTTGGAAAACTTGAGAGAATAGTAAGCACACTAGAAATCGATCCACTCTTATTTACTCACATACTAGTGCCATTTCATGTACCAATGACCCCCTTTATATAGTGTGGTGGATTAGGGTTACATTCATGTAAACCCTAATACCCATGACCTTTTATTTCCATAAGATTCATGGGTTAAAGCTCCATGGACTATCCATGGACTTTCTATGCAAGCCTAGCCCATTCTAAATAAGCATTGGCCCACTCTATACAAATATAAGAGTCCATATTTTATTAGTTACCTTTAGATAACTAAATTAAATCCAAATTAATTCTAGATCAATACTAATTAAATAATATGATTTCATATAAACCATAGATATACTATTCTCAAAAGACTATCCATACAAATTGTTCTGGTGAAGTGCAACCCAAATGGACCATGCTACTCTCGGGTCGAGTACATACCAATAATAGTTATGTGCTTTGTAACATCCGAAATTTTAGGTATTCTATTTATTCATTTTATTTTGAGTTTTGTGGAAGAACTCGGCGAGTTGGTGCATAGACTCGCCGAGTAGAGACGCGATTTATCATCCGGATTAATGACCGGACTCGACGAGTCGCATTGGTGGACTCGGCGAGTCCGTGCTGTTTAATTAAACCCTAATTTCTCGGGTTTTGGGCCTATTTAAAGGGCCTTATGGCCGTCATTTGTGCTCACCAGCCCCCAGAGCGAAACCCTAGTGCACTTGAACGTTTGGAGTGAGAAAAGGACCCATTATCAACCTGGGAGGTGTTGTCTAGCAAGGGAAAGGAAGCTTTAGCCAAGAGGAAGCAAGAGGGTCAACTTCCTGAAGATCTGAGGTCCAAAACATCACATTTGAGGTACTATTTTCAAAGCATTTTCTGTTGGGGTGATGTTCATGTTGATTTAGGGCTTATTGAGCCCTTTTGTGGCTAGATCTAGTGCTCCTTTGGTCCCTTAAGCGAGTTAGGTTCTGGATCTGGACCCTTGGAGGTCCAGAGTGTCCTTTTGTCCAAGCTTTTTATGAGTCCATGGAGGTTTTGGTTTGGGATCTTTGTGCTTGAGGTCAAAACACCATTTATGAGTCATTAGGTGTGATATGAGCGCCAAGACATGAACTTTACGTGATAAATAAGCTTGGAAGGACTGGATCTATGAGTTAGTGGAACAGATCTAACCTCAGAAGGCCGTTTGGGGTTGTGCATGGGATGCACTCACTGAGTCCATTGGCAGACTCGATGAGTAGGTGTGGGTTGTTCAGGGATTTCGAACCAGGGGTTGAGTAACCGAGTTGGGTGAGTGACTCGGTGAGTCGGAAGGGACTCAGAGGAATCGGGTCCCTATAGAGACTCGGCGAGCCTACACCAGACTCGGCGAGTTGGGTTGACCGTTGACCATTGACGAGAGTTGACCGGTGTTGACTTGATAGGGTTAGTCAACCTTAGTTGGGAAAGTGTTAATTAGAGATGTATTGTGTTATAGGAGGACTATAGCTCGGGAGATCGAGCACTAGTGATTTCAGGGATTTACGAGTTACCGAGATACGCGAGGTGAGTCTTCTCACTATAATTTACCTTGAGTAGGTAAATAGAGTTATGTGATACAGTGTTTTATATATATTGTTTGTTGCACTGCATTCTTCTATGTGATTTGTGCTGTGCATGCTTGCAGAGTTAGAACCTGAGGGTTCACAGAGTTTGGGTGCACGGACCCACAGAGTTATAGCCTTGAGTGGCTAATATGTGTTATATGTGGTATTTTGGGGAACTCACTAAGCTTTGTGCTTACAGTGTTTTGTGTTATGTGTTTCAGGTACTAGTGAGGATCGCGGGAAGGCACCCGCTTGATCAGTACACACACGTGATTTTTATGCTAAGGGATCTTGGGATTGTTATATGTTATAAATTGAGTTTCAACCAATGATGTTTTTATGATTTACAAATGAATTATGTTTTTATAAATGCAAAAAATTGTTTTGGAAATTTACGGTGTTACAAGTTGGTATCAGAGCCTTGGTTTGAGGGATTCGGGTACACCTTCGGGAGTATTTGAGCTCATACTGAGGATTTGGAAAATATTTTCAAAAGAGAACCAAATTTTCTAAAAGAAGTAAAAGATTTTTAGAGAAACACAGAGCAGAAATGTGTGTACGATCAGTCAGCGCCCGAACGGTGATTTCCCAAAATACCCTTATGTTATATGTTTATGAGATTGATATGATGTATTCTCTTGCTAGAGTGGTATAGGTATTCCTATTAGGACTAGAGTGGCCTGATTGTGATGCCTTAGCCTAGGGAGAGGTGAGCTGCTATGAGATGCTTGAGAGTGAGTAGGTAGCAGCGAGGAGCTTATGAGAGATCTGTTAGAGAGTGAATTATGCATAGTAGAGTACTTAGGATTTGGGATCCGAAGAGGAGGACTTGGGGTGTATACTGATACAGTGTGGACAGTAGTATTGGGCCCGTACTACTGAAAACACCGGGGCGGCGTACAGTCCAAGTAAGAATATTTGCGATGCCAGGGATCAAGGAGGGATGAGTTATCGAGTGCGAGTATACTTGAGTGAATTTCTAATATCTCGTATGTTGTATTTCAGAGGTAGATCATGGTGAGGACACGTCTTATGCCAGAGAGCAGTGGGGCTAGTGATGAGGAGATCCGCCGGATCATCCATGAGGAGGTGGCTGCAGCCATCAGGGCAGAGATACCAGAGATGTTCAGGTCTATTAAGACCATGTTACTTGAGACTTTTGACGAGCGTTATGTTGCTCTTTTTGAGGCTGCTATTGCAACGGCCACCGCAGCTGATGCTGCTGCGAGGCCGCAGGGTGGTGATGCGTTGCTGTTCCGAGAATTCAGAAACACGAAGCCACCAGAGTTTGATGTGACGCAGGATCCGATTGCAACGATGAGATGGGTATCTGACATTGAGGGTTGTTTCTACACATGCTCGTTCCCGAAGCACTTGAGGGTTCGATTTGTGCTGAACCAGCTTCGCCTAGGGGCGAAGGACTGGTGAAAATTCACGACAGCACACTATTCTCCAGCAGAGCTTGCTGCGGTGACCTGGGAGAGGTTCACCACCATGTTTCATGATGAGTACGTTCCTCCGGTGGAACGGGATCGGTTGGCATAGGAGTTTTTGACCCTCAAGCAGGGTACAGAGTCAGTTACGATTATTACCAGGATGTTTCATGAGAGGGCGATGTTCTGCCCTGAGCACGTGTCATCTGAGCAGGCACGTATGAGCCGTTATTTGAGTATTTTGCGGAGAGATATTCGGGAGTTCGTGGCGAACTTCTCATACCGGACATTTGCCGAGCTTAAGGCAAATGCATGGAAGAGGGAGATCGAGCTAGAGACTCAGGCGAGGGAGGAGGCGGAGTCTCAGGGGTGGGATCGGCGACCGACACAGTCTCAGCCGGCAGCCAAGCGGGCCAAGCCTGCTGATCCCAGAGCAGGGAGCCAGAAGGGTCATACTTGTGGGAAGTGCGGCAAGGGTCATGATGGGGTTCGTAGAGCGGGATCTTGCTATAAGTGTGGCAAGGAGGGGCATATGGCCAAGGACTGCCCAAAGGGGTTTGCAGTATGCTTTCAATGCAACCAGACCGAACACCGGAAGGTAGAGTGTCTGCTGTTATGAGGGACTACCCAGGGAGCACCACAGGGATCTACCCCTGCTGCTATCAGAGCTATTGAGAGCCGGCCAGTGAAGGCCGAGGTACCGAAGGCGCGAGTGAGAGCCTTCCAGTTGACCGCGGAGGAGGTCCGCGCAACGCCCGATGTCGTGGCTGGTATGTACTCTTTCATGTAATTATTTAATATTTAAAATTTTATTCTTATATTATGATATGCATAGGTACTTTCCTTGTGAATTCTGTACCTGCTTTGGTGTTATTTGACTCGGGTGCGAGTCGATCTTTTGTATCGTTGGCTTTCAGTCAGCACATCAGCATTAGTCGAGAGGCGTTGAGTCGACCTCTGAGAGTTTCCATCACCGACGAGAGATCAGTATATGCCACAGAGGTGATTCGAGGATGTGTACTCGAGATTTTCGGTGTAGAGTTTCCTATTGATTTGGTCCTGATTGCGATGGGGGACGTCTGTGTCATTATAGGCATGGATTGGTTGAGCAAATTTGGAGTAGTTATCGACTGCGAGCGACAACTGGTGACTATACAAGACCCAAGTGAGGGAGTTCTTACTGTGTACGGCGAGGGTACCCGTCCCGATTCAACGTTTTGTTCGGCTGCTAGAGTGAGGCAAAGTCTACAGCAGGGTTGTAGTGGTTTTGTAGCGTATGTGTTGGATACAAGGGTTGGTGCAGGGAGACCAAGTGTGGTTGAGGAGGTCGCGATAGTGTGTGAATTCCTGGATGTTTTCCCTGAGGAGTTACCGGGTGTGCCTCCCGAGAGGCAGGTGGAGTTTCGCATTGATTTGATTCCGGGGGCAGCGCCTATCGCCAAGGCGCCCTATCGCCTTGCACCTCTAGAGATGCAGGAGTTATCCTCGTAGCTTCAGGAGCTGCTGGGGAAGGGGTTTATACGGCCGAGCAGCTCACCGTGGGGAGCACCGATCCTGTTCGTGAAGAAAAAGGATGGTTCGCACCGAATGTGCATAGATTATCGACAGCTGAATAAGTTAACGGTCAAGAACCGTTATCCTTTACCGAGGATCGATGATTTGTCCGATCAGCTGCAGGGAGCATCTTGGTTTTCCAAGATTGATCTGAGATCTGGATATCATCAGATGAGGGTGCGCGAGGAGGATATTCAGAAGACTACGTTCAGGACTCGTTATGGGCATTACAAGTTCGTGGTGATGCCATTTGGGTTCACCAATGCGCCTGTAGCATTCATGGATCTCATGAATAGGGTATGCAGACCGATGTTGGATCGTTCAGTGATTGTGTTCATTGACGACATTTTGGTGTATTCAAAGTCCCGGGAGCAGCATGAGGAGCATTTGCGGGAGATCCTTAGCATGCTGAGATCGGAGAGGCTTTACGTCAAATTCTCGAAGTGCGATTTTTGGTTACGAGATGTGCAGTTCCTTGGTCACCTTGTTAACCAAGAGGGGATTTTGGTCGATCCGGCCAAGATCGAGGCGGTAATGAGTTGGGAGGTGCCGAAATCTCCTTTTGAGATCAGGAGTTTTCTAGGGTTGGTCGGCTATTATCGGAGGTTCATCAGGGATTTCTCTAAGATTGTTGTTCCTCTCACCAGATTGACCCGTAAGGGTGTGGTGTTCAGCTGGGGCCCAGAGCAGCAGGCCTCATTTGAGACTCTTCGCCAGAGATTATGCGAAGCCCCGGTGTTGACTCTTCCAGAGGGGTTGGAGGACTTCATGGTGTATTGTGACGCATAGATATATGGGTTGGGCACAGTGTTGATGCAGAGGGGGCATGTGATCGTATACGCATCGAGGCAGCTGAAGCCCCATGAGGCAAGATATCCCACCCACAATCTAGAGTTGGGGGCTGTGGTGTTCGCCCTCAAGATTTGGCGCCATTACATGTATGGGGTTCGGTGTACGATATACACGGATCACAAGAGTTTGAAGTATTTGATGGATCAGCAGAATCTGAACATGTGTCAGAGGAGATGGTTGGACGTGGTAAAGGATTATGATTGCGAGATCCTGTACCACCCCGGAAAGGCTAATATGGTGGCCGACGCCCTGAGTCGTAGAGCAGAGAGCGCCCCGATTCGGGATATTTGTATGAGATTGACAGTGATGACTCCAGTATTGGACACAAGAGAGAGCGAGTTATTGGATAGGTGACGGAGTTCACGACCGATAGCAGAGGGCTTATGACCATCCTGGCTCGGATTTGGGTACCGTTTGTTGGAGGAACGCGTACCATCTTGATGGAGGAGGCACATAAATCGAGATTCTCGATCCATCCCAGAGCCACTAAGATGTTCCCAGATCTTAAAAAGGATTATTGGTGGCCCTGTATGAAGAGAGATGTAGCATGGTTCGTTGAGAGGTGCTTAACCTGTCGCAAGGTTAAGGCTGAGCACCAGTGTCCGCATGGCAAGTTGCAGCCATTGGAGGTTCCCAAGTGGAAGTGGGAACAGATTACCATGGATTTTATCACCAAGTTGCCGAGGACTACTAGGGGTGTTGATGCAATTTGGGTGATTGTGGACAGGTTAACGAAGAGCGCTCACTTCCTTGCCATCAGTGAGAGCTCTTCTACTGAGAGGTGGGTAGAATTGTACGTGAGAGAGGTGGTATCACGACATGGGGTGCCAATCTTGATTGTTTCGGATCGAGATGTGCGTTTCACTTCCAGATTTTGCAAGAAATTCCATGAGGAGTTGGGTACGAGGTTGCATTTTAGTACCGTATACCACCCGCAGACTGACGGACAAAGTGAGCGGATGAGTCAGACGCACGAGGAGATGCTTCGAAGATGTGTGCTAGATTTCGGCGGAAGCTGGGACACGTATTTTCCCTTAGCGGAGTTTTCCTACAACAACAACCATCTTTCGAGCATTGGTATGCCACCCATTGAGCTGTTGTACAAGAGGAGGTGTCGGACCCCCATTTTCTAGGGAGAAGTAGGGCAGCGTGTGATGGGAAGTACAGAGACTGTGTTGCAGACGGCAGAGCAGATACAGCGGGTCAGACAGAGATTGTTGATCGCTCAGGACTGCCAGAAGAGTTATGCAGATAAGCGACGATTCGAGCTTGAGTTCCAGGTCGGTGACTATGTTCTCCTGAAGGTATCTCCTTGGAAAGGAGTGATTCGATTCAGGAAGAGGGGCAAGCTAGGGCCCCGGTATATCGGGCCATTCAGAGTAATCGCGAGGGTGGGCAAGGTAGCGTATCGCTTGGAGCTACCTGTGGAATTGGAGCGGATTCATAATACCTTCCATGTGTCTCAGCTGAGGAACTGTATAGCCGACGAGTCGACGATAGTGCCATTAGAGGACATTCAGGTGGATACAAGCCTGAACTATGCGGAGAGACCAGTTGCGATTGTGGATCGGAAGATCAAGGTTCTGAGGAACAAGGAGGTGCGTCTGGTACAGGTTCAGTGGCAACATCGGAAAGGATCCGAGTTGACCTGGGAGCTAGAACGTGAGATGCGGGATCAGCATCCGGAGCTATTTCAGGGATGAGACTTCGAGGGCGAAGTCAGATTCAAGTGAGGGAGAATTGTAACATCCAGAATTACAGGTATTATATTTATTCATTTTATTTTGAGTTTTGTGGAAGAACTCGGCGAGTTGGTGCGTAGACTCGCCGAGTAGAGACGCGATTTCTCATCCGGATTAATGACCGGACTTGATGAGTCACATTGGTGGACTCGGCGAGTCCGCGCTATTTAATGAAACCCTAATTTCTCAGGATTGGGGCCTATTTAAAGGGCCTTATGGCCGTCATTTGTGCTCACCAGCCCCCAGAGCGAAACCCTAGTGCACTTGAGCGTTTGGAGTGAGAGAAGGTGCCATTATCAAGTGGAATAACAATTCACCAAAAACACCTTGGAAAACTTGAGAGAATAGTAAGCACACTAGAAATCGACCCACTCTTGTTTACTCACATACTAGTGCCATTTCATGTGCCAAGGACCCCCTTTATATAGTGTGGTGGATTAGGATTACATTCATGTAAACCCTAATACCCATGACCTTTTATTTCCATAAGATTCATGGGCTAAAGCTCCATGGACTATCCATGGACTTTCTATGCAAGCTTAGCCCATTCTAAATAAGCATTGGCCCACTCTATACAAATATAAGAGTCCATATTTTATTAGTTACCTTTTGATCACTAAATTAATTCTAGATCAATAATAATTAAATAATATGATTTCATATAAACCATAGATATACTATTCTCAAAAGACTATCCATACAAATTGTTCTGGTGAAGTGCAACCCAAATGGACCATGCTACTCTCGGGTCGAGTACATACCAATAATAGTTATGGCCTTTGTAACATCCGGAATTTCAGGTATTATATTTATTCATTTTATTTTGAGTTTTGTGGAAGAACTCGGCGAGTTGGTGCGTAGACTCGCCGAGTAGAGACGTGATTTCACATCCGGATTAATGACCGGACTCGACGAGTCGCATTGGTGGACTCGGCGAGTCCGTGCTGTTTAATGAAACCCTAATTTCTCGGGTTTGGGGCCTATTTAAAGGGCCTTATGGCCGTCATTTGTACTCACCAGCCCCCAGAGCGAAACCCTGGTGCACTTGAGCGTTTGGAGTGAGAGAAGGAGCCATTATCAACCTTGGAGGTGTTGTCTAGCAAGGGAAAGGAAGCTTTAGCCAAGAGGAAGCAAGAGGGTTAACTTCCTGAAGATTTGAGGTCCAAAACATCACATTTGAGATACTATTTTCGAACCATTTTCTGTTGAGGTGATGTTCATGTTGATTTAGGGCTTATTGAGCCCTTTTGTGGATAGATCTAGTGCTCCTTTGGTCCCTTAAGCGAGTTAGGTTATGGATCTGGACCCTTGGAGGTCCAGAGTGTCCCTTTGTCCAAGCTTTTTATGAGTCCATGGAGGTTTTGGTTTGGGATCTTTGTGCTTGAGGTCAAAACACCATTTATGAGTCATTAGGTGTGATATGAGTGCCAAGACATGAACTTTACGTGATAAATAAGCTTGGAAGGACTGTATCTATGACTTAGTGGAACAGATCTGACCTCAGAAAGTCGTTTGGGGTTGTGCATGGGATGCACTCGCCGAGTCCATTGGCAGACTCGACGAGTTGGTGCGGGTTGTTCAGGGATTTCGAACCAGGGGTTGAGTAACCAAGTTGGGTGAGTGACTCGGTGAGTCGGAAGGGACTCAAAGGAATCGGGTCCCCATAAAGACTCGGCGAGCCCACGCCAGACTCGGCGAGTTGGGTTGACCGTTGACCATTGACCAGAGTTGATCGGTGTTGACTTGATAGGGTTAGTCAACCTTAGTTGGGAAAGTGTTAATTAGAGATGTATTGTGTTATAGGAGGACTATAGCTCGGGAGATCGAGCACTAGTGATTTCAGGGATTTACGAGTTACCGAGATACGCGAGGTGAGTCTTCTCACTATAATTTACCTTGAGTAGGTAAATAGAGTTATGTGATACAGTGTTTTATATATATTGTATGTTGCACTGCATTCTTCTATGTTATTTGTGTTGTGCATGCTTGCAGAGTTAAAACCTGAGGGTTCACAGAGTTTGGGTGCACGGACCCACAGAGTTATAGCCTCGAGTGGCTGATATGTGTTATATGTGGTATTTTGGGGAACTCACTAAGCTTTGTGCTTACAGTGTTTTGTGTTATGTGTTTCAGGCACTAGTGAGGATCGCGGGAAGGCACCGGCTTGATCAGTACACACACAGGATTTCTATGCTAAGGGATCTTGGGATTGTTATATGTTATAAATTGAGTTTCAACCAATGATGTTTTATGATTTACAAATGAATTATGTTTTTATAAATGCGAAAAATTGTTTTGGAAATTTACGGTGTTACAGGCTTAGTCATCTAATACAACATAGGGATCACAAGAGCCTGAGGTATTTGATGGATTAACTGAATATGAACATGAGGCAACGTAGGTTGTTTAATGTGGTGAAGGATTATGATTGTGAGTTCCCTTACCATCCGGGGAAGGCTAATGTGGTGGTTGATGCTCTCAACCGCAAGGTGGTCGTGACACTGAACATGGATTTATGTTTGAGGATGATAGTGATTACCCCATTACTAGATCAGATTTGAGAGGCTCAGGTTGAGGCTACAAAGGAAGAGCACTGAAAGAGTGAGCGCATTATGGGTCAGGTGGCTTCCCTCGATTATGATAGCCTAGGGTTATTGACTCTCCATCGGAGGGTGTGGGTTCCTTACTGGGGTGGTGCACGATAGGTTTTAGTGGAGGAGGCACACAAGTCGAGATTCTCTAGTCATCCTAGAGCGATAAAGATGTATATAGATCTCCATCCCGATTATTAGTGGCCATGTATGAAGCAGGATGTAGTTTGGTATGTGGAGAGGTTCTTGGCTTGTAGGAAAGTCAAGGCTGAGCATCAACAAACTCACGAAAATATGGAGCCGTTAGATATTCCCATCTAGAAATTGGAAGAGATTTCCAAGGATTTCATCATGAAGTCACCATAGACAACGCGAAAAGTAGATTCGATATGGGTCTTCTTGGATCGATTGACCAAGAGCATGCATTTCATTCTGATTCAGGAAAGTGTTTCTGTGGAGAAGTTGGCCGACATCTACATCAATGAGGTTGTGGCATGGGGGTGCCAGTTTTAGTGGTTTCAGGATAGCGATGTTCGGTTTTCTTCCAGATTCTGGAAGAAATTCCACGATGAGTTGGGTATTCGTTTGCACTTCAACAATGCTTTTTCACCCACGGATAGATGTGTTGGATTAGGTGTCTAAGCCCATAACTATAATTGGTATGTACTTGATCCGATAGTAGCCTGGTCCTTTTGGGTTGCCTTCACCAGAGCAATTTGATAGGATGGATATTTGAGGAAGAGGTTATTGGTATTGATCAAGAATTAATTTAGTGATCAAAAGAGACTGATTAAATTTACAGGGACCTATTAGGTAAATCAGAAATACTTATAGTTTTGGCTAATGATCCATGTTGATTAGTGATGGACTAAATCTATGTGAGAGTCCATGAAGAGTTATTCCAAAGGGCCTATCATATGGATTATTGGAATACTTCAAGGCTTAAGTAAATTAGGGTTTTATGTATGAAACCCTAAGGATTCCACACAATAAATTAAACCCATAGCCTTCCTAAAATCAGCTAAGAGTTCCAAGGTGAAACCCTAGCTAATTTTTGTGCTTCCTAACATCTCTCTCATGAGCCTCTTCTTGCTTTCAGTGTTTGTGACTCATTTGAGGTACTAAGCTCTTGAAAGTCCAAGAACTACAAGCTATAACAAAGAGGTATTCATCTAACTTAATTTTATGTTGTGAATATCTAAATTGTATGCTACTTAGGGCTCATGCTTTGGATAAATGAAAGTTGCATGTATAACTAGAGAAAACTTAGATCCAAAGCATTAGGTTTGTATGTGCACCTTAGACTGTTATAGTACTCAAAGCTTATCAGTGGTATCAGAGCCTAGGGTGTTTTCTGTTATATTATTGAAATTGTATTCTTTTCAAAGCTGGAAAATTTTCATTTTTTGCCTCTGACTATTGGAGTTGACGAGTCTATTGCCTGACTCGACGAGTTGGATCATCTGTTGGCAAAATTTTCTAGTTTTTGGTCAGATTTGGATTAGGATCATTACCACAAACTGTTATGACTCATAAAATTCGATTTTACTGATAAGGTAATGATTATCCTCATCTAATTGAATGATAATTGTCAAATTTTAAGATAATCACTTGATTTTATGAAAAAATAATTATTTGTAGAATTTGATTTGAATCATCTTGCTATATAAAATTAGATTAGGTCAATTTTGTGATATAGTTAATTATATGATTAATTTAATTTTTTTCAAATTGATCCAAGAGTTTTGAAAAGTTTCAAAATTTACCCTCAAGTTTTGGAATTTAGAATTTGATTAAAAGGTTTTATCTTTGAAATATATAAATTCTAAACCCTAGAGTTTTAAAAGTGTAAAATTCAACCCTTATACTATTATAATATTAAAATCTTAATACTTATTTTATATATATATATATATATATATATATATATATATATATATATATATTGGAATTTAGAATTTTATTAAAAGGTTTTAACTTTGAAATATTTAAATTCTAAACACTAGAGTTTTAAAAGTGTAAAATTCAACCCTTATACTATTATAATATTAAAATCTAAATACTTATTATATATATATATATATATATATATATATATATATATATATATAAGACAGTCAGTCTTACCGTTAGTAGGCCTCATTCACAAAGCTGACCTATAAAGGGGTATAAGGAAATTGCCTATAAAATGGCGATTGAATGGGTGTCCACTCTCACCCACTGCTGCCTTGACTAGTAGAGGGTCATTAGCCAAACGGGTAGGATAGGACATTAATTCTCATTAAAAAGTATAATGATAATTATAAAAGTAACTAAATGTTTTTCTAAATTCCCAATCTTAGTAACTTTAGGATAATTGTGAAAATGGTGCTATTCCATGAATTTGCACTTTGCACTTTGCCAAGTCGTTAGTGGAGCGTGTATGGTTAACCGGCACACTAATATGGACTAACAAGGGTGGAAAAGGGTAGCTCGAGAATTTTCATAGATCAATATAGCATGTGTGGTTAACCGACACATTGATTAGGTGGTAAACGAATCGAAAGTGTCAAGCAAATTTGCATGGTTATTCACATCTTGTTTGTGATCCTCGGTATCCCAGTCACAAACTTGAAGGGCATAATTGAAATTTAAGCATGCCATTGAAAAGTTCAATGAAACTCAAGGAAGTAGGAATTTCATAAAACTTAACTCTTTAAAATTTTAGTTTTTGGGTGGTGAAATTGGTAAATCGTCATTTACCTACCTTCAAATATTGTGCAATTGGATTATGGCATCCCTCTTCCGAATTGTGAAATATTGTGTTGGGTCCTAAACTTAATATTTCATTTGGGTGTTATATTTAGGAATTTCTATCTAATGAAACTTTTCCTTCTTTTCACATGTCTACTTCAAACAACGCTTCAAACTCAAATGCTTCTCGCTCTTTCTCCCTCATGCACTTATGTGGGAGGGTCATTCTCGATGGTTCAAATTTCAATGATTGGCTTTGTAACATTCGCATGGCCATTGGATACGAGAAAAAGGAATATGTCATTGAAAAAGAGCTAAAGTAGACTAATGAAGAAACCGCTACTCCTGAGGAACTGGCTGAGTATAGGATTCATGAGAAGGACGCGACAAAGGTGTCGTGCATCATGCTAGCCACTATGACTTCTGAGCTTCAGAAGTCCTACGAGGACTTATGGCCTTTCGAGATACACCAAGACTTGATGGAAAGGTACCATCAAAGTGCTCGACAAGAAAGGTATGAAATCATTGCCTCCTTGATAACAACAAAAATGAAGGAGGGAGAGTCCATCACGACCTACTTGCAAAAGATGCAAAGATATGTGGACTGCATGCTAAAGTTGAATGTCAATTTCAATGAAGAGTTGGCTATTGATATTATCCTACACTCCTTGCCTCCTTTTTATGATCAGTTCATAATGACTTATCATATAAATAAGGAGGAAGTCACTCTAAGCAAGCTTCAAGGCCTACTGAGAACTGTTGAAAGTAGTTTAAAAGGCAAGTCTGTTGTACCTACTCCTACTGCTACTGCCTCACCTGGAAATTGGACATGGTAAGGGAAAGAAGAAGAAATATTCTTCAAAGAATAACAAGGTAAAGTCTCATGATGGGTCCTATTCTATTGGGTCCAAAGGTGGTTTTTTTGCTCCCTCATCTAATGCAAAGAAAGTAGAGTGCTTCCATTGTCATGAAAAAGGGAACTGGAAATGAAGCTGCCCAAAATACTTCTAGGACATTAAGGATGGGAAGATAAAGTACACCTTCGCAGGTATTTACACTATTCAATCTAATAAGTTATCACGTGTTAGTTATTCGGTCCTTAGTACAGGACGTGGTTTTCACATTTGTTCTAAATTGCAGGGTCTAAAAAGAAGTAGGGATGTGGAGTACGGGAAGATGAACTTGATCATGGGGAATAGGAAAGTGTTGGTTGTCACCAAGATTGGAGTTTATTCTTTATTTCTTAGTAATGGGTTAGGGTTAGATTTGAACAATTGTTGCTACTCACCAGATATGTCGAGAAACATTATTTCTTTTCATGGTTTGTATAAACAAGGTTTTAGATTCTCATTTAACAATGAAATTGGTTCTTTTAATGCTTTTTTAATGGTATATTAACTGTGATAGTTGTAGACAACTTAGGAAATAATGTATTGCATATTGATTCATCTAATGGTTTGGAAAAAACATGCTTGTGGCATTATCTTCCTGGACATGTCAACAAGAAGCGCATAGCCCAACTCCAAATTGATGGAGTGTTAGAGTCATTTGACTTGAAGTTAGATTACACGTGCGGATCTTGTTTGCTTGGAAAGATGACCAAATAACCTTTCACTGGTACTTGTGAAAGAGGTGAGGATCTTTTTGGATCTCATACACACCGATGTGTGTGGACCCTTCAGATCTGCCACAAGGGATGCTAACCGCTTCTATGTAACCTTTACCGACGATTATAGCAGATTTGGATATATCTACTTAATCAAGCACAAGTTGGAAACCTTTGAAAAGTTCAAAGAGTTTAAGCAAGAAGAGGAGAATCAATTAGGCAGGAAGATAAAGATGCTCCAGTCCGATCGTGGTGGTGAGTATCTTAGTATTGAGTTCCACGACTATCTTAAAGAATGCGGAATTGTTTCATAATTGAAGTCACCTAGATCACCGTAGCTTAATGGTATGGCTAAGAGGTGCAATCGAACCTTCTTGGACATGTTTCGTTCCATGATGAGTCGAGCTTCGTTACCTATCTCATTTCGGGGGTATGCCTTAGAGCCCGCCGCCCATATCCTTAATCCAGTCCCAACTAAGAAGGTTTCCAAAACACCTCATTAAATCTGGATAGGGAATGTTCCCTCGCTGTGCTTATCAAGTATGGGGTTGCGACGCTTTCATAAGATGAGAGACTCACAACAAGCTCGAACCTCGTAGTGAGCATTGTATTTTCATCGACTACCCACAGAAATCCTTAGGAAATTTGTTCTATAGACCTAGTAAGAACGTGGTCTTCATAGCATGAATGGGTGTCTTTTATGAAAGAGAAACCATATGTCAAGAGGATAGTGGGAGGAAAATTGACCTTGAAGACCTTTAAGAGTTCAGCGAGAAAGGAACCTCTAACACTAATAATCAACCTGGGACGAGACTCTTGTTGAACCAATTGACGAGTCCGTACCTCTGAGGCGTTCCAGTAGAGTTAGTGTTCCACCTATGTTGTATGGTTTTCATATAACAAGTGAAGGTGATATGTTTATCAGTGATAGCACACTGATAAATTTGGATGAACCTAACAACTACAAGGATGCCATGGCGGGCCAAGAGTCTACAAAGTGGAAGGAGGCAATAGACAGCAAGATTTAGTCCATGTATGACAATCAAGTTTGGAACTTGGTTGAGAATGTACCAGGTCGTAAAAAGGTCGGGTGCAAGTGGATCTTCAAGAAGAAGACCGACATGGATGGGAAAGTACACACGTATAAGGCACGATTGGTTGTGAAGGGATTTACTTAAACTCCTGGAGTTGACTATGACGAGACCTTCTCACCAGTAACGAAGATCTAATCTATAATGGTTATGCTAGCCATAGTTGTGTTTCATGATTATGAAATATGGCAGATGGATGTCAAAACCGCTTTCGTTAATGGGAAGTTGGCTGAGGATGTTTACATGAGTCAACCAGAGGGTTTTGTAGATGTGAAGTACCCTAATAGAGTGTGTAGTCTTGAGAAATCCATTTATGGATTAAAACAAACATTTCGGAGATGGAATCTTTGTTTCGATGAGAAGTCAAAGAGTTTGGTTTTTCGAGAAGTGAGGATGAGTCCTTCGTATATGCCTAAGCTAGTGGGAGTATAGTTAGTTTTCTGGTATTATATGTAGATAACATACTACTCATAGGAAATGACATTCCAACCGTGCAAGAGGTTAAGTCCTGGCTTGGGAAGTGCTTCATTATGAAGGACCTCGGAGAAGCTACTTACATTCTAGGGATAAGGATATTGAAAAATAGGAGTAAAAGAATAATAGGACTTAGTCAAAGTACCTACTTGGACAAGGTGTTGAAACGTTTCAACATGGAGAATTCCAAGAAAGGAGAATTGCCTATCCAGAGAAATACCAAACTGAGTAAGACTTAGAGTCCGAGTACCGATGTCGAAATAGCATAAATGATTCGAGTACCATATGTTTCTGCTGTTGGCTCGATCATGTATGCTATGATATGTACTCTCTCTGATGTGGCTTTTGCTTTGAGCATGGTTAGTCGATATCAAGGGAATCCTGGTAGAAGTCAGTAGATAGCAGTAAAAAAACATTGTTAAGTACCTGTGGAGGACATAGGTAAATCAGTAATACTTATAGTTTAGGCTAATGATCCATGTTGATTAGTGATGGACTAAATCTATCTAAGAGTCCATGAAGAGTTAGTCCAAAGGGCCTATCATATGGATTATTGTAATACTTAAAGGCTTAGGTAAATTAGGCTTTTATGTATGAAACCCTAAGGATTCCACACAAACCCATTGCCTTCCTAAAATCGGCCAATAGTTCCAAGGTGAAACCCTAGCCGATTTTTGTGCTTCCTAACCTCTCTCTCATAAGCCTTATCTTGCTTTTGGTGTTTGTTACTCATTTGGGGTATCACATTTGAGGTAATAAGTTGTTGAAAGTCTAAGAACTACATGCTACAATAAAGAGGTATTCATCTAACGTGATTTTATGTTGTGAATCTCAGAATTGTATGCTAGTTAGGGTTCAAACTTTGGATAAATGAAAGTTGCATGTATAACTTGAGAAAACTTAGATCCAAAACATTAGGGTTGTATGTGCGCCATAGGATTGTTATAGTGCTCAAAACCCATTAGGATGGTCATAGTGAATGGACCATCCAGAAATTAGAGGATATGTTGCAGACATGCATTCTAGATTTCAGCGGCAGTTGGGATACATATCTTTTGTTAGAGGAATTTACATATAACAATAATTATCATGCCAGCTTCGTTCGACCTCCTTTATAGTTGCTCTATGCGAAGAAGTATAGGACCCCGACATGTTAGGGTGAGGTCGGTTAGCCCGTCATGGGGAGTACCCAGGTGGTACTCAATACAACCGAGATGATTCAGCAGGTTCGTGGTACACTTCAGACAGCGTAGTCGGCAAAAGAGCTACGCAGACAGACGTCGTTCAGACTTGGAGTTTCAGGTCGAGGATGTGGTACTCTTGAAGGTGTCACCTTGGAAGGGTGTCATATAGTTCAGGAAGCATGGTAAGCTGGGCCCCATGTATATTGGACCTTTTAGGGTTGTAGCCCAGGTGGGCAGAATAGCATATCGTTCGGATCTCCCGGAGGAACTCAGTCAGATACATAGTACTTTTCACGTCTCTTAGTTGCAGAAGTGTTTCATTGATGATTCCGCAGTGGTTCCATTAGAGGATACTCAGGTGGATGACCGCTTGAACTATATTGAGAGACCAATAGCGATCCTTAACCGGAAGATAAAAACCTTGAGGAGCAAGGTTATGAGATTGATGAAGGTGTAGTGGCAGCACTCAAAGGGTTCAGAGTGGACTTGGGATCTTAAGGAAGAGATGAGGGAGCATTACCCAAAGTTATTTCGGGCAGCGGACTTCGAGGACGAAGTCTGATTCAAGTGGGGGAGAATTGTAATGCTAGATTCACCATGTATAAACTTTAACCATTATTTCAATTAATCAAGGACTAGACCAGAGTACGTTGTGTATACCCCTTTGCATGCGTGCATCAGGGATGACCCTTACGTAAGTTGGGCGTACTAAGTAAGTTGTGTGTCAATTCTGTTTTTTAACATTTTCAATGAGTCATGGGCAATATCTTAATCGAGCAAGCATAACTGTTATTATATTCATTGGTTAGAGTTTCTTTATATTTAATATTGTGTGGGGTTTATGTGGTTCATTTTGAAAGAACATAAATAAGTTGATATTTTTTGAAATAAACAGTTCTATTTCGCAATATAACCATAAAATAACAATGTATTTTGAAGTATGTTGTCAGAAGTTGGATTATACTTACCTAGACTCGTTTTCATGCGTGGTCAACTACAGACTACAGTGGTGGATCTAGGGTTTGGGTAGGTTGGCGGCACATATTTAAATACAATACTTTTTTGATTGGGTCAAAATGATTTTAAATACCGATCGGGTAAATTTTGTCTATTTTTATTTTTTCATTACAGTTTATAGAAAAAACCTAATAAAAATATGGTGTCATAACATAGCCAAAATTCATAGATTTCATATATGTTATCGCATAGCTTAACTTCAATGACTTTGATATGAACGGTTCATAAAGTTTTCCATTCAAGTCTAATAATCATAACATGTTTCAGCCAAAATTCGCACACTTTATAAATTTACATAAACTAGTATTGTACTATTATGATTAAATATTATCACAGATTCTAACTTCAACACCTCTAAAAATTCCGACGCTTCACAAATTTAACACAATTAAACTATTGAGTTAAAAAAATAATAACATTAAATTAACTATGTAACAGGGAGAGGTTGTCCTCAAATTTAATGCGGAAAATTTTGACTTCATTTACGTTATAAATATAAAAGTTAGATAAATTTACTAATAAAACATTTATAATAATAGCTCAATATAACAAATAAAATAACTGATTAAATTTATAATACAAAGTAAGGTAATTAATTACATGTAATGGTTTATATATTGGTTAGCAAGCCTTTCAAAAAGTTAACATACCACGAAGCTGGCAAATAAAAATTGAAATAGGAATACAGTAATCGATTGAAAGAGGGATACACAACGTATTGTTATTTTGATTACTTGGGCCAACTATGTTGGGGGCCTACATAGCAATAATTTATTTTAGCCCAACTTCTACTACAAAATATAAGTTTATTGAAATCTCATTGGGGCATGTGCCCTCATATCTCCAAACATGCATCCACCCCTAGTCAGTTATGTTACATGTAGTTGTCTTGTGTCACACAAGTAAAAAATGGATAACGGTATGTGACGATCGAGATCGTTCGACTAATAAAAGTAAAATGTTGTTTACAAATAGGTATTTCAACGACTAACGACAATATATATATATATATATCGATTTGAATGTATTTTCTATATATTTTAATAATAGTAATAATCATGATTTTTTTATAATTATTCAACAATATCTATATACATTCGTATTTTATTTATGTGTTCCCACGTTTAGCACGGATCGTAAGTATTAAATAGATAGTAAATATGAGTGATTTCTTTCTATACATATGTATGTCTTTGGTTATTAAGTGGTCAGGTGATATGAAGTTTTCATATCAATGTCGTCTTCTGTTCTTATAAGTTCCATAAAAAATATTTTTGATAAAATAATTTTATTTGGTTTGTTTGTTTATATATATATATATATATATATATATATATATATATATATATATATATATATATATATATATATATATATATATATATATATATATATATATATTCCCAAATTAACTATGGATGTCAAAAAGTCTCATGAGACCCCGTCCTATTAGTGTTGTTTATTAAAAAAAATCGTTGGCGAGGACACGGGCGAGGGTAAGCTTAACCTCCGTTTTAATTTCGGGGGCGGGTGTGGGTGGGCGGCCTATCCCGAAACACCAATGGGGATCATGTTAATAAATTATACAAATATTTACATATATTAATTATACAAATATAATAAGTAATAATATGATTTTAAGTTTCCAAAATTCAACTAAAAAATATGTTTTTAAGTTATTAGTATAATGTTTTTATGATATCATAATTTTTTTTAAACATGTAAAAATTTTGCAATAAATAATTATTTGTTACTTAAAAAATAATTTCTTTTAACTCAAAAAAATACAGCTTAAAATCAATCGAGGACGGAGGAACGGAGGGGAGGGTGGGGGTGGGAGTAATAAGGGGGATATACGTTGAATTACTCAAAATTTAGTTGGGAGTATGCTAAATTGCTAACGATCAATTTCGTACGTAGAACTAAAAATGTCATGATGGATTTTAACTTATAACATATATGATAATGTGTAACATATATGATAATGTGTAATACCTAGTGAGTATAAACTAGAATCCACTTCTTGTCTGTGATTCTTTATAGCTTTTTTTCTTAACAATAAAAATAACCGACATGAAGAAATGAATTCCTCAACCTGTATTAATCACAAAAATTACATATATACGAGGATAAAACTAGAGGGGCATCTAAGAAACTTAACTGACATGTTAGCAAATTTCTAAATATTTAAAAGATAAAACTGCAAAATTGGTCCCTGTGGTTATGCAAAAACTGTGGATAAAATCCAAAAAGTTTTCGACTTGTATGGAAGGTCCAAAATCAGAAATTTATCGTGGTTTTGGTCCGTGTATGAATTGAAAGGACGGTTTTTCCCTTTTAATTCCTTTTTTTATTTTCTTATATTGATTAATTAAGTTATATAATTAAAAAAAGGGTCCACTTTACACCCGTTATACCAGATAGTAACCTCTCCTTCTACTTTCGACTCTCTCTCTCTCTCTTTCTCTCTCTCTCTCTCTCTCACTTCCTCCTTGTAACCTACCTGTTGAGAAAATCGAAGAAATCCAAGCACCATGTTGAGTTTACTCTAGATCAAACAACAACAGGGATTCCAAGGTCTGATTTTAGAGTAGATGAATATGAAAGCAGGTCCTGTTGACCCCCCTGCAAATCCCTCTTTGACAGCGGGTCAGTCGCTAACCCACATTTGTACTTCAATATTTTGCTCTCAACTTCATGTCTACCGCCACCTCTAGTTCTCCCATTATCTCACCAAAAATTGATTTGCTGGTTTGGTTTTGTACAATCCATATGTTCAATCTCAATTGCCATCATCCTTCTTTTTTCTGTTAATTGGGGGGGGGGGGGGGGGTCTGTTTCTGTTTTGGGTAATATATGTCGGAGTTGTGGCAAATGAAAGGGGGTTTATGAAAGTGAAACAAATAGTGTTACCTCCTCAGTTGACGATTCCTTCATGATAATATATGGAAAAGTGATTGCATTTTGTGATGGAATGACACTAGTTTTTTATTTGAAGTTCTCCAATGGTTTCGATGGAGATGCTCTCAGAAACTTTCGATCTTGAAAGATTTTGATCGTATTTGATTTCATGAAGTACATCTGTAACAACCCGAAATTTTCGTACCATTTATTGTAACTCTTTCGTAGTACAATTCGCGCAACCAATCGTCATTCCAAATTCGATTTCCGATCCTCCGTATAATTAAGTCATTATTTAGTACACATTTAAAATGACTTAATGGGTGTCTTAATACATTTAGAAATCATTTTAACACCCAACTTTGGTGATCGGAATATTTCTAGAAATTACCGTATCGGGTTACGGTAACTCAATCGGGTACGACCAAAAACCTCGTCTAACGTCGGTATCGGGTAGAATTCCACCGTGTCCAAAACTTAAAAACTATATAAACGTGTTTAAGACTTCATTTGAAGCCTTTGGTCAAATTACCACTAAACACTACCAACCTCTCTCCTCATCCAAGTTTAAGGGATCAAAACTCAATTTTAAGGCCTCAAATCCTTAAGGTACCTTCCTAGCCTTAATCTATAGCATATTTGGCTTCCAAATTCGACATTTAATCATAAAATAGGACAACATATGTGAGTTTACGGCCCAGGAACATGCCTAGGCCGTAAACACCAATTTGAAGGGTTTTAAGCCCTTAAACTCCTTCCTAAACTCATTTGGACTTTAGATATGGCCAAGGGACTTCAAGATATGGACTCTAAACAATTAAAACATGAATTTTATGAGGTTTGAAGGAGTTTACAGCCAAGGATCATTCTTGGGCCGTAAACTCATATTCAAGGGGTTTTTGAGCCAATTAACCCTTCCAAATCATAGTTGGGACTTAGATATGACCTTTGGGCTTGCTAATCTAGACTTGGAACACTTTAAACTTGATTTTTGAGTAATAAAAGTGAGTTTACGGCCAAGACATACTCTTGGGCCGTAAACTCCTCTAAAAGGGTGATTTAATGCCTTAAAACATGTCAAAATGCTTTCAAACTCAACCAATGGCTTTGTGGTAAATCCTAGATTCATCTAAAAATGAGTTGGAGACCTTAAACACAACATATACCCTACATAAGTGATTTTACGGCCAAAGAACTCCTCCTAGGCCGTAAACTCCTAAAAGTTTGTGAAATGGTAATCTAAATTCATAACAATGCTTAGAAAATTAGTTTGAATCACATGTGATTGCCCTATATAGTTCAAATTAACCATCCTTAGCCATGGGTGAGTTTATGGCCGTAAACTCTATGAGTGTGGCCGTAAACTCATGTTTTAAATGATGTAAATTCATTCCAAGTGTTCCAAGGCATTTTAGATAATCCATTCTAGCAATCCCTATGTCCATTTGAGCCCTTAAATCATCAAAACCACACCCACATGAGTTTACGGCCGTAAACTCATGTATGTGTGTGTTCCATAGTTGTAAACTCTTTAAAATGTTTACTCTTGGGGAGTAAACTCAAGTCCCAAGTCCCTAGTGCCATTACACGTCCGAAGATGTCACCCGGGTCACTCCAAACGCTCGTTTTGAGGTGTTTAACCTCATTGGAGTGTAATGTTCCATATAATTAGTGAATGTATCCCTAATTGTATATATATGGACATTATTTCATTTTACATAGGGACATCGCGAGTAATCAAACCCCGAACCAACGTCTAGCATTCAAAACCGACACGTTTCCGAGTCCGGTGAGTTCATACCCCTACCCCCTTTTCACTGTTTTTCACTGTTTTCAGGGGGGAACACAAGAAAAGTACAATGGAATTCTTGTACTCAAGACATGTTTTCAAATGTGTGTTTCATATTCTTATGCTTTTATATAACTGATTACTACAACTGATAACAGATTGAACATACAGATCACGTAACATATATTTGTGAAATAGGTCTTTAAACTAGTATGTCTTACATATATTTCACAAATGGCTTTCCACATTTTATCAGTTAAAAGCATGACATTAAAACATTTGAACATAATACCTGTACATTGTTTTGTCCTCGGTAACACTCCACACACATACACGAGTGGAGGACTATCATATTATTACTAGTAAATTTGTTATTCCTGTATGATTGGAGACACGTCCTCGGAGAACACTCCACCCAGATTACGCGAGTGGAGGACTACACCCATAACCAGAATCTCTGATATTTAGAGAGCGTGACTTGAGTGTATAGATCTATACGGGGCTGACTACCCCACACCTGGCTGCTAGCTACAGCCGAACCGAAATGGTTCAAGGGTGACGAAAGTCATAAGTATGTGGACGACTTATTGCCACATGTGGACTACTTATTGCCACAGGTTTTAGTCTATTGTATGGTTATGGAACTCGCAATTAGGATAACAGAGATTTACTTACAGTAATAATGAACCACTTTATACATCTTTTACATCTTTTACATCTTTCACGTTTTGTAACTAACAATCAAGAAAGTACGGGACTTTCCTGGGGAAAACATGGAACCTAATCACGAATACATCTTTTACATCTTTAACATCGTTTGCATTAGAAACCTACATGCAGGAAAGTATGGGGCTTTCCTGGGTAACACTTACATAACTAGCAAGAGTAACAAACTGGATAACATTACATCTTTTACAATTTGTAACATACAATAAGGAAAGTATGGGACTTTCCTGGTAACACATGATAAGTAAACATAACAGTTTAACCAGTCAGATAACCAACTATACATTTTCACATGAATAAACATGTTTTCAGTGTACAAACTTACTATACTTTACAAATTGGGAAACAATAACCAACTATTAAGAAAATATGGGATTTTCTTGGTGCATATAACATTTCAGAAATAGAAAGGAAACTCGAAACATTTTCACAAACAATAACCGCTTATGAACTCACCTGCTTTATGCTGATTTTCAAACCGCTTGTGTTCTCAGGTCAGCGTTAGAACAGGTACCCGAAGATTCCTTTTTGATCAGAAGACGGAGTACATGAAGATCCGTTTCATTTTATCTATATATACTATGTATCACAACTGTACAAATTTTACTTTTGAAACAACTGTAAAACTTTTACTATGTAATGTAATGGTTGTTTTACTTTACTTACTATGTGCATTGGATTTGATACTCAACGTGGTAGTCAACCCCGGAAATGTTTTCCGCCTTCGGTTTTCGGGGTGTGACAACATCCATCGATCGTATTTAATTTAATTGTGAGGGAATAGTTGATTATTGTGATAAATTTAATCATAGATTTTAGGCATATTGGTTGTGCTCTGGTAATCAGATTTCGATGATTGATGGAATGACACTAGTTTTTGATTTGAAGTTCTCCAATGGTTTCGATGGAGATGCTCTCAGAAAGTTTCGATCTTGAAAGATTTCGATCGTATTTGATTTCATGAAGTACATCCATCGATGGGGGTAATGTTGGTTTAATTTAATTGATTATCGATGTAATATTGCTTTTACCGGTTAACAAAATCAAATAAGAATCAGGGATATTTCAAAACTTATGTCAACAACTGAGAAAATTTTTACTGGGTTGGGAGGAGCCATAATCGACGAATTTTTCGGTGATGTTTTGGTATGTGTTTGAATTATATGTGTGCGTGTGTTTTTTTTTTTTGTTGAGTTACAGTTGTGTGTGTGTGTGTGTGTGTGTTTGACTTAAATGGGAAGAGGAAGAAGATGATGAACGGAAAGTGGGTTTTAAAGGTTTTCAGGTGAGTATGTGTGTGTGTGAGAGAGAGAGAGAGGGTACCATTGTGGTGGGTAGGCCGTTATTTTGTTTTTCTTTTATTTTTAAATGAGCAAATTATTAAAATAAATATAAAAATGCAAAAAAAAAAAAAAAAAAAAAACATAGAAGGGCAAAATTGTCATTTCAGCTTTACTAGGGACCAAAACCACTAAAAATACTTGATTTTGGACCTTTTATACAAGTCGAAAATTTTTTGGACTCTATCCACAGTTTTTGCATAACCACAAGGACCAATTTTACAGTTTTGTCTATTTAAAAGCTTGATCCATTTTATACACATTGAATTACTCATAAGTTTTACTTGGAGTATGATAAATTGCTAATGATCTGTTTCGTACTTAGAATTAAAAATATCATGATGGATTTTGACTGATAACATATACGATAATGTGCAATACCTAATAAGGATAAACTAGAATCCACTTCTTGTTTATGCTTCTTTATAGCTTTTTTTCTTAACAATAAAAATAACCTATTACACATTGAATTGAAGAAATGAACTTCTTAAACTTGTATTAATCATAACACACACACACACACACACACACACACACACATATATATATATATATAGGAATGAGTTCTATGGAAAACAAATAACTAGGGCAACATCTACCGGAACCAATAATCAAATGACACGTGTCCATTTATTTCTTCACAAGTAATGTATTGTGGAAGTTATTGTGGAAGTGATGTGTTGTCATGTTTTCATTGGTTCAAATATGTATTGCCCTAATCATTCATTTTCCATATAACTCTTCCATATATATATATATATATATATATATATATATATATATATATATATATATATATATATATATATATATATATATATATATATATATATATATATATACACACACACATAAGAAAAAAACAAGAGGAGTGTCTAAGAAACTTAACTCACATGACATATATTTACAAATCGACCCTTCTACTTTCATTAATTACAATATGATCCCTAATATTCCCACTCAAGATGGACATGAATAATAAATGTTCATCAGACCCATCTTGCCAGAAAAAAGTTGAAGCTTGGAACTTGGCAATGGTTTAGTAAACATATCTTCTAAGTGTAAATCATAATGTATGGGTAACTACTTGATAGTTTTGTCTTCCACCTTTTCCCGAACAAAATGATAGTCAACCTCTATGTGTTTTGTACACTCATGTAAAGTAGAATTAGTAGCAATTTGGATAGTAACATCCTGATTCCCAGGTATGATATTTATGGCTTAAAAGGTAATATTCCCTTATGAACTCGTCGAGTTGAAAGCCTCAACTCGACATGTTGGAAGCTTCTCAACTCAATGAGTTGTTGAGAAAAACTCAACGAGTTGGTGGCTGATTATGAAACCCTAATTTTTTAGGTGTTGCACCCTATTTAAAGGCCTTATGGCCTTTAGATGGCCTCCTTATCTGCCCCCTCTGTCTAGAAAACCCTAGTTCGTGCATTATCTCTCATTTTCGTGTGTGTGTGAGCTTGAGGAATGTTTCTTGTTGCTCTTTTGGAAGGAGTTTGGAGTTTGAAGAAGCTTGATTGAGAGAAAGGCTATACATCCTGGATCTTCTCTGTTTTTGCAACCATTTTGAGGTATAAAGTCGAAACCTTGGCAATTTATTTATTAGATCTCCTCCTTGGAAGTTTATTGTCATTTTGGAGTCATCCTTGGGTTTGGTCATTTCTTGAAGTTGCCACTTCAGATATGAGCATTTTGTGGCCTCTTTAGACTTAAAATTTCAAGCTTTATATAGATCTAGGTTTCCTTTATGTTCTAAGTCCTTTGTTAAGTTGTTTTTGAGTGGTTTAGCCTCTTGGTGTCATGCATGAACGTAAAGTTAGCAACCTTACGTGGTTTTCCAGCTCTTGGGTGCCAGATTAATATTCTTGAGCGGTAGAAGGGATGAAAAAGGGCTGAATGAGTTAAGCTTCGAAAACTCGACGAGTTATTCTGACAACTCGACGAGTTAGATTCGGGTTTTCCTACTTTTCTAGAAAACTATAGGAACTCGACGAGTCGTTCGGAGGACTCGGTGAGTTGACTCGTACTTTCCATGTTTCTTTAAGTAATGAAGGAACTCGACGTATTGGCATGTGCACTCGACGACTTGGGTATGCATGTACTGTTGACCTTGACTGTTGACTTGACTTTGGCCATGGTTGATCAAGTTTGACTTTGAGGGTATTTTGGGTATTTGGAGGTTTTGATAGAATGGTTATATGGTGGTTGTAGACTGTCGAGTCCGGAGCTGAGTTTTGGAGTTGGATTTTACAAGTTCAGCACTACTTGAGAGGTGAGTCTTCCTCACTGTACTTATGGGTCAAAGGCACCAATGTCAGCCTTGTTGGATTGTTATCCTAGTTTCTTGTATGCTTGTTGCGATAGTAATCTGTCACATCGATATCCTGGTAGATAGGATGATGTGATGCTTATTGATATGTATGATTTACACTTTCCTGTTAATTGATTATGTGTTTATGAGTTATGTATATGCAGGCATGTGTTGTTTGGTCAGGTTGAGGCGGTCTTGCTTTGTGTTGAAGGCCAAAAGACCCAGGGTGGTCCAGATAGACCAAAGGCCCTATGAGGCGGTCTAGTTAGGCCGAAGGCCCGACGAGCAGTCCGGATAGGTTATAGGCCTTGCGAGGCGGTGTCACACCCCCAAACCAAGGATGGCGGAAACGTCCGGGGGTGGAGGACTTCATGTATAGTATCATAACCACAATTTCAATAGTAATTTAAGCAAACACAACCAACATATATATAATTGAAGAAGTTACATCACTTGTATGAATTACATGTTTCAAAATCAATTACAATATGTTGTCAAAATATGAAAAGTTTGACGTCTTAACGTCCCATCCTCAAAAGCACTTGATTACCTGTTTATTGTTTTCCTGAGAATACGAGTTGTTTGAAAAGTGTCAACACAAAGGTTGGTGAGTTCATAAGCTTTTATTAATAAACTTAATAGAAGTCTATCACATGTAAATGTCGCGTTTGTGTCAGAAAAATCCGATATTTTCCTTGAAATCCGAAAAATGTAGCCTTATAACCAAAGACTAAAAATGTATAAGAGATCATCATTTCTTAGTAGAAACGTCATGAGTTTAAAATGATGTGGAAAGTAAATTTCTTTATCAATCAAAAACCTACTTCGGTTTTATGAAACCCCGTAAACTTTATGAATTGTTATCTCCCTAGGTGAGTCGCTATAATCATACTGTGACTATGTGAACCTGCCACAACGTTTCTCAGGCGTCGCGAAAATGAAATGACATTTGTCACCCGTAGACCTGCAGGTCCCACTGTAGCTAGCAGCAAGGTGTGGGGTGTCAAACCCAATATAGATCTATATACAAGTATCACGTTCTCCCTCAAGGAGATTTTGATTATAACTACCAGGAATTATATCCCGCACTCGGACGTACGGGGAGAGAGAGAGTCTCACAACATAGGTTAACAAGTTCACGTGAAATGTGTGTGGATATAAATCTTTCTTGTATGAATGTACCCTTTTTGTACGAGTGTGTTGAGTGATGTATCATAAACTATACCTATTATAGTTTATCTAAAATGTATATAATATGTATGAATTCTTTTTATGAAAATGTATTAGTGTTGTGAATTTATCCAACTATACTTTTTATAGTTACATAATACGTGTTCTAAATGAATGAACAATATTTAATATGAATAACTTAGTTTCAGTTCACAATGATAAACTAACAAGGAAACACATTCAAATATTAGAACTTATGATTATACACTTTGCTCAACATATTACAAAGTGTTATGATATTTACATGCTGTTGGCTAACTTTAGCAATTCTGCCCAGTTTTGTAAAAATCACAGAAAAATCATACGAATTCGAAAACTAGATCCGTAAATTTTGAGAGTTCACAAAATGTGTCTAGTTTACTCATAATTTTTATCACGATTTTTAATGACCTCCAACTTGGGTGAAAATGTCCATAATCACAGACTGATCCGGATTGTTGTTTGAAATGATAGGCAGTTTTGTAAAAATCACCATAAATTGTAGAAAAATCGTATGGAGATGTGCAAGTAGTCATTTTAAAGCTACAAACTTGAACTATTTGCACCTTGTACAGTTTTGAAAACAAAAATGTTTAAAATTCCCAAAACAGTCCGTGAATGGAGTTGAACTTTTCTGATGAAGGCTGTTAGAAAAATTTAATTATGTTCTTAGTGTTTTAACTTGTATCCCCCCCCCCCCCCCCCATGAAAACTTGAGAAAACATGAAAATGTAGGGGTATAAACTCACCTTAAGTGATTTCAGTAGGTAAGTGTTGAAGAAGATAAGTGTTCAACCTAAGAACACTTGAAGAATCACTTGAAGATTCGAAGATCTAACACAATTATGAGAGAGTTTGTGTAAGATATCCATGATTTGAGTGGAAATAATTGAGATAATCATAAAGAGAATGGATTATGCTTACCAAATGTGGAGGAAAAACTCAAGATCAGCCCTTGAATCTCGAATTTATAGAGAGAGAAAGTGAGAGAGGAAAGAGTTTGATCTTCTTGTGAAATGAGAGCAAATGAGAGAAGTGAGGAGAGAGGATGAATATTCAGCCCTCAAAAACGTGGGAAAGAGGGATAATTGAGTGGAAAAGACATTGATGTGACCTAGGTAAAGTGGGGGGTGTGGCTGGTCATAGAGTGGGTGTGGGAGTGGTTGCTTGTGTTAGAAGGTAAAGCAAAGTCAACACTCCACCTCTTTGTACTTTTTCCACTTGCTTTCATTATTTAAATAAATATTTTTATGAAAATATGATTAAATTGTGAATATTTAGGGTTTATTATGTTAAAATATGATTTTGGGTGAAATTCCCACGTTAAAATAATTAAAAACGGGCCTTAAACGCAAAACTACGCGAAAACCGGGAGAAAATGAGTTCCCAGCGAGACCTCTCGGTCCTAGGCCGAGGTTCGGTCCCTAGGCCGAGACCCGGTCCACGCTGAGGACTGTAGCCGGAAGCGAACAGAGGGAAACGAAAGGGGCGAGTCAGACGCGAGAGTGAGGGGCGAGGGTTCGGTCCGAAGGGTCATTGGGGTACGGTTCGGGATAAGAGGCGAGAATGTCATAACCGAACGTACTGTAGTGAACAGTACCTTCGGTTCGTTTGGTGAACAGTACTTTCGGTTCGGCTCAGGAGGTTTCGGTCGGGTGAACGGTACCTTCGGTTCGGGTGAACAGTACCTTCGGTTCCTCCTTTTCTTGGGTTCGGTTCCTCCTGGCTCGGGTTCGGTCCTCTTACTTTCGGTCGGGTGAACAGTACTTTCGGTTCCTAAGGACCTTCGCCTCTCATAAGAGGGTTTTGGTTCCTTAGGTCCATTTTTCTCGTTTTTATCCCGTTTTAAGCCGTTTTTGACCCAGTTAAGGGTCGGAATGACCCGAATGATTCTAAAAAGTGACGGGAACTATTTGAGAGAGATTCGGGAGAGATTTCACATACTTGGAGAGATTTGGGAGAGATTTGACATTCTTGGAGAGATTTCTCATACAAAGAGATATTTGCGAGAGTTTTCACATACTTAGAGGGATTTGGGAGAGATTTGACATTCTTGGAGAGATTTCTAATACAGAGAGATATTTGAGAGAGATTTCGCATACTTAGAGAGATTTGGGAGAGATTTTACATTCTTGGAGAGATTTCTCATACAAAGAGATATTTGCGAGAGTTTTCACATACTTAGAGGGATTTGGGAGAGATTTGACATTCTTGGAGAGATTTCTAATACAGAGAGATATTTGAGAGAGATTTCGCATACTTAGAGAGATTTGGGAGAGATTTGACATAGAGAGAGATAGTGTGGAAACGATTGAGAGAGGTTCCATGTGGGATAGTTGTGAGTGTCCGGCATCGAAATGTATGGTTCGTGAACCCTGTTAAGCCTTGTTTAAGGATCTTACACACTCCCGATGAGTATGCAACATTGTTTTATCGTTCTAGTTCATTGATTAGAACTAGGGTTTAGGAAATTTTTAACACAAGACTTTTATCAAGTGATGTTTCTCATTAATATAGCAAGTTACACTGTATGAACATAACACAAACCCTAATACACAAGGTTTAATAGAGTTGACCGGCTTGACTTGATGATTTGGCTTTGACTCAAGATTGACGATTGTCACATCATCCCCCCGTTAGAGGGAATTTCGTCCCGAAATTTAGATTCGACTGGGACTTCAAGGGTTTGGGAAAAGATGTGGATACTTTTGCTTCATTTGATCTTCACGTTCCCAGGTAAACTCAGGCCCTCGTTTCGCATTCCAACGAACCTTCACTATGGGAATGCGACTTTGTTTTGTTCTCTTGATCTCTCGATCCATGATCTCGACGGGTTCCTCCACAAAGTGGAGATTCTCATTAACTTCGATTTCTTCGAGTGGTATTACGAGTGTCTCGTCAGACAGACACTTCTTTAAGTTGGACACGTGGAAGGTAGGGTGTACATTACTAAGTTCTTGTGGTAGTCGAAGTTTGTACGCCACGGGACCAATCCTAGCAAGGATTTCGAACGGACCGATGTACCTTGGGTTTAGTTTCCCTCGTTTACCGAAACGTATCACCCCTTTCCAGGGGGAAACTTTTAGTATTACCCGGTCTCCGACCTGGAATTCTAAAGGTTTGCGTCGCTTATCCGCGTAACTCTTTTGTCGATCACGAGACGCTTTTAGTCTTTCCCGAATTTGAATGATCTTTTCTGTGGTTTCCCTTATGATTTCAGGCCCAGTAAGGGTGCTATCAGGGACTTGCCCTCTGGCTAGCTGAGTATCTCCAGCTTCGGCCCAACACAGTGGTGATCTACACTTGCGACCGTAGAGAGCTTCGAATGGAGCGACTCCAATGCTAGTGTGATAACTGTTATTATAAGAGAATTCGATAAGCGGTAGATGGGTATCCCATGCCTTACCAAAATCTATCACGCAGGCTCTCAACATGTCTTCCAACGTATGGATGGTTCTCTCGCTTTGTCCGTCAGTTTGTGGATGGTAGGCCGTACTCATGTCTAGCCTGGTTCCCAGAGACTTCTGTAGGGACTGCCAGAAACGCGAGGTGAATCTACTATCTCGATCAGAGATAATGGATGTTGGTACACCATGTAGTCGCACGATCTCTTTAATATACGTCCTGGTTAACTTTTCCATCTTGTCTGTTTCCCTTATTGGCAGGAAGTGCGCGGACTTTGTCAATCTGTCCACAACCACCCATATGGTATCCATCCCACCTGATGTCTTAGGCAGTTTGGTTACAAAGTCCATGGTTATTCGCTCCCACTTCCACTCGGGTATATCCAGTTGTTGAAGTAGTCCTGATGGCTTCTGATATTCCACCTTGACCTTGGCGCAAGTGAGGCACTTGCTCACATAAGTAGCAATTTCAGCCTTCATGTTTGGCCACCAGTATAACCTTTTGAGGTCTAGATACATCTTATCTGACCCCGGGTGAATAGAGTATCGAGTCTTGTGGGCCTCGTTCATTACAACGTCTCGGTACCCACCGAACTTCGGTGTCCAGATTCGGTTCATGAGATAACGAGTTCCATCCCCTTTGACTTCCAAGTTCTTGTCCATCCCCTTAGTGCTTCGCTTGCCACGTTTTCTGGTTTCAAGGCTTCTAATTGGGCGTCCTTGATCTGGGTGGCCAGTTGGGAGTGGATCGTCATGGCTAGGGATTTTACTCGGCGACCCGAGTATTCCTTCCTGCTTAAGGCATCGGCTACTACATTAGCCTTGCCCGGGTGGTAGCGAATTTCACATTCATAGTCATTCAGTAATTCCACCCATCTTCTTTGGCGCATGTTAAGTTCTTTTTGATTGAGAATGTGCTGAAGACTTTTGTGATCAGTGAAGATGGTGCACTTGGTGCCGTAGAGGTAGTGCCTCCAGATCTTCAGGGCGAACACCACCGCTCCCAGTTCAAGGTCGTGGGTTGTATAATTAACTTCATGTGTCTTCAGTTGCCTTGATGCATAAGCGGTGACTTTTCCCCTTTGCATGAGCACACAGCCGAGGCCTTGATTTGAAGCATCGCAATACACCACAAAATCATCAGTTCCTTCTGGAAGAGACAAGACTGGTGCGCTGCATAGGGCTTGCTTTAGTGTCTGGAAGGCGGCTTCTTGTTTATCTTCCCACTCGAACACTACACCTTTCTGAGTCAAGGTGGTGAGAGGCTTAGCGATCTTGGAGAAGTTTTGTATGAATCTTCGATAGTAGCCTGCGAGTCCCAAAAACTGTCGGATTTCTGTTGGCGTTGTAGGTGTTGACCAATCTTCGATTGCTTTGATCTTTGAGGGGTCCACATGTATTCCTTCTTTGCTTACTATGTGGCCAAGGAATCCTACTTCACGGAGCCAAAATTCACACTTTGAGAATTTGGCGTAAAGCTTCTCGGTTCTTAAAATCTCCAGAACTAGTCGTAGATGTTGTCGGTGCTCTTCTTCGCTCCTCGAATAGACCAAGATATCGTCGATGAATACGATGACGAATTTATCTAAGAAGGGTCGACACACACGATTCATCAAATCCATGAACACCGCAGGCGCGCTTGTTAACCCGAATGGCATCACTACAAACTCATAGTGCCCATAGCGAGTTCTGAATGCCGTCTTGGGGATATCCTCTTCCTGAACTCGTAGTTGATGATAGCCCGACCTCAGGTCGATTTTTGAAAAGTAGCTGGCTCCTTGGAGCTGGTCGAAGAGGTCATCTATTCGGGGTAGGGGATAACGGTTTTTGATAGTGAGTTTGTTTAGTTCTCGATAGTCTATGCACATGCGAAAAGACCCATCCTTCTTCTTTACAAATAAGACTGGTGCTCCCCAGGGTGAGGAGCTTGGCCTGATGAACCCTTTGCTCAATAGTTCATTCAACTGGCTGGATAGTTCTTGCATTTCTGCCGGTGCTAAGCGATATGGAGCCCTGGCGACGGGGGTAGCTCCTGGGATCAGTCGATCCGAAATTCGACTTGCCGCGCGAGTGGTACACCAGGCAGATCGTCTGGGAAAACATCAGGGAAGTTGCATACTTCTGGAATTTCTTTGATGTCCTTCACCTCCTGTTTCCTGTCTACGATGTGGGCTAAGAAAGCATGGTATTGCTTTCGGAGGTACTTTTGGGTTTTAACACAAGAGATGATTTGTAGGTTCGCACTAGGTTTATCGCCATAAACGGTGAGAACGTTGCCATTCGGCAGATTGAGGCGGACGGCCCTTTCGTAACATAGAATGTCGGCACGATGAAGGCTTAGCCAATCCATACCAATGATTATATCGAAGCTTTTTATGGTGACCGGCATAAGGTCAATTTTGAACAAATGGTTGTCTAGAGTGAGAGTACACCCTATGTAAATATCACTAGCGCGCTCAACCTTTCCATTTGCCATTTCTACGATGTAAGAATCTTCTAGTGGTTGAGGATTTTGCTTAAGTATATGTTTGAATTGGTGACTTATGAAACTTCTTTCTGCCCCACTATCGAAAAGTACGCATGCATAAGAGTTATTGAGGAGGAACGTACCAGTAACCACAGAGGGAGCCTTGACTGCTTCTCCCTGCCCTAAAGTTAGGACTCTCCCTACACCCCCAGCATTAGGGGCTCGTGCCTTGGGGCAGTTCCTCCTGAAGTGTCCCGTTTCACCACATCCATAGCAGGTTTGGCTTGCTCCAGTGTTGGCGGTTGTAGCGACTTGTGCGGCGGTTTGGGTAGTCGCTCTACAGAATCGTGCGGTGTGCCCCTTCTTGTTACAGTTATTGCAGTTTAACTCTCGACAAGCACCGTTATGGTGGTAGTTACACTTGTTGCACTTGGGAAGAGTTCCCGTGTACTGTTTCGACGGCGCTGGAGCGACAGTAGTAGTGGCGGCACGAACAGCAACAATCTGTTGCTTTTTGGCGGGGTCCTGAGTTGGTTGCTTCTTTTTATTGCCCCAGAACTTCCTCTTGTTGTTCCCTCCTTTTGTTCGGTCGGTGGTGGTTATCACGGTACCACGGCTAGCCCTGTGATCTATGAGTTGTTGTGCCAATTCCTTGGCACTCTCAAAGGTAGTGGGTCTCGAGGCCAATACACTATCTTGAATCTGAGGTGATAGCCCCCAGAGGTATCGTTCCACCTTCTTCTCTTCTGGAGTGACCATTGTTGGACAGAGGAGTGCTAGGTCGTTGAAACGGGCAGTATAAGTTTCAAGATCAGTGCCTGACATTCTGAGGTTCCAAAGCTCTTCTTCAAGTTTTTGTATTTCGCCCCTCGGGCAGTATTCCTTTAACATTAGGGCTTTCAAATCCTCCCAGCTGATTGCGTTAGCTACTGCAGGAGTAAGTGACTTAACTCGGCCATTCCACCAAGTAAGTGCTTTTCCAGTGAAAGTGAATGCCGCATACTTGACCTTGCTCGCCTCGGGACAAGCGCAAATTTCAAAAACTGCCTCGGTCCTTTCGAACCATTGCACCAGTGTGATAACGCCCCCGCTTCCATTGAAAGGATCGGGTTTGCCATTCGTGAAGTCTTTGTAAGAGCACTCCCTCGTACGCCCCGTGCTGTCCCCATGAATGGAATTGGTAGCTCCGGATCCAGAACCGCCAGAACCATTGGTTCCCATTTGCAACATTGCTGCCGCCACGGCTGCCGTTACTGCAGCCTGGAACATTGCAGGATCAAACTGCGGAGGTGGTGGTGGAGGCGGCACTGGGTTGTTGGAAGGCCTTGGTCTTTTCCTTGGTGGCATGGTTCTGTCATAAAAAAAAATGACCAGTCGGTAAGACTTCAATAGTGATAACGAGTCGAGTGTTACTGGTTTCATCCCTCTTGTATTTTATCAAAACTCTATTATTTGTAAACTGTTTGTGTGATCAGGTTATGATGTATAGTGCCAAATATTTAATAAATAAAACATATGCCAAATTTCATTGATAACTTTTAGTACATAACATTTGGAGGGAAAAGTTTGACCTCATAAAGGTCTACATTACATCGTTACAAAAGATAGTTTTTGGCATTACAAAAACCCTTTGAATAGTGTGATCACATAGTCGCAGGGTCGACCTACATACAAAGAGTAACACCAACGCATACTCCTAAAGTTTTACTACCAAAACATGAGAATAGTAATGAGTTCTAATCACTGCGACCCTTCTTTGATGGAGGCTGCGATGATGTCGATGCGCCCTGTAGTTCCGCCAATCTGCGTTCGGCTGCAACCATTCTCTCTTCGAGAGCCATGTATCTTTCCCGATACTCTCTTGTTTCTGCTTGAGCTGCTAGAAGATATTGGATGAGTTGGTCTCTGTGGCGGGAGTCTCGTTCCAGGTCTCTGGTGCGATCAGTAGTAGACTGTACGATGGCACTTAACTCCCGGACCTGATCGGTCGTCGTCCTACCACGATCATCCATTCTCGCTATTCGTTGTATCGTGACGGGGAGAGCTCTGTCAGCCGGTCCACCATGAGTGAGATCATAGTAACCTCGTTGGTAGCCATATGGTGACCGCTGGCGTTGTTGTCGGCTCCATCTTTCGATCGTTGTTACCCAAGGGGGTTCAGGTCCGTTGTATCCAAAACGGTGCGCGGGTACCCTTGCGATGTAGGGAGGGTTGAATACTTCTGGTGGTTCCTCCGCTTCGTTCCCAAACATGACTAACTCATCACCTTCCTCTTCTTCCTCTTCGTCTTCATTTTCCTCTTGGTCGTCTTCCTCTTCTTCTTCATTTTCTTCTTGGTCGTCTTCCTCTTCTTCTTCTTGTTCGTCTTCCTCCTCGGGCTCCTCCTCGGGATCCTCTTCGGGATCCTCCTCGGGATCCTCTTCGGGATCCTCCTCAGGATCCTCTTCGGGATCCTCCTCGGGCTCATCATCGATCCATCCCGCGTTTCCCTGATTGGGAAAATAGGGGTCCCCGAGTATGTGAAATCCTGCCATGTCGTCTGCACGAGAAATGGGGTTAAGAAGCACATATCGGAAAATAATAATCGGGCACTATAGAAACGTACAAATACTCGTATAGTGTAATTAGGTTTTTAGATTTGTCGCTCATTACGACTATTCCTTAGTGTGCGTAAGTTACTTCTTGGACGGATATAGTTGATCAGGCTATATCCTTCCCAGAACTGATTACACATGCTAAGGCGTATTAATAATGTTCGACTCCTCCTCTTTCAATTTATGTTCTCCTAAGTTATGACACCAAGCTAGTATAGAATGCATGCAAGTATACTTTAAAACAAGAAATTATTTGTTTCCTAAAAGTACAACTCGTTAAATCACTTTAAGAATCAGAGACTTTTAGTCCCAAATGTGTTTATAGTTTGTATATCTTATGTGGTTTGACATACTTAATTCACTATAAACCTGGCTCTGATACCAATCTGTCACACCCCCAAACCAAGGATGGCGGAAACGTCCGGGGGTGGAGGACTTCATGTATAGTATCATAACCACAATTTCAATAGTAATTTAAGCAAACACAACCAACATATATATAATTGAAGAAGCTACATCACTTGTATGAATTACATGTTTCAAAATCAATTACAATATGTTGTCAAAATATGAAAAGTTTGACGTCTTAACATCCCATCCTCAAAAGCACTTGATTACCTGTTTATTGTTTTCCTGAGAATACGAGTTGTTTGAAAAGTATCAACACAAAGGTTGGTGAGTTCATAAGCTTTTATTAATAAACTTAGTAGAAGTCTATCACATGTAAATGTCGCGTTTGTGTCAGAAAAATCCGATATTTTCCTTGAAATCCGAAAAATGTAGCCTTATAACCAAAGACTAAAAATGTATAAGAGATCATCATTTCTTAGTAGAAATGTCGTGAGTTTAAAATGATGTGGAAAGTAAATTTCTTTATCAATCAAAAACCTACTTCAGTTTTATGAAACCCCGTAAACTTTATGAATTGTTATCTCCCTAGGTGAGTCGCTATAATCATACTGTGACTATGTGAACCTGCCACAACGTTTCTCAGGCGTCGCGAAAATGAAATGACATTTGTCACCCGTAGACCTGCAGGTCCCACTGTAGCTAGCAGCAAGGTGTGGGGTGTCAAACCCAATATAGATCTATATACAAGTATCACGTTCTCCCTCAAGGAGATTTTGATTATAACTACCAGGAATTATATCCCACACTCGGACGTACGGGGAGAGAGAGAGTCTCACAACATAGGTTAACAAGTTCACGTGAAATGTGTGTGGATATAAATCTTTCTTGTATGAATGTACCCTTTTTGTACGAGTGTGTTGAGTGATGTATCATAAACTATACCTATTATAGTTTATCTAAAATGTATATAATATGTATGAATTCTTTTTATGAAAATGTATTAGTGTTGTGAATTTATCCAACTATACTTTTTATAGTTACATAATACGTGTTCTAAATGAATGAACAATATTTAATATGAATAACTTAGTTTCAGTTCACAATGATAAACTAACAAGGAAACACATTCAAATATTAGAACTTATGATTATACACTTTGCTCAACATATTACAAAGTGTTATGATATTTACATGCTGTTGGCTAACTTTAGCAATTCTACCCAGTTTTGTAAAAATCACAGAAAAATCATACGAAGTCGAAAACTAGATCCGTAAATTTTGAGAGTTCACAAAATGTGTCTAGTTTACTCATAATTTTTATCACGATTTTTAATGACCTCCAACTTGGGTGAAAATGTCCATAATCACAGACTGATCCGGATTGTTGTTTGAAATGATAGGCAGTTTTGTAAAAATCACCATAAATTGTAGAAAAATCGTATGGAGATGTGCAAGTAGTCATTTTAAAGATACAAACTTGAACTATTTGCACCTTGTACAGTTTTGAAAACAAAAATGTTTAAAATGCCCAAAACAGTCCGTGAATGGAGTTGAACTTTTCTGATGAAGGCTGTTAGAAAAATTTAATTATGTTCTTAGTGTTTTAACTTGTATCCCCCCCCCCCCCCTGAAAACTTGAGAAAACATGAAAATGTAGGGGTATGAACTCACCTTAAGTGATTTCAGTAGGTAAGTGTTGAAGAAGATAAGTGTTCAACCTAAGAACACTTGAAGAATCACTTGAAGATTCGAAGATCTAACACAATTATGAGAGAGTTTGTGTAAGATATCCATGATTTGAGTGGAAATAATTGAGATAATCATAAAGAGAATGGATTATGCTTACCAAATGTGGAGGAAAAACTCAAGATCAGCCCTTGAATCTCGAATTTCTAGAGAGAGAAAGTGAGAGAGGAAAGAGTTTGATCTTCTTGTGAAATGAGAGCAAATGAGAGAAGTGAGGAGAGAGGATGCATATTCAGCCCTCAAAAACGTGGGAAAGAGGGATAATTGAGTGGAAAAGACATTGATGTGACCTAGGTAAAGTGGGGGGTGTGGCTGGTCATAGAGTGGGTGTGGGAGTGGTTGCTTGTGTTAGAAGGTAAAGCAAAGTCAACACTCCACCTCTTTGTACTTTTTCCACTTGCTTTCATTATTTAAATAAATATTTTTATGAAAATATGATTAAATTGTGAATATTTAGGGTTTATTATGTTAAAATATGATTTTGGGTGAAATTCTCACGTTAAAATAATTAAAAACGGGCCTTAAACGCAAAACTACGCGAAAACCGGGAGAAAATGAGTTCCCAGCGAGACCTCTCGGTCCCTAGGCCGAGACCCGGTCCACGCTGAGGACTGTAGCCGGAAGCGAACAGAGGGAAACGAAAGGGGCGAGTCAGACGCGAGAGCGAGGGGCGAGGGTTCGGTCCGAAGGGTCATTGGGGTTCGGTTCGGGATAAGAGGCGAGAATGTCAGAACCGAACGTACTGTAGTGAACAGTACCTTCGGTTCGTTTGGTGAACAGTACTTTCGGTTCGGCTCAGGAGGTTTCGGTTCGGCTCAGGAGGTTTCGGTCGGGTGAACAGTACCTTCGTTTCGGGTGAACAGTACCTTCGGTTCCTCCTTTTCTTGGGTTCGGTTCCTCCTGGCTCGGGTTCGGTCCTCTCACTTTCGGTCGGGTGAACAGTACTTTCGGTTCCTAAGGACCTTCGCCTCTCATAAGAGGGTTTTGGTTCCTTAGGTCCATTTTTCTCGTTTTTATCCCGTTTTAAGCCGTTTTTGACCCGGTTAAGGGTCGGAATGACCCGAATGATTCTAAAAAGTGACGGGAACTATTTGAGAGAGATTCGGGAGAGATTTCACATACTTGGAGAGATTTGGGAGAGATTTGACATTCTTGGAGAGATTTCTCATACAAAGAGATATTTGCGAGAGTTTTCACATACTTAGAGGGATTTGGGAGAGATTTGACATTCTTGGAGAGATTTCTAATACAGAGAGATATTTGAGAGAGATTTCGCATACTTAGAGAGATTTGGGAGAGATTTGACATTCTTGGAGAGATTTCTCATACAAAGAGATATTTGCGAGAGTTTTCACATACTTAGAGGGATTTGGGAGAGATTTGACATTCTTGGAGAGATTTCTAATACAGAGAGATATTTGAGAGAGATTTCGCATACTTAGAGAGATTTGGGAGAGATTTGACATAGAGAGAGATAGTGTGGAAACGATTGAGAGAGGTTCCATGTGGGATAGTTGTGAGTGTCCGGCATCGAAATGTATGGTTCGTGAACCCTGTTAAGCCTTGTTTAAGGATCTTACACACTCCCGATGAGTATGCAACATTGTTTTATCGTTCTAGTTCATTGATTAGAACTAGGGTTTAGGAAATTTTTAACACAAGACTTTTATCAAGTGATGTTTCTCATTAATATAGCAAGTTACACTGTATGAACATAACACAAACCCTAATACACAAGGTTTAATAGAGTTGACCGGCTTGACTTGATGACTTGGCTTGACTCAAGATTGACGATTGTCATAGGCGGTCAAGTCATGCTGAAGATGTTGGGTTTTTAGCATTCTAACACTCCTAAGTGTACATGCAACCCTAAATACCTTGGATCTATGTTTTTTCTATTATACATGCAAATATAAACATCAAAGGTATTATCCTAATCTAGCATACAAAACAATAACTATAGCAAGATAGAATACATACCTCTTTGATGTAGAATGCCTTCATGAAGCTTGAGTGCCTAGTGCCTCAAGTGTGACACCTCAAATGGTTCACATAACACCAAATACACTTGGAATAACTTGAGAGAATTCTAGACTTCATGAAAATCGGCTAGCCCTATCACTTACTCATCGTGGCCGATTTTCCCAAGAATATGATCTTTATATAGTGTTACAATTAGGGTAAACCCTTAATTGTCATGGCTTTCCATTTCCTTGGATCCATGGGTTCAAATACATCATGAAGCATCCATGGAGCATCCTATGGGTTTTAGCCCAACTTGATAATACATAGAGCATTAGCCCACTATACAAGTATGGATGATTTACACAATCAACCCATATATTTAATTAGTCTTCTTTTGATCACTTAATTAATTCTAAATAAATTCTTGATCAATACTAATTAAATAATCCTATTAATATATTAGAACTTATAATATATTAAATAATCCTTAAGTGTTATTTCTCTCGTTAGAGTCTATCAAAATGCATGATGCCATGCAACCTAAATGGACCATGCAGGGTCGGGTCAAGTCTTACCAATTATAGTTATGGACTTAGACATTAATCCAACAGAAGGCTCGGGAGCGATCCAGATAGGCTATAGGCCCTACGAGGCAGACCAGTCAGGCAAAAGGCTCATTTATGCATGTTGTGTCTATTGTATTTTGTAGTGGTATTTTAGGGGAACTCACTAAGCTTTGGTCTTACAGTTGTTGGATTATGTTTTAGGTACCTCTCAGGATCGCAGGAAGGCAAAGGCGTGACCATGCACCTCCTCATGTTTTTATTTTAGCATTTTGGGATTTCTTTGTTATGAATCTTATTTTGGAAATAGTTTGTAAACAATGATGATTTTGGAATGTTTTAAAAGTTTAAAATTTTCACAAATTTTATGAGTCTTACAAGTTGGTATCAGAGCCTTGGTTTGAGTGAATTGGAGGATCACTCGTGTGAATCCAGTCTCAAACTAAGGAAATGATTTTCAAATGGTTTTCTAAATATTAAACGAGGATGCGATGTGTACGATCAGCCACAACCAATAAGTAGACCCTAAAATACCATGCTATTACTTGATATTATGATATGTTAGAACAACATGCTAGTGATAGGCTAGATATCTTTAGGAATTGCATGATAGAATTGCCTGATTACATGATGCCTGATATCCTAGGACCTTTTCTTTATGAAATTGACATAATTACTATAGTTTCTTAGTGTATGCATCATGGTTATATGTAACCAAGATCTTATAGCCTGAGAATGTTTGCTTTTGCCTTATATTTTGTTCTTGTTTAATGAAGGGCTTAGGGTACGCTCAGATATTCGAATGTGTATAGGGTCCAATGTTATGTATGGCTAGCATACACGAGTGCTGCAGGGTTGGTGGAAGTTTTATGGTTGAGTTGTGTGAGGTCAACCGGCCAGTCGTGAGATATTTAGTTTCCTCTAGGAGTGAGGACTCCATGTTCGTTTATTCTTATGAGTATTGTTAGGGTGTTGTGATGATCCTCGAGACAAACACCCGTAGGTGTGGAAAGTAGTATGGGCCCGTACTACTAAAGCATGATGGGTTTTGAGAAAAACATCAGTGTTATGGTGTACATGAAAACCCTAAAGCTTTGGATCTAGTTTGTCTAATGAACATGCAATAATCATCCAAAGCTTATAAACCCTAGATCTAGCGTACAATAATCGATATTATCATAATAAAAGGGTTTAGATCTTACCTTGATTGTTATGTAGCAATAACAGTCTCAATTCCTCTTGATCTTGACTCTTGAAAGCTTAATGCCTCAAATGTTGCACCTCTAATGGAATCACAAACACCATGAGCAACAAGATGACTTAGGAGAAGGAGGAGGAGCACCAAAAACGACCAAGAACCCTTAGGGATTACTTCCACATGTTTTTGGGGCCTTAGGGGTTCCTTATATAGTTAGGCTGTTAGAGTTATAAAACAAGGAAACCCTAATTTGACTGCTTAAGCTCCAAGCAGCCCATGAACTCCTTCCTTAGAAGCCTTGGACAAATTCCAATGAGTTTCCCCATAGATTTCATCCACTCCAACTTCTATGGAGTCCATTAGCCTATTTATGTAACTATCTTATAATTACAGTATCAGTCCTCTTTATTTAGTTAATCTCTTTTAGCCACAAAATTAATTCTTCATTAATTGTTGACTAATATTAATTAAACAATATGATTTCCCTTTTAATATATTATTCTCATAATATATTAATAAATTATAATTAATCCTCTTTCTCTTTAATTCATCTTATCAATTGTTATGGTGAAGGCAACCCAAAAGGACCATGCTCACAATCAGATCAAGTACATACCAAAATAGTTATGGGCTTAGACACCTAATCCAACAGTCTCCCACTTGGATAAGTCTAATAAGTATTTTGCATATGACTTCAGAACTTGATCAGCAATCGTAGCTTTCAAAAGCGGCTGTCAACTCTGATCATATCAGTAACGTGTCCTTTAGATAAGGGATCATATATTCCTCCATTCTAGATATTGTATGAACTGAGACATGGATTTTAATCATACTCTCTGTTCATGTGTTGTGTCACCGATTTCTAATTTATGACAATTGACAACAGACTACAATTGAACACATCAATTTAGTCTCGACTTGGCCAAGCGCTTAGGGTGTCATCACTAAATCATCTAGGAGCCCACAGATATCGCTTTTATCCCACTTTGGGTAAAAGGAACGGATAAACATTGATTCAAATGCTCGCTTGTATATACTCATCAAATTAAACACAACAATATGTTTTGTAACACCAAGTTACTAGTGCGTTTACATATTATCAATGTGCAACCGACTTGCACAATACAACTCACACATCTCGCTTTTAAGAATATAAGATATTATCGTCTCACCAATCACTCGCGATAAAATCCATGAAGGGATCCAAGTGAGCGTGGGTTTAATACAATACTCTACTCTTATAGGAGCACTCATGAACCATGCAGCAAACTTTCGCTATGTCTAAAATGCTTTAGACAATCTACAGTCAGATTCATCACAGTCCTCTTTCATACCTACTTCCAAAGTATGATCGATTGTGGATGGTTTGAATAACCTAGTTATTCTGGAAGTAAAAACATGCAAAGTGAAACACAAGAATAATACTAATCCTATATGGCCCCAAACTTTTAGTATAAATAAGACACTTTTATTTAATCGCCATATTGATTACTCATTATTCGTTGTTTCGGGTAATCAACTTATTATTTGAAGTATAACAACAGTTGTCCCATGCTCCAAGCATGGACACTTTGTTTTCCTATGGTCCATACTTTGTGAAATAGATCAAATGAAAATATTTCCAGTGATTCTCATTTCACAACTCCTAATCCTTATCGTTAGTGTAAGAATACAAATTTGTGCCATTATTAGAATATGTTAGATTCTAACATTTTATCCAACGATCCTTTCGTAATGTCACAACACCAAAATCACAAAGACTTTGCCAATGAAATTACAAAATTCTTTATTGGAGATTGTTACAAGACAATTCCATAGATATGAAGTCTCACATTTAAAGTACATTCCTTTGAACATCCTTCTTGCATAAAAGTTTCTAATCTAGACATAGATTCTTGATATCCAACTCCCAATATGGAAACATTTCCATATTTTCCACAAGATAACTCATTCTAAATAGAGTCTTATCTATTCATAATAATGTCAATATGGTCCATCAATTACTATACTTCCAACTATCCACAAACGACCAATCATTGGCGAACCTTAGATTGTCATTGATAGTTGTTTAATTAATTTAGTCAAATTCGGTTCTAGTCCTTTTTCCCTCTTAATGCCCTTGGCATTTGGAAAATTTAGAACGTTCAAATATTACAGCATATGCAATCGATCCTATACTTGAAGCGTATGGGACACAATTCATAATGAAAAATGTGACACTTTACCAGTTTCTTGCTATAATATTGCCATATATAGAATCCTTTTAAGTTGAACCTTTTCAACTTAACATCCATATATGTCCTTTGACAAAATTCGATTAAAATTTCTTGATCCAAGCTTTTAGATTTTGAAATGAAATATAATATTCTCTCCCTTAATTATAGAAAAATAATTTTTTTCAACCCCTGCAACTTTGCAAAGTGAAACCTATTATTTTCTATAATTAATATTGCTAACTTCCAACACTTAAAATAATAATCAAGCTCCCACTAACATGATGATTATATCCATACCAACATAACAATTCTGCTCCCATTAGCTTTAAAACGTTTTTAGAAAACAGTTGGGCTTCTAGAAAGCAATACTTATTGACTTCTAATGTTCATATTTCTAATACGAGATGCTTCGATAAACCTTTATCCAAGTTTCTCAAACTGATGCACCTTTCCTTTAGAAAGCTCATATGTATGTCTAAACCATTTTAGAACTTATAGCAATAAGTCTTAAATGTTCAAACTAATTGCCAAATCTCACAATTCGAACTATGAAGAGGGATAACGTATTCATAATTGAATTTGAGAATGCAATTTACACAATCGCTATCTCCTTAAAATCTCTTTTAGTGAAAGCGTTTCCTCACAATCATTTTCATGAAGCGGAGAGAAACCTTATGAAACTTAGATTTTATGGTGTATGTGTTCCTATTCATGTGAATTTTTCATAACAATCATCATAAGACAATGTTTGTGACAAATCCAAACTCTTATGGACAAAACTTGTTCATTCTTAATTTCTTGCCATCAAGGGTCCCACCATTACTTCCAAGTTATTTAGCAACTCACCCTTACCTATTAATGTACTCTTCATTGATCAGGGTGTTTTGACTCTATGCAATCAATTGAGAACTCATAGAACTTGCATGCATAGTTGACAAAACTAGAATGGCACAGATACAAGAATATGTCAACACGATATGTTACAGACCTCGAGTCGTGTGCTAGTGCGTAACTAGATTTACTCTTGATTCATTCTTGAAACCTTTCAAGATCATTTAGACTCCTACTGGCCTCTTTACATATAAGATTCTCTTGTCAAGAAACATTTCTTTGACAAACAAATATTCAAGAGTTAGTGAAGATTCTCATAAAGACAAATGCGACACACAATTGGTTTTGGTTAGCCTTTGTCTTATCCAAGACATCACAACTTACCAATTTCAAATGTGAAAGAGTGAGAAAAAGATTTTTCTAGTCCATATTTGATGAGCGTGTTAAAAACTTCTTAAGATGTGTCACTCAAGTCACAATCTTGGATTATGACTCTAATACTTGATTTTGGAACGAAGTATGACTCATCCTTTTTTGATTTAACCATTTCAACAATTTCCGATTCCTCTTCTTAGCTGTACTAGTGCACTAAGGTGTCCTTAGAGGATCAATTATGATATGGTTTCATAATCAACAAGACGATCATAAAACACAATACTAAAATACTATCCCATCTTTTTAGATTAGAGAAACTTTTATCTTTCTACCTATTTGATTCTTCTTATTCGTTCTGCCATTCATTGAAAGTTTTCAATGATTCAGAATTCTACTTAATCTTGTAAGCATAACCATATTTACTATACTTTTAGAAAATCATGACGAATAATCTTATTGTTCTTTGTGGTGGACTTGACTAGTGCACAACATTGTGTACCAGTTCTCCTAGTCCTTCACTTGACTCTTTGTCAAGGAATTAGTCTTAATTTTCCAAATATGAAGGTTCTCATTCATCATACAATACAAGTTGTATGATTCCAAGTTTCTGTCCAATTGAAAGTCGGGTGACAATAATCTTTCCTTATTTGAAAAATTCTCGACATTACCACAAATAACATAACTAAGAATCATATCCATTTCAACATTGCTAAAAATAGAAATACACAAACATCAATTTTCATATATGCCATTGCAAGGAAATATATAAATAAGACAAAAAAACAAAATTTATTTTATTTATAAAAGGTGTGGAAAAACTTTTCCTTACAATGCAATTCAAATGAAAACTATGCTATTACATATTTCTAAGCAATATATCATAACTCTCTAAGTAGCAGCTAAAAAATCCGATCATCGAACCATGCGATCGAAATCCATTTCTTCGCGATCAGACTCAGCTCACTTCTTCCTTTAAGCTTCCTTGCTTGTCTTCAATCCTACAAAACACCAAATTTAATCTTATCACATCATGTATTTAGAATCTCCAAATAGGAACTTAATATAGTTAGATAGTGGATTTTACCTGAAGCAGAGTCATACATCTTGACCATCCCATCTCTTAGATATCTTAGGTAGTCGGGCAGCTTTGTAACCAATGCCCCCTCTTTTGGCAATAGAAACATATGGACTCTTCTGGAATGGTACACGAGACTATCTCAGACTCATCCTTTCTCTTGCGTAGAGAAAACTTTTTTGGACTCCCAATGCTGCCATTGCCCATAGAAAGTTGGGATATTGATTTACTAGACAAATTTTCTCGACCAGTGCACCAAATCACAATCTGATTCAGCGGCAATAAATAAATAAGTCAAATCAATGATGGTCACATCGTGTTCCATCATATAGTACTCTCTAACGAACTTACCATATGACTCGGGAAGTGAGTGAAGAACCAAGTCAACACCCAACTTCTCCGAGACATCGATGCCAAAAATTTGTAATCTATCAATATACAACTTCATATCCAAGACATGATCACATACAAACTTTCCATCTTCGTGTCTTTTAGCCAATAGGGCTTGAGTGACCTTGAACTTTTCAAGTCTTCGAACATGTGGGTCAGGAAGAATTATTGGAGGAGGTGGAGTAAGTGAAGAACGATTTCCATTTCCACAATCAAATCGTGGAACACCATCTTCAAGTGGAAAACTGTTTCCAACGAATTTAGGAAGACCATAGTTGTTAGAATTTGACATCTACAAAACGGGAGAAAATTCAAGTTAGTTGATTGAGTCCTTAATAAAACACCCAAATGAGAAATTACGGTTAGGACCCAACACAATATTCTACAATTTGGAAGAAGGGTGTCGTAATCCAAATTGCAGAACATTTGAAGGAAGGTAAATGACGATTTACCAATTTCCACCATGAAAACGAAAAGGAAATTTAAATTTTAAATGAATTGAAACTCCTAGATCTTTTGAGATTCATTGAAATTTTCAATGGCATGTTTAAATCTTAATTGTGCCCTTCATTTGTGACTGGGATGTCGGGAATCACAAACAAGGTGTGGATAACCATGCAAATTGGCTTGGTACTCTCGATGTTACAAATCACCAAATCAATGTGCCGGTTAACCACACATACTCCATTGATCTATGATAAACATCAAGCTACCCATTGCCATCCTTTACTGGTTCCATATTAGTGTGCCGGTTAACCACACACGCTCTACTAACGACCAACAAAGGTGCAATGTGCAATTTCATGGATTAGCACCAATTCCACATTTTTCCTAAAGTAACTAAGATTTGGGAATTTATAACAATGTTTTGTTACTTCGTATTTCATTATACTTACAATGGAAGGTTGCGTATTATCCTACCCGTTCGGCTAACGACCCTCCACTAGTCAAGAGTGCGGTCAGTAAGAGTGGATACTCATTCAATCGCCATTTTATAGGCAATTTCCTTAAACGCCCCTTAGAGACCAGCTTCGTGAATGGGGCTGTCACACCCCAAAACCGGAACAGTGGAAACGTTCGGGGGCGGAGGACGTCATGTACAGTATCATAACAATGCAAAATAGTAAACAAGCAACAACATCATCCATTGCATTAATAGTATAATTAAATACAAGTGTGTTCTTTAATAGTAATAAGACACCAAAAATGAATAATCAAAATAAAAGACGCATCTTGAAGATGCTTCTTCTTCTCAAAACTTGGCATCGGTACGTGTATACTGACGACCTGAGAATACAAGTTATTTTGAAAGCATAGATCAGCATTTAAGCTGGTGAGTTTATAAGTATTTAATGTCAATGTTTGTATAAGTTTGAATGTAAATGTTTGTAAAAGTCTGAATGAAAATGTTTGTAAATATTCAATGTAAACGTTTGTATATGTTTAAAAACCTCTAGAAAATCTCATATTTACTACTAGTATAAAAAGTAGCATTCTGCCAAGACCCAACTGTTTTAAATGTTTGTTTCTCTATAAAAGTTGATGTTTTCCCCAGTTTATAACTATCTTAACTCGAAAATAGCTTGCATTGACTTTCAAATAGAAATGTCACTATATGAAAGTAATGGGAAAAGTAAGTATTCATCGGTCTTCAGAATTGACAACCTGTAGTACTAATTACGTAAAAACATATTTGTTTTATTAAGGTCATAATGTGATAAGTAGTTCCCATACTAAGCGTTCTCCCTACAAGAGATTCTGGGAAACACGAGTGACTTCCGCAACGAATTGCTAGGCCGTAGTATCCACATTAAAGTTATATGATCATGTATACCCAATTTATTATCACCTTTTGTTTAGAACAATGTGTTATTGATCATTGGTATAGTTAGATCCTGTCGTTGTTTCATGTTATAACATCTTAGTATGTTCTTTCTGTTATAGTATCTTAGTATGTTCTTTCCGTTATAGTATCTTAGTATGTACTTGTATATGATAGTATTCTCTGTCTAATATTTGTTTTATTAAGGTCATAATGTGATAAGTAGTTCCCATACTAAACGTTCTCCCTACAAGATATTCTGGGAAACAATAGTGACTTCCGCAATGAATTGCTAGGCCGTAGTATCCACATTAAATTTATATGATCATGTATACCCAATTTATTATCACCTTTTGTTTAGAACAATGTGTTAGTGATCATTGGTATAGTTAGATCCTGTAGTTGTTTCATGCTATAGCATCTTAATATGTTCTTTCTGTTATAGTATCTTAGTATGTTCTTTCTGTTATAGTATCTTAGTATGTACTTGTATATGATAGTATTCTCTGCTGTAGTATTCTCTTTTATACTATTCTATGTCTAATATTTGTTCATGATAGTATTCTCCTAAACTATACCTATAATAGCTTACTAGTAATTTATGTTATAGTATTCTTCTTTGTAGTATTGGAATGCTTGACTGGTACTTTTATATCTACATATGTATACATAATATATAACTAACGTTTAGACGACCTTCGGACAACCAACCGATAACTCTACGTACACATTCAAAAAAGAAAAAGGAAATAAAGTGGGTTAGCAGTTGTAAGTCCTTTAAACATTACTTATATAACTATACATATATAGGAATGAATTTGAAGATATATAAGTTAAAAAGGAATTTTTGTAAAACCTTTTGAAGTGTTTAATAATAAATATTGATGACTTGATGTCAATATATAAAACGATCTAAAAGTAGTTTGTTTGAAACACAGTTATACATCACATATGATTTATTGAATAACAAAAAGTATAGCAAAAGATTTATGTTTTTCACACGAGGATAATCGTGTGTTTACTTGTATTCCCCCCCCCCCCCCCTTGAAAGTGTATAAAAGCATTTACAAAACATTTGAAAATGTAGTTATAGGGGTATGAACTCACGTGATAGAGGTGGTGAGTTGAAGGAGACGAGACTCAACTCGGGCAGTAGTTCGACTGAAAAGAAGCAAGTTTCTCGGGATCTTCGGGACTTCGTGACTTGAGCCGTGTGTTAGAGGTGTTATCGGGGCTTCGGGGGTTAAAAGGTAGAGCTTCGGCACGAGAAAGAAGAGAATTGAGCAATGAAACCCGGAACCCTTTGAGCTCTATTTATAGCCCAATTTTTTGGTCCCATGTCATGGCAATAGAGTCGTCGACGTCGTGAACTCGATCTTATCCTCTTCAATGGATGAGACATCTGCTTCCAAGCCTGAAAACCCATCAGTCAGGGTCCCCATGTCGTGGCCATCTGTGCCATGTCGTGGCCAGCCTGAGAGCCTCAGATTTTGTGTCTCAAACTTGTAATATCCGTAACTTCTGCGTACGAGCTCCGTTTTCGACGTTCTATATATGTACGCGTAGGTAAGAATATGATCTACAACTCTTATTTAGATTTAGTCAGCTAATTTTGAATTTATTTTGAATTATTTATTTTGAATTATTTATTTTTAATTATTTATTTTTAACAGGCCAAGACAGTAACAGTCCGTTAAAAATCCAGAAATTCTTCATCTGACGTCCGTTTTCGTCAGACTATTTACCGTTGTAATACTATTGATGAGATCTTCGTTTCTCGTTTAGGTCATGTTGAAAAAAAGTCGCTCGATCTCTATTTCAAGTTTTTAGCTATCTACTACTATGTCCGAAACTTCGAAAATTAATAACTTCCTCATATGAAGTCAGATTTGGGCATTCTTTTTATGTATGTTTACGGTTTAATGATATCTACAACTTTCATTTAGAAACCTAAGGCTAATAAATATTTTATTGAAACTTCGCGTTTTACTTTTACCAGCATTGCCAATTTTTGCAGCGAATCATAAATTGGTCATAACTTCTTCGTTATCACTCGGATTTTACGGTAATATTGACATTTTACTCATACATATATAATATTAGACTTTTAATTTTATATATAGTATAAGGGTGTATTTTACACTTTTAAAATACTATGAGGTTTAATTAATAAATTATACTTTTAATTTGATTAATTTAAACCATATAATGATGGATTTATTAATTATCTCTATTAATTAAACTCTTAATTAAATTAATAAAACCATATGGGTGTAATTTGAACTTTTCAAAATATTACGGTTTTAGAATTTGAAAAAAATTCAAAATTAAACTTTTAATAAAAAAAAATTAATTCTGAAACTTAAGGATAAGTTTTGAAACTTTCAAAACATTAGGGTTTATAATTTAAATATTTCAAAATTAAACTTTTTGATCAAAATTTAAATTCCAAAACTTGAAGGCATGTTTTTAAACTTTTCAAAACTATCTAGATCAAATTACAAATAATTCAATTAATCAAATAATTGTTGATTATCTAATTTTGACCTAATTCAATTATTTGCAAGATAATTCAAATCAAAACCAAAATAATTAATATTTATCTTATAAAACAAGTAATTATCTCAATTTTGACAATTATCTACTATTTGGATAAGGATAATCAATACCAAACATTAAAAATCGAATTTTAAGTGTTAAAAACATTTTTGGTAACTTTCCTAAGCCAAATCAGCAAAAAAAATCTCGAAGTATCCTCTGTTTGACCCATGGACTCGCCGAGTCAGTCAGGCAAAGGACCAAAAACTTCGATTTTCAGGAAATGAATGATTAGACAACCATCAAATACATCAAACAAACATCCTAGGCTCTGATACCACTCATGGGTTTTGAGAAAAATAGCAATCCTATGGTGTGCATGCAAACCCTAAAGCTTTGGATATGGTTTGTCTAATGAACATGCAATAATCATCCAAAGCTCATAAACCCTAGATCTAGCATACAATAATTGATATTATCATAATAAAAGGGTTTAGATCTTACCTTGATTGTTAGGTACCAAAAACAAGCTCAATTCCTCTTGATCTTGACTCTTGAAAGCTTAGTACCTCAAATGTTGCACCTTTAATGGAATCACAAACACCATGAGTAACAAGATGACTTAGGTGAAGGAGGACGAGAGCTAAAAACGACCAAGAACCCTTAGGGATTACTTCCACACATCTTTGGGGCCTTAGGGGTTCCTTATATAGTTAGGCTATTAGGGTTATCAAACAAGGAAACCCTAATTTGACTGCTTAAGCTCCAAGCAACCCATAGACTCCTTCCTTAGAAGCCTTGGACGAATTCTAATGGGTTTCCCCTTAGATTTCGTCCACTCTAACTTCTATGGAGTCGGTTAGCCCATTTATGTAACTATCTTATAATTACAATATCAGTCCACTTTATTTAATTAATCTCTTTTAGCCACAAAACCAACTCTTAATTAATTATTAACTAATATTAATTAAACAATATGATTTCTCTTTTAGTACATTATTCTCATAATATATTAATAAATCATAATTAATCCTCTTTCTCTTTAAATCATCCTATCAAATGCTATGGTGAAGGCAACCAAAAAGGACCATGCTCACAATCAGGTCAAGTACATACCAAAATAGTTATGGTTTAGACACCTAATCCAATCAAGCACAAGGCCCGCATGCATATCAAGGAAGTCACGACCCCTCGTGCTTTGTTAGGAGTTGGTTCCCCATTATGTATGTGGATTATCTGATATCTTCCTTATGTATTTTCAGTATAGTGGTTACAAGACGATTCGAGGCCGGATCCGGGTCGGGGCAGGGATCTGGCAATCAGGATGGGCCAGCATTTACAAAGGACTGTGTTAGGGAGATCATCCATAAGGAGGTGGTTGCTATTGTCTGGGGTCAAATTTCGGAGATGTTCGGGTCTATTAAGACTGTGATGATTGAGTTCTTTGATGATCGCTATGTCGCTATTGCTAAGATTGTTGTTGCTGCTACAGCCGTGGCTACTACAGGTGTTGGGTCAGGTCGGGCTTTTCAGTATCCGAACTTCGATAATATGAAGCCCCCGACTTTCGATGGAGTTTAGGACCCGATTGTGGCCATGAGGTAGCTATCTGATGTGGATGGGTGTTTCTTCACGTGTTCATGTCCTTCTGGCCATAAGGTTAGGTATGCTCTGAACCTCGTGAGGTCCTGAGCGAAGGATTGGTGGAAACTTGTTACAGGATTGTATTCTGATGAGCAGAGGGCTGTGGTATCATGGGATCAATTCAGGGAGATGTTTCGCACTCACTATATTCCTCGTGTCGAGCGGAAGAGGTTGGCTCAGGAGTTTTTATACCTGAAGCATGGATTTGAGTCGGTGATGGAGATTACCCAAATTTTTACTAAGAGGGCAATGCTTTGCCCTAAGTTTGCTTCAGATCAGGCTCATATGACTCATTATCTAAGCATGCTCAAGACGGACATCAGATGGTTTGTTTCTAATCAGCGGTGTAATACATTGTTGGAGTTGCAAGAGGCCACCAGGCGGCGTGAGCAAGAGATTGAGTTTCAGTTGAGGGAGTAGAGGCAGTCCCCGACACAGTCGCGGTCAGAACCGAAGCAGTTCAAGGCCGCTAATTCTAAGTTTGGTGGTCAGCGTGGCCGCACTTGTGGGAAGTGCGGGAAGGTTCATGTGGGAGCATGCCAAGCTAGTAATGGGTGCCACAAATGTAGCAAGGAGGGGAATTATGCGAGGGACTACCGCAAGTCCGCCCCAGTACTTAGTATGAGGATTTGTAATCATTGTGATAAGGTTTCCATGTGAAGGTCAACTGTATGTTTCTCGCCGCCAAGCCAACGCAGGCCCTCGCGCCAATTACATTGAGGATCATTGATAGGATTCAGGGCAGGGCGGAGCCCCCGAGGGCTCGGGGTCACACTTTCCAGCTCACCACTGAAGTGGCCAGGATAGCACCAGACGTTGTAACTGGTATGTTTCTATCTCTTATTTGTTGATTATGATTGTTTTATTCTTATATGTTTGTACCTATGTTAGGTATGTTCTTAGTGAACTCCTTGCATGCTTTTGTGGCTTTAGTGTTGTTTGAATCGGGTGCAAGTCAGTCTTTTGTTTCTCGGCCTTTCAGTAGGGAGTTTGCTTTGCCTATGGGGGAGTTGGAGTGTCTGTTGCGAGTATTTATCGCCAACGAACACGGGCTTTCTGATTCTTTGGTTTATCAGGATTGCATTCTAGAGATCTTCGGGGTGTCCTTTCCGATTGATTTGATTCTGATTCCTATGGGAGACATATGTGTTATAGTGGGTATGGATTAGATGAGCCGTTTCGGTGCTATGATCGACTGCGAGGGCTAATGTGTGGAAGTTTGAACCCTGAGGGGGGAGAACTGGTTATTTATCGAGAGTGCACTAGGTTAGGATCTGGGTTTTGTTCGGCAGTCAGGGCTCGACAATATATTCAGCATGGGTGTGTGGGTTATTTGGCATATGTGTTGGATATGCGGGTTAGGGCTTAGGTCTTAGTTTCAGATATTCTAGACGTCAGAGAGTTCATTGATGTATTCCCGAAGGAGTTACCTGGAGTGCATCCTGAGAGGCAGGTTGAGTTTCGGATTGACCTTTGCCAGGTGCGGTGCCTATTGCCAAGGCTCCGTACCGATTGGCACTGCCTGAGATCCAGGAGTTGTTATTTCAGCTGCATGAGCTGCTAGGCAAGTAGTTCATGCGTCCAAGCAGTTCTCTGTGGGGAACACCGATTCTTTTTGTCAAGAAGAAGGATGGTTCGCACTAGATATGCATCGATTATAGGGAGCTGAACAAGTTAACGATGAAGAATCATTATCCCTTTCCTCAGATTGATGATATTTTTGATCAGTTACAAGGATCATCTTGCTTCTTCAAGATTGACCTGAGGTTTGGGTACCATCAAGTCAGGGTGAAGGAGGAGGCCGTCGAGAAGATCGCATTCCAGACTCGTTATGGGCATTACGAATTTGTGGTGATGCCATTCAGGGTCACCAATGCACCTGCGATATTCATGGATTTGATTAATCGGGTATGCAGGTCGATTCTCGATCGCTCAGTTATCGTGTTCATTGATGATATCTTGGAGTATTTGAAGACCAGGGAGCAGCATGGGGAGTATCTTCACGAGCTTCTTAGGATTTTGAGGCGAGAACGACTTTATGTTAAGTCCTCAAAGTGTGTGTTTTGGTTGCGAGAGGTTCAACTCCTTGGACACCTCGTTAACCAAGATGATATTATGGTCGATCTGGCTAAAATCGAGGCAGAGATGCAGTGGGAGATTCTGAAATCTCCCTCAGATATCAGGAGTTTTTTGGGTCCAGTAGGGTACTACAAGAGATTTATTCATGACTTCTCCAAGATTGCAGTACCCTTCACTCGTATGATGAGGAAGGGGGTGGATTTCCGGTGGCACCCTGAGTAGCAGTCAGCATTTGAGACCCTTCGGCGGAGTTTGTGAGGCCCTAGTCTTAACCCTTCGAGAAGGAGTTGAGGATTTTGTGGTTTTCTGTGATGTATCCAACACCGACTTGGCAACAGTCCTCATGTAGAGAGGAAGAGTGATAGCTTATGCGTCGTGGCAATTAAATCCACATGAGACAAGATATCCCACACATGATCTTAAGTTGGGAGCAGTGTTTTTTGCTCTCAAGATTTGGAGGCATTACCTTTATGGGGTCCGTTGTACCATTTACATAGATCACAAAAGTTTGAGGCATATTATAGATCATCCTAACTTGAACATGAGACAGCGCAGGTGGCTAGACATAGTCAATGATTATGACTGCGAGATCCTTTACCATCTGGGTAAAGCGAATGCGGTGGCGGATGCTCTAAGCCAAAAGTCGACTAGATCTTCTATTTCGAAGACATGTATGAGGATATCTATGGATTCTCCACTTGTGGGTTTGATTAGTGAGGATCAAGCGGAGGGTGTTCGAGAGGAGAAGTGGAAGATTGAGAGGATCAGGGGTGAGATTAACATATTCATGTCGGACAGTAGTGATTTGTTGACTCGTTGCAAACGGGTGTAGGTTCCTGTGTCAGGGGGCCACCAAGGTGTATCAGAATCTAATATTGAGTTATTAGTGGTTGTGCATGAAGAGAAATATCGCATGTATGTTGAGAGGTGCTTTACCTGCAGGATGGTCAAGGCCGAGCATTAGAGGCTGCATGGCAAGCTGCAACCTCTGAAGGTTCCCATGTGGAAATAGGAGTAGATATCGATGGATTTTATCACCAGGTTGCCGAAGACGGAAAAGGGATTTGATACTACTTGGGTCATCGTGGATCGATTGACCAAGAGTGTCCATTTTCTGGCAATTTGGGAGACCTCATCGGCCGAGAAGTTGGACGATGTGTATGTTCGTGAGATTGTTGCTCGCCATGGGGTTCTGGTCTCTATTGTTTCAAACTATGATGTTCGGTTCACCTCCCATTTATGGCAGAAGATCCATGAGGAACTGGGCACAAGGCTGCATTTCAGCACTGGTTATCATCCGTAGACTGACGGCTAGGGCGAATGCACTATCCAGACTCTCGAGGATATGTTGCAATAATGCATTATCGATTTGGGTGGGAGTTAAGACTCCTACCTGCCTCTTGATGAGTTCTCCTACAACAACAGTTTTCACTCCAATGTTGGTGCTCCGCCTTTTGAGCTGTTGTATGGGCGGAGATATCATACCTAGTCTGTTGGGGCGAGGTTGATCACATAGTCATAGGTCAGACCTAAGTAGTTCTTCAGACTATATATATGATTTAGTAGATCTGACAACGATTGCAGACCGCCGAAAGTCGGCAAAAGAGTTATGCCGACCGACGCCGATCTGATTTGGAGTTTCAGGTCTGTGATATGGTGTTACTGAAGGTCTCACCTTGGAAATGTGTGATGCATTTCAGGAAGAGAGGAAATTTGGGTCCTTAATATATTGGACCATTCCAGATTATTTCCAGGGTTGGCAAAGTTGCGTATAGATTGGACCTACCAGAGGAGCTCAATCAGATTCATAGCACTTTCCATGTTTTGCAGTTATGGAAGTGTGTGATGGACGAGGATGCATTGGTTTCATTGGATGACATCCATGTTGATGAACGCCTAAATTATTTTGAGAGGTTGGTGGCGGTTCTGGAAAGGAATGCAAAGATTCTGCAGATGAAGGAGATACCTTTGGTAAAGGTACAGTGGTAGCATCGGAAGGGATCCGAGTGGACCTGGGAGCCAGAGGCTAAGAAGCAGGAGTAATCTGTTAGATCGATATCCTGGTAGATAGGATGATGCTATGCTTATTGACATGTGTTGTGTCATCAGGTTGAGGCGGTCCTACTTTGTGTTTAATGCCAACAGACCCAGTGCGGTTTAGATAGACAGAAGGCCCTGCGAGGCGGTCCAGTCAGACCGAAGGCCCGACGAGAGGTCCGGATAGGTTATAGGCCCTGCGAGGCGGTCCTGTCATGCCGAAGGCTTGGGAGCGGTCCAGATAGGTTGTAGGCCATGCGAGGCAGACCATTCAGGTTGAACGCTCATTTATGCATATTGTGCCTATTGTATTTTGTAGTGGTATTTTAGGGGAATTCACTAAGCTTTGGGCTTACAATTGTTGGATTATGTTTCAGGTACCTCTGAGGATCGCGGGAAGGAAAAAGTGTGACCATGCACCTCCTCATGTTTTTATTTTAGCATTTTGGGATTTCTCTGTTATGAATCTTATTTTGGAAACAGTTTGTAAACAATGATGATTTTGGAATGTTTTAAAAGTTTAAAATTTTCACAAATTTTATGAGTGCTACACCAGGATACTAATGATTTTCCTAAGAATACACAAAATCTTGTTACTAATATCCTTGAATCCTTGCATTTTGCCTAATCTGAATCAAAAAATCCTTAGAGTTGTAAAGTAGAATTTTTAGAGAAGAATAAACATTGTCCTAAAGATCTCTTTAAGTATTTCAAAACATGACATGTTGCTTCATAATGAGGAATACGAGGAAAAGATATAAATTGGGATAATCTCTTGCAAATGATATATTTGGTTTTGTAATATTCAAGTATAACAATCTTGCAACCAGCCTTCTGTATTGGGATGGATCATGATATTCCTAACTTATGTTATCAGTGAGTTGAACTATGGGGTCCATTGGATTCTTATGAGGTTCTGTAACTAATAAATATTGTTATCATATAGGCAGTTGTTAGAATACAATTTCCCCGAACTTTGGACTAAATATTAGGGATCTAGCCATATTAAGAAGATGTTAATGCTTCCTTTCAACCATTGAATTTTGTTGTGGTTTTCTAACACATAGTTTTTGATGAATGATTTCCTTTTCTTCAAAAAAAAATCTCTTAGATCCAGTTCTTTGACATTATCTGATTTGAAAGACTTTATGGATTTATTGAATTGATTTTGTACATACGAATGAACATTTTGTATAATACCTTTAATTTCATAATTATGTTTTAAGAAATAAATCCAAGTGTATATGCTCTTATCATTAACAATTATGGTAAAATATTTATGTCGTGTATGAGTAGACTCTTGATAGAACACCCTATGCCACAATGAATCAAGGAAAATATATCATCGCATATATTGTTGAAAGATTCAAATTACAATTTCTTTTGCTTATTCAAATGACATATAGATCAATGTTCAATTCATCTATCTTGAATATTAGAAACGCCTAAATTGTTCTTAATAGGAATAAGAACTTTATTTGAAGGGTGTCCTCATATTTTATGCCACAATCCTAATGTAACTGATCTAATTCTTGCATCAACACTCTTATTCTCTTCACATAGAGATCATGGATGTTATCAACAATCTTCTTCACATAAGTAAATATGATCTGTTTCGTCGGTCTAGTACCCTGGAGTGCTTAAACGGCAGATTCAAAATGAGTGACTCAGATTCATTCCCTCGTTCTCAACCTTTTTTCTCAATTGAACCTCCCCTGGGAGGGTTCAATTGAGAAAAAAGGTTGAGAACGAGAGAATGAATTTAGGTCACTCATTTCGATTATGCCGCTTAAGCACTCTAGCGTACCGGGCTGACGGAATAGATCATATTCATATATGAATACGTATGTTCATATATGAGGGGAGGGTTCAACTAAGAAAAAAGGTTGAGAACGAGGGAATGAATTTAGGCCAATCATTTCGATTATGCAGCTTAAGTGCTCTAGCGTACTGGGTCAACGGAACAGATCATATTCATATATGAATACGTATATTCATATATGAATAAGTATAGCAGAAGTGATTATTCATATATGAATATAACGACAGTGGATGGTGGCGGAGGTAACGGTGGTTAGTGGTGGTTGGTTGTGGAGGTGGTGATGGTGGCGGTAGTGGTTGGTGGGGGCGATGGTAGTGGTTGGTGGCGGAGGGGAGGTGGTATATTTATATATGAATACACTTATATTTATATTCATATATGAATATTAATTATCCTCCGTTGGCCCGGTATGGCGGAGCATTTTACTAAAGTGATTAAATGATTGACTGAAAATGATACCCCTTCTCAACCTTTTTTATTTTCTCACATAAACAGGATGGTTCAATTGAGAAAAAAGAAGTTGAGAATGGGGGAATCAATCTCAGTCACACATTTATTTTGTCTTAAAACACTTGGACATACCGGAACAAATGGGCAAGGGATACATGTATGTTTTCAAACCAAACATGTTTCCTAAAACTATGCTAATCATTATATTAATATATATACAAAAACGAAGTTTATTTTATTTTTTATAATTTTTAATGAGCTGTTTTTATCAAAAAATTATTTTAAATATATCAAAATTCATAATTTTTTATTCTCTATATATAGACATCCATATTTTTTCAGTTGAAGTATCATTTATATATAAATATAATACGTAATAAAAGTTTCTTACCTAAAATGTATTTTTTTTACATCATATTTCGTCACATGTTATATTCATATATAAATAAAACGTTTGTTAACTATCGTCATATGTTATATTCATATATGAATAAAACATTTATCAGATTTTTGTTACAGTTCTATTTTTATTCATATATGAATAAATAGTATTGTAATAAAAGGCGATTTTTTTAAAAAAAATTCAAACTCATTATTCATAAATGAATAACAAATGAACTGTAACAAAATTGTAATAAGTGTGTTATTCATATATCAGTATAACTTGTTAGAAGAGCTAATACATGTTTCATTCATATATATAAATGATAATTAAATTGTAAAAAATATTGAGCATATTTTTATTCATAAATAATTAACGAGTATGTTGTAATAAAATATGATGCATTTTTATTCAGTTGTAAACGACAAGAGCAGAAATTATAAAAATAATTAGTTTAATTCATATATAAATGATAATTAAACTGTAAAATACTATTTATTTATTTACGAATTTTAAAAACATTTCGTCTTTTATTAAAATACTACTTAATCATATATTAATAACAAATAAACTGTAACAATATGAATGTTTATTAATACAAAAATTAAAAATTATGAATTTTGATATTATTAAAATAGTTTTTCGATTAGAATAGCTCCTTGAAATTAAAAAAAACATAAAAAACTATGTTTTTTTGTATATATTAAGGTAGGGATTAGCATACTTTAAGGAAACATATTTAGTTGGAAAACACATGTATATTCATTTCCTCTTTTCGCTGGTACAATGGAGGGTTTTGCGGCAAAAAAAATGATTGACTGAGAATAATTCCCCAATTTTCAACTTTTTTTCTTAATTGAACTTACCTATATATATATATATATATATATATATATATATATATATATATATATATATATATATATATATATATATATATATATATATATATATATATATATATATATATATAGAGAGAGAGAGAGAGAGAGAGAGAGTGAGTGAGGTTCTTCTGAGAACCAAAAGATTTGTGAGAACGGGCGAACTCATAATCAACTTATCATTTTTCAACACCAAAAACACTAATTTTCTCCAAATTATGCGTTTAATTCATATCTAGCCTTAAAAAAGATTTGACGATTTTTTGTTTTTGGTTTTTTTGTATGACTGTTGATGAGTACAATCAACAATTATATGGGTTGTTGATGAGTACAATTAGCAGTTGTATGGACTGTTGATGAGCACAATCAACTGTCATATCGACTGTTGATTACTCATCAGCAGTCTATATGACTGCTGATTGTACACATTCACAATCCATATGATTGCTGATTGTGCGCATTAGCAGACCTTTTGTAGAAGATTGGTTTTTAGTTCTCATAATAACTCAGCCCTATATATATATATATATATATATATATATATATATATATATATATATATATATATATATATATATATATATATATATATATAAACATACACACACACTTTAATAAGCATTTAGCCTCAAACACTGAATTTCAAGAGGTATAATCCTTAAAGCATCATATACAATAACTTTATGCGTATATTTTATCCAATCAACACTTTGAAAAGTCAAATAACATTATCCTAAACTTTAAGATAAGAAGGAACGAGCCATTCAATTGATTGACTGAGCCCTTCAATGCATTTGACTCAACCACTTGAATCCTGAAATCCTATCAAATATATGTGGATTTTGGCCCGTCTTCCGTCATATATCGACCCCCATCTCCATTGCCTTCCTCCATATCCACACTAGTTCACCGACTTCCTCCATCACTCTGCCTCCATCTAAGACAAATCCTAAATGTCGCCTTCAACCACCAAGCCCTTCAACTAAAACCATGTCAACACACCACCATTATCCATCACCTTCACTGTTAAGATCGGACCATCTCACAACTACCATATCTAATTTTCCCACCCAGGTTATCCATTCTGCTTCAGCAATGACTGTTTGGCATGAATCACTCTCTAAACTAATCCTTACCATCATCATCGCTAATGACCTAACCTCAAATTTGTGACGTTAACCTCACGCAATAATCAAATCCTAAAGCAAGTAAGGTTTTGTATAATATTTTTACACTTAAATCTCGATTTTCCTTACACCCAAACCAAATATTATCGATTTAGTAATTTTTTATTTTCATTTTGTTGCTTATATAGTACCTATTTCTCTCATCGATTTCGTGTTTTGATTTTAAGAAACAGATGTTAGGGCCACTACTATCTTACCACCAGGACCTGTGCATCATTCACCATCCTCGCTGCCACGATTCACGGTCACCGTCGCCCCCAACAACAACCCCATCCTCCCCACCACCATTAGCTCTCTGAAAAGATCCCTAGTGGGAAACCAGAATTAGACATATAATTAAAGAAGAATTAATGAATCTTGAAGTGAAGTTGATTAGAGTTCTAATCTTTTTGTGGATCTGTTGAGTTATAGGTTTTTGGTGTTTTTTTGACTGTTTGTGTGTTTCAGATTTTGGTGTTTCATATGGTGCTATGTTTCTTTGAATTTTTTTTTTTTGTTTTAGGATTCGGATCTTGGTTTATGGTCTTGCAACCTGTAACGATCCTCAATGAACGTGTGTTGTAATGGTTGTCAATTTTTTTCAAAACCAAGAATTCTCCCACTTCTCTGTTTTCAATTATAGGTAAGCATTCTTGACCTAAATATTCCCATAATCTGAGGTATAAAGCAGAAACTTGAGACAAGAAAATCATAAGGATGTACTTTTTTGTTTATTAGAACTAATTAAGTACATTATTGCATTTTTATGTGCTTTTCTTTTGTTTGTCTGTTTATTAAACAGAAAAATACACTTGATGGTTTATTTTTAGTAATATTAGGTTTTCATTATGTGTGTTATATTCCCTTTATAGTCCTTTTTGTATGTTGATTTATAGTGATTGAATCGGTCTCATAAAGCTTTTTCTTTTGTGTAGGATAAAATGGGAATATAAATGTAAGCAATTGGTTAGAAGGGGTTCATGAAGAATTTGCTTTCATAGCCACTAAACTTACCATAGAGCATTGATAATTTATAAATAATGGTTGATAAAAAGGGACCTTGTAATGGTAAGGTATGTGAAGATGTTTTTAAAAAAAACATCTCTTGATCTTGAATAAGACTTCAACTCTATCACATTCTTTGTTTCTTTTTTTAGGAAGCTAAACAATTAGGGAAAATGGTGGTCTTGAGATACTCAAGAACTATTTACCCTTTAGCTGTTCTACATGTGAAAATGGTGAACTAGACACTTCAACTAGATTTCTTTCATTAGCTACTTCCACTTGTTTAGTATTTAGTATTTACAAGAAAACAACTACAAATTCGTTTTGATATATAACTTTCATACTTTTCATATATTTTCAATATAACTAACTATTTTTCCATTTCTTTTGTTCCTATAGATAGATAGTCAATGTTGGGTCCCTAAGATGTTATTGCACCTCAACTCATATTCGTTTTTTACTTAAATATTTTCCTGGCAATTTACATAGATGTTATCTGTGACATCCCCATTTTCACGACCAGAAAAGAACGATTTTTTTTATGCTTTATAAAAATCAGTAGGGGTGTGCAAAAAACCGCACAAACCGCCCATACCGCACCAAACCGCACAACATAACGCGGTTTAGAATTTCGCGGTGCGATTTGCGGTTCATAATTTTGTCAAACCGCACTAGGTGGTGTAGTTTGCGGTTTATAGTTACCAAACCGCTGTTCAAACCGCACCGCATCGTGTGTGTGTGTGTGTGTGTATATATATATATATATATATATATATATATATATATATATATATATATATATATATATATCAAAGTTTCCAATCACCAAATATTTCATACTATCCAGTAACTTTAGTCTATATCACGATGGTTAAATATGGTAATTAAAGACTTAAAAGACTATGATATCAAATTTCATAAGTAATAACAACTTTGCAAAACATTATGTGGTTTTTTTGTTTGTAATATCTATGTCTTTTAAATGGTATGCAATATAATTAATAAAATATGAAAGTGTTTAAATGTAATTAGTAACAACCAAAGATATAAATTAAAACAACTTATCAAACCGCATAAACCGCACATAAACCGCCCAAACCGCCCGTATGAAACCGCACCGCATAATGCAGTTTAGAGCTTTTGTGGTGCAGTTTGCGGTTTCCAAAAAACTCAAACCTCATGTGCGGTGCGGTTTGCGGTGCGGTTTCAACTCTAAACCCCTAAAAATCAAAGTACCTCTTTTAATAAAAATGTTACGGAATTTGTTCCCAAAAAAATATGATAAATACGTTATCAAAACATTTCTGAAGAAAAGTATTTTTATTCATTTTAAAACATTTGGGATGTCATCGTCAATACAGAAACATAAGCATAAACAGAACTTACATTCATTATCACTAGTGATTTATATCTCCTTAATCTCTTAGTGTAATGTGACTTCATATCAACACCTGTGATATAAATAAACTGAGTAGGTCAGGTTGAGAAACCTAATGAGTATATAGGGTTTTCAACCCACAATAATATAATTATTATATTTAATCATCAAAGAGTTAACTCAATTACCCATCCCCATTATCTTTTTTACTCTTAAGGATCTACCCTAAGAATCAGCTATTTCTCATTCATTTATTCCTAAGGATTATCCTAAGAAATTGGCATGAAGTCCACAGTTACCAAGGTTTATAGAGTACAACTGGTGAACATGTAGTCCAAAATATCTGGTAAACACTTAGTTCATAAATAACCAGTGAGCACACTTAATTCAAAAATACCTAGTGAACACACTCAGTTCAAAAATACCTAGTGAACACACTTTGTTCAAAAATATATAGTGAACACACTTAGTTCAAAAATACATAGTGAACACACTCATTTCAAAAATACCTACTGAACACACTCAGTTCAAAAATACCTAATGAGCACCCAGCTCAAAAACACGTACAGGTTATGAGCCTGCTAGCATTCCACTGGACTGTCTAGTATAGTCTGTGGTCGTCATCAATGTCAACATTAATGTATTTCATCGTGTTATCACATGACAACTATTTCATCTACCTATGTTTTACCCAACACATTGTGTAGACATAAAATACATATACAGTTTAAATCATTTAAAACATGTATAAAAATGTTCATTCAACATAGACAACAAGTATTCAGACAATATGCACACATATCACTTAATTCATATAAAATATTTCATATCTATGTTTAAGATGAAAGGAATCATGCACTCACCTGTTGATGTGAAGATTCTGAACTCAGACAGCGCTTCGTTACTTTTAAAACAATTTCCTTCGACAGAACCTAGTATCATTACCACTAGGGTTTAGTCTAATATTCACCGAGACTAATTAATAGTCTTGCTATTATTACTATTATATAAGCACGGAACAATATTTCTCAACCACTATATACAGATAGGGGTCAGACATAAAACACCGGGGTGCAGGACTATTGAATCAAAAAAAGTGACCCTCTTGAACTTTGCTACCGCAGCGTCCAAGCCACCGCCGTCAAGCAACGTCTTCAAACAATGATATCCGAAGTCTTCATGCACCGCAGTCTATATCTTTACCTAGTTTATTTTGTCTTTTCTGTAATACACTGTATTGTCTAGTATGCCTTGCATGGCTACTCTTAGAGTTGTAAAATTCTCTATAAATAGAGATCTTTGCTTATGTATTCAGTACCCAACCCAATGTGTAAATCTCTTATCAATTTCTAATACACATCTTCTTGTTCTCATTCTCTCTTACTTAAGCTTCTTCCATTATTATCTCTCCTCGTAGAGCAAGTTACTTGTGACTTAGTCACTAAGCTAGATCTCACTTACTAACTTGGTTTGAATGCATTCCATGTTATGAATCTGCATTTGTGTATACTTGATATAACAATTGTTGTCATTTACATTTCTTTACATTTTCGCATCTAACTCACAAACTTCTAATTCTTAATATTATTGTTGAGCTAACAGATCCTTAGAGATTAACAATTCCGCTATTTACTTGTTCTAATATTCAGTTCAAGTGTGTCTCAAAGTTTCTCTTAACAATTGGTATTAGAGCCATAGTGGTTGCCTTTTGAAAATCGGAACTCTGATATTTCAAAAATCCTTCTATACCACTGAAGCTCATTTCTAACAAAAAAACTTCAAATGGCATAATCATTATCATTGAATGTCTCCAATAGTGTTGGTAGTTCTAATCGAGACCCAATACTGGTTGCGAATGAGTATCATCACTGGTCTCAAAGGATGGAAATATATCTCAGACGACTCGGTAGAGATGTCTGGAGATCCATAGAAAAAGGACCCCATGTTCCAGTCCTCACCCCAGTCCAAACAGATGGAGCCACAGCAAGGCTAGGTGGAGGTCAACCAGCCTTGAACCATCCTACCAAAGATGATCTGGACAAAATGGAAAATGATTCTATTGCTTTTTATGAAATCTCTTGTGGAGTTGCTCCTGACAACTTCGACATCATCATAAATTGCAAATCAGCAAAGGAGATTTAGGATGTTCTCAAAAACTTGTACGAAGGCTCAGAACAGGCTCAAGACAAGAAGCTCACTACCGCACTCAATGAGTTCAACAACTTCAAAGCCCACTCCGGTGAAAGTTTGGAAGACTCTTTTAAAAGGTTCAACTTAATTGTCACAAAATTGTCCAATGCGGGCACCAACCGCAGCAATCATGAAACAAATCTACAATTCATGAATGGCTTGGGAATACACTGGACAACGGCCAAAATGATTGTACAAGGTGACAGGAAGATTCATTCATTATCTCTCTATAAGCTCTATGGAGAGTTGCAAGCTCAAGAGTCCACCGTACTCAATGAATGCTCAGAATTCGGAGAACCTCTCGCACTAGTAGCACAATCACCTCACACTCAAACCTATTCCTCCTCGTATGACTCATCACCACAGTCATATGAAGCTGACTCTGAATATGACGATGAAGAGGAGTTTCAGAATGTCATAGCTCTTATCAGTCAAAAATTCAATCGCTTACCACCCTCATTTGGCAAAAATCAACAATACAAGCGACCATCTTTCAACCGTAACTTTCAAAACAATCACTTTCGATCACTGCAGCCTCAGCAAACACAATCTAAAGACATATTACCGCAATCCCAATCAACTGACTCCAATACTTCTTTAGAAGACAAGAGTGACACTGTTATATGTCACAAGTGCAACAAAGAAAACCATTTTGCCAAGGATTGCAAGGCAAACATAGTGAAAGATAGAGCCTTTTATCTTAGAATGGCTCAAGAACTGGAAGACAAAGAAAAGGGAAAAGCCTATGTTGCTCAAGTGAAAAGGGATCATCAAGTGTGGTCATCAGGAGATGAAGATGAAGATAATTTTAATAAGGGAAAAGGCAAGATTTGCATGGTAGCAACTATTGATGAAGACGACTCAACCAATCTAAAGAAGAACCATTGCTACATGGCGAAAGATGGAACTCTCAGCGTTATGTAATAGGTAAAACTTATTATTCAAACTTTAAATTACAACATGCATGACTATCAACCTTTCATAGACACACTTAATGACACATGTGCTGCCGTCCTTACAGACTACAATAAAGCCTTAGATGAGAAGAACATCGCTTCGCAGGAGATGTTCCACGTTAGAGGATGTTTGGAGAATAAGAGACTCAAAATGGAAATGTTAGAGAAGGACTTGATGTTAGAAAAAGATGCTAGGATGTTAAGTGAAACACAACTAGAAATAGCCTTGAATCAAATAGATTTAGCACAGAGTGAAATTGTACGCTTAAATCTTCTAATTGAAAAGCTTTTTAATGAAACTGAGGCCATTGAGAGTTTAGTTAATAATGGAAATGTTGATAACACCTTCAATTGGGGATGGTCCAATGGTTATCCAACCGTAACGGACTCCTCACCCCGGTTTACACCGGAACGTCCCTATGTCCCTCCGGACCGCAACTTTTTGTTTCCAGTCAATGACAAAACATTTCCTGAGGATATCCAAGCTCATTTTGGTAAACTTCATGATCTGAGTAATAACTGTGTTATCGAGGAAATTATCCCTGAATTTTCTAATCATGTTCATAACATAATCCATTCTGATTCTCAGTCATCATCCATAGTTGATGAGGAAATTGTTGTAGAAGGTCCTGATGTCACAAGAGATTTTCCATCTCTGCAGTCTGACTGCAGTATTCCTAACCGCAGTCCTAAACTACAATCTGTCTCATTACCTAGTATCAATTATCCCACTAAAGTGTCCACCAAGACTTACTCTGTAGTTGTTCAAAGCACTACACTGCAGACCATAGTCAAAAGCTTTGTGACTATTGAACCAATTAATCATGAATTGCCAATCGGAAATTTTGAATTTGGTCAATGTTCACAAATTCCTGACTTCTCAAGCTCGGATGAATCAAGTCCCTGTTTTGCAAAATCTCCAAAAGACTTAAGGAAACCGCAACTAAACATTGCTGACTGCGGTTCTCCTAAGACCGAAGCAAATAGAGCTTTTAAAGAAAAATTTCGTTCCCCTGGAAAGCAACGGGAAATTGTTTCAAAAAAAAGAAATCTGTGAAATACCCAAAGTTAAAAAGTCCAGAAAAACTTGTTTTCTCAAATTATCATTTCAAGAAAACTATTTCCAAGAAAACAAAAAAGGAATTCACTGTTTCTGACACAACTCAAAAAATATCCAAATCTAAGGATAAGTCTTTTCAATAAAATGGTTTTCAGGTCTATTCATTTGATAATCCAAAAGGAAAAGATATTTTACCTACTCCAACCCTTCCAATGTCACTTTCAAAAACTCAAAAATGGAAAGGAATTTTGCCAACTCCTGCACTCAAAATGTCATCTCAAGAGTTTAAGAATTCACATCACAAAAGGTCTGCACGTGTCTACACACCTGCAAAACCTGCAAAAAACACCTTTTCAAAACACACAGACAAAAAGGTTAAACCTTACAATCCTCGGACTGGACAAAAGCATAATTCTTCCTCAAAACCACTGACCAAGCCAGATGTCAGGCAAAATGAAAAAAAATTCACGTGTCATTGTTAGTATCAAAGGATCTTCTTTCATGACAAATCTCATCGTTTTCAAAAGACTCGCAACTTTTCACAATCCACAAAATTTCAAAAAATCACAAACACCCAGGACTAGGATTGAAAGTTGATTTAAAACATGTCCCTACAACCTCACATCGTGCATCGATTAAAACATCGTATGTGACTCCGGGCTCCAAACTCGCTTGGGTGCCCAAATTAACCACTTAACTTCTGTAGGCTTTGTGCAAGGAGGATCAAGAAGAAGAATGGTTGATCGACAGTGCATGCTCCTTGCACATGACCGGAAGGTTAGAATACCTTCGGGATTTCAGGCCTATATGCAATGGTGGAAATCTTACATTTGGCAACAATGCAAATGGCATTATCCGAGGTTACAGTGTGCTCACTACGGGAAACTTTTCAATATAGAAGGTTGCCTATGTAGAAAGCCTCAAACACAATCTCATTAGTGTTAGCCAACTATGTAAGGCAGGCCATCGAGTAGAGTTTGATGATCAGTTCTGTTACATCATGACGGGTGATAGAAGCACTTGCTTAATCATGTCTCAATCTGAAGGCACCATGTATCCTCTGGATGTTTCTCTCATCATTGGTAAACCGCAACTGTGCTTTCTCTCAAAAGTTGTATCCAAAGTTAGCTGGTTATGGCACCGCAAACTCGCTCATCTCAACTTCAAATACATCAACTCCTTAGTCACTGAAGAATTGGTCAGAGGTCTACCCATTCTCAAGTTCAGGAATGACACTCTATGTCCTGCTTGTGAATGTGGTAAGCAGTAAAAAGCAAGTCACCCCATAGTGATTGACTCCTCCATATCCGAACCACTTGAACTTCTCCACATTGATCTCTACGGTCCTTCAACCGTAGCCAGTCTCCATCATAAAAAATATATAGTGGTTATTGTTGATGATTTCACTCGCTTCACTTGGGTATTCTTCCTCATACTCAAATCTGAAACACTGCAGATTCTAATAAACTTCATCAAAGAAATAGAACTCCAGATCAAGCTTCCTGTAAGACGCATTCGCAGTGACAATGGCACTGAATTCACTAGTCATCCTCTCAACAACTTTCAGGTGTCAAAAGGTATTTCTCATAACTTTTCAGCTCCGTATACACCCCAACAAAATGGTGTAGTAGAGCGAGGGAACCACACACTTGTTGAAGCAGCCAGATCTATGATCAACTTCGTACATCTTCCTCTTTACTTTTGGGCTGAAGCTGTAGCAAGCGCATGATTTGTTCAGAACCGAAACATTGTGTGCAAACGCCTCAATAAGACACCATATGAGGGTCTCAACAACCGCAAGCCAAATGTTCGCTTCTTTCGCATCTTTGGGTGTAGATGTTTTGTGATCAATAACAGAGATCAACTTAACAAGTTTTCACCAAAGTCTAATGAAGGCATCTTTCTTGGTTACTCCACAAATAAGGTTGCTTATCGGGTTCTCATCAGACGAACAAGGTTAATCATTGAAAGTTTTGATGTGAAGTTCGATGACTCTTACGTCCGCAACTCCCCTCCATCTACTGAAACCACTGCCATCATGGAAAGCGACATTGCCGCTTCTTCAGGTCCTCAGGGGGAAAGCTCAACTCTGGTTCATACCGCAACCATCGAGGTTCCAGTACTTGATGATGCTCAAGCTCCCATTCTCAGACAATCTCTTCCGACAACAGTCCAGGAGGAACCTTCTCAGGTTCCAGAAGAACTCCCTTCAGCAATCTAGGGGGAACCTCTCCAAACTACTCCAGAAAATGTCATTCCCGCTCCAACAAGTCAAGATGATTCCGCAGGCTGTTCACAAATACAGGGGGAACTTCCTTCTCCATCTGAAGCAACCTTTGATATTGAAAACATTCCTTCAACCACAGCTGCTGATCATTTGTTGTCTCGTCTACATGTATAGACGAAGGATCACCCACCAGGTCAAATTATTGGCAACCCATCCGCAAGTATCCAAACTCGATCTGCCAAAGATTTATCTGATCATTGTCACTATGCAACATTTATGTCTGCAGTCGAACCTTGATCCATCAATGAAGCATTATTAGAACCAGATTGGATCTCTGCAATGCAAGAAGAACTAGAAGAATTTGAAAGAAACAAAGTGTGGCCACTTGTTCCCATTCCACAAGGCCATACTATTGTTGGTAGAAGATGGGTGTTCAAGAACAAACTAGATGAATCTGGTGCGGTCATCAGAAATAAGGCAAGACTGGTTGCTAAAGGCTTTAGTCAACTGGAAGGAGTTGCCTACGACAAAGCATATGCTCTGGTGGCTAGAATGGAAGCGATCCGAATCTTCTTAGCATATGCTTCCCACAAAAACATCAAAGTACACCAAATGGACGTTAAGAGCGCTTTTCTCAATGGGGAATTGAAAGAAAAGGTTTATCTTCAACAACCTCCCGGCTTTGAAAATATCGAGTTCCCTGATCACTGCTACAAGCTTCAAAAGGCGGTCTATGGTCGGAAGCAAGCCCCTAGAGCTTGGTATGAGACTCTTTCTAAATTCCTAGTCTCTTCAGGTTACAAAATAGGAGTGATTGATCCCACACTATTTAGAAAAGCAAACGGTTCTCACCTTATGCTTGTACAAATATATATGGATGATATCATCTTCGGATCATCGGATCAAGAAATGGTTGATGAATTTGCTAATCCCATGACAAACAAATTTCAAATGAGCATGAATAGAGAGATTAACTTCTTTCTAAGTCTTTAAGTCAAACAAATTCAGCAAGGGATATTCATTCATCAAGAGAAATACACCACTGAACTTCTGAAGAAATACTCTATGGACAATTGTTCCTCGGCAAAGGTTCATATGGCCTTCGGATATAAGATTTCTGTTGATCCATCTGGTGAATCAGTGGATCACAAGACTTATAGAGGTATTATTGGCTCTTTAATGTATCTCACCGCAAGCCGACCGGATATTGTCTTTGCAACTGGTGTATGTGCAAGGTATCAGGCTGACCCAAAAGTGTCACACATGACCGCAGCCAAACAAATTCTTCGATACTTAAAAGGAAGCAAATCTCTTGGTCTATGGTACCCCGCAGGCAATGACTTCAGTCTTCAAGCGTTTACTGATGCGGATCATGCCGGATGCAAACTTGATCGAAAAAGTACCTCTGGTGGATACCAATTTTTAGGAGGTAGACTTGTTAGCTGGTCCTCAAGAAAACAAAGTTGTGTTTCATTATCTACCACAGAAGCAGAATATGTGGCAGCAGCCAGCTGCTATTCCCAAGTCCTTTGGATGAAGACACAACGGTTAGACTATGGATACAGAATGCTTCGAATAGTAATCTATTGTGACTCTAAAAGAGCCATAGCGATCTCTCATAACCCTATTTAGCACTCCAAGACTAAACATATTGAACTACGGTATCACTTCATCAAAGACCACATTCTGAAAGGTAATATTGAACTCATCTTTGTCCCAACTCATGAAGAGATTGCTAATGTTTTTACAAAAGCACTTGACTCTACAAAACTCAATGTGTTCCTACAAATGTTGGGAATGATGAATCCGGACCCTAAATTTTTCTCGAATTAACAGGCACCGCAGACCCTCCTGGTCTCCATTGCGTTTATAACTGAAAGTTATTGATACTAGATGGTTTTTGAACATTTTGTGTACCGCAGTCAATGAACCGCAACCATATATTGTATCTATCTTTCATGAGTCCTACTTGTTTGTTATTCCTAACTTTTATACAAGTGCTCTTCTCAGTTTTTGTCACTACAGTCATCCGTAATATCAAAGAAGCCATCAACAATGATGTGTTCATCCGCAATCACATCAATTACTTTTCAGACGATTTCTTTTTCTTTTAAAAAAGAATATATATAAAAAAAATATTTTTTTAATAAAATATAAAAAACAAATAGTGTGCTATTTAATGATCCTTCATTTAATAATACATTAAATAAAAACATTCCTTGGAGAAACTGTCATTTTCTTCTCCCCAAAACCTGGTGTCGGACTTATTTTAGGTATGATGACAAAATAAAAGATTTTCCAAATCAAATCTTCTAAAATGTCTCTTCCTATTACCCAAACCATCCCATCCATTACAACTTCCACCTTATCCAACGGATTTTTCGCACCCTCACCGCACGTACTCATAATGTGATCTGACATTTCATTAGATGTAGTGCTCTTTTTAGATAATCCCAATTCTTAATCTTTACCCTCTTTTTGAATATGTGGTCAAGATTAAAGATGCCTCTGTTTACAGATAATTTTTACCCAATTTTACCTAGGTCAAAAAAAACCTCACCGTTTCCCACTTCATCAAATCACTATAAAACCCTCTTCTTCTCCACAAAGAAACCTTTACGCTCTCAAAAACCCTCAATCTTTCTCTGCAAATTAACAAATCCCTCTCTGCATTCGTCAAGCTTTTTCAAACTCAACAATGGTGAAATTCGGCGCTTCTAAGAAACAATCAAAAGCCTCTGGATCAGCGAACCCTCCTGGTTCAGATTCTCCCACGATTGATTCGAGTAATTTCAGAGCTGTGTTTGATGATCAACCCACTTACAATGCCCAAACAAAACTGATGATCAAGTTCTTGAAGAATCATCCACTTTTTGGGCCCTTTGATGCATTTACCAACGTTGTTCCACTATCCACTCTCTACAAGTGTGCTTTTTTTGCATATCGCCCAGCCGATAATCTTTAAGAAGTTCATCTCAAGCTTGTTAATGATGCCTTGGTCATCTTGACCAAAGAAAAGTTCCTCTCAGCAATTAATCTTCTCATTCATCCATCTGTGAAGTTCTTTAGTCCATCAATGGCGGATGTCACCACTGCACTTGACCAGATGGGCTATCAGAAGAAGATCAAAGGTATTGGTGAGTTCAAGAAGAAACAGCTTCCTGCGGTATGACAGTTTGTCTGTCACTTTATCATCCGCAGTCTGTCCAGCACAACCGGAGGCACAGACAACATGGGATTAAAGCTTCTAGAACTAGTTTGGAGCATCTTCACTGGCCTTCATGTGAACTATGGTCAAATTCTATGGGACGATTTTCTCTAGTACATTCCCAAGGAGAACCCGAAGTAGAAACCATCTGAGCTTACTTTTGCTCGATTCTGGTCTTTGTGCATATCAGACTTACATACGGATGCCAAGATTGACATGGGTGATGACATCAATTTCTTTGTCATCAAAGACTTGAAAAGGTACAACCCTTCCTCAGTTCAAACTATTTTTGGTCCCATCCGCAGACTCCCTACCCACATCCTCACTTCACTTGGTCTAGAGAGTGTTGATGTCTCAGATCATATAGAGGCTAAGGAAGGTATTAACCCATACCTTCCTACCCCGCCTCTTTCATCCGCAGCCTTAAATCCTGAAGGTAGCGCAGTTCCTTCATCAACCACCCTTTCTAACGTTTCTCAGAGACGTAAACATAAGGTTTCTTCTCTTCATGGTCCTCACACCACAAAGAAACCTAGCACTCCCAAAAAGGATGCTCCCAAACCATCCAAACCATCAAAGAAGAGAAAATCACCATCAGTTATCATAACAACTGAACCGAGTCACCATGACTCCGGTAGTGATTCTGTTGAAGATGAACAACCAATCTCTATCCTTCAGAAAAGGAAAACTGATTCCACTAGCCAAATGCATGACTGTACCGATACCTCAGCCTCTCAACAAGCTCCGGTAGTCCTTGGGGTGCCTGCACACCCACTTGACGACACCATCTTTTTCCTCTCAGACTCAGAAAGTGAGTCTGAATCACAACAAAGAGGAGACTCCCCCCCCCCCCCCAGTACATTCCCAAAGGGATTATACTGGCGATCGCCCCAAAGTCTTCAGGGCTTCCCGACAACACGTTTTTTCATCTGAGGAATTGAACTCCATCCTCTTGAACGTTACCCAGGCACTCCAAACACAGTCCCATCCGCAAGGCACTTCTTCTGACTTTGCCAGAACCGAGTCGAGGCCAAACTTGACCACGGTTCAAGGAGACCAAGGAAGCTCAGGAAATCCTACTCAGCTTACATCATATTCAGTTGGTTTAGGCACGGTGAGCACAAATGTGCAAGGATCCGTGAACTTAAGGGACACCTTGGTGCGTTTTTCAGGAATTGATGGAGATGACTCTAATGATTCTTGGAGCCAATATCAACCCTCTATTGAGGCCGAAGCCAAGAAATATGACGCTTTTCGTAGGGAATTTCAAGCTCACAAGGATAAGCAGATCAAGCAGCAACAACTTAAAGATCAAGAAATTCAAGTTGTGGCTAAGTATTGGGCAGATGCAATCAACAATGCCAATACCGTAGCCACTATCCTTAAGGTTCAAGATTGGATGACCGCAATGGCAGCCAAAATTCAACAAGCTCAACAAACTGATGCTGATCAGCATGTTCATCAAGATCCCCCTTCTCAAACTGTTGCAGGTTCTCAAGATGAAGAACCTGAAATCAAAGTGAGATCTGCTCCAATTTTTGGCTTTGATGATGATGAACCACAAGAGGTAAACAAACCCTCTCCCTTAGATGATGACCTGATGATGTTCGATGAAGATGAAGAATCTAGTGGATCTCATCACTCCACAAATAAGCCAAAAGAAAAGAAGAAGAAGAAAAAGCCCGCAGTCATAAGAAAAGAATTCCTAAGTCTTCAAGCTAAAGTAGATCAAATCTTAGCTGTAGTCAAACCAAATCAACCGCAACCATAAGACAGCCCAGGACCGCAGTCCTTGATGGAAAGAATTGAAAGATTGGAAACAAGAGAGAGAGATTGGATGCAGAGCGTATCTCTCTAAAGGTTGAAATGGGGACCAGGTCGCTTGACAACAATCGTCAAGTTGATCATAAGGAATTCATGGCTACTGCAGAATGCCTCATCTCTGAGGTTACTACAATTAAAACAGATCTGCAAACCGTGGTTGCGAATCAAGCTTCACAATCTGAGAAGCTGATTACTAAAACTCATATTGCTTATGAGTCAGCAATCTCCATTCTCCAAACTACAATCAACAAAATGCAACGCTCTCTCTCTCCAACAACTTCCATGGTCCAATGATTCTTCAACTCACAAAAGAGATTCTCTGAATACTTTTCAATTCCTCCATCCCCAATAACCTACAACTGGCAGAAGAGCTCAAAGCTCAATTTAAAACCATATTTGACAAGGTTGATGGCCTTCGTCAATGGCTTGAGGAGGCTACGGGTCTGAACCCCTCAAGATGGGGAAGTGAAGAAGTACATGAAGTCCATCACTCCGACCAATCTCAGCAACATCATCAAACTCCTCCAATCTCCACTGAAAAAATCCCCACACCATAACCATCCCCGCAATATCAAACACAACTCTCACTGCATCCATCTCATCATGGCTCCCCTCTCCATATCACTCCTGAAAAACTAGAAACTCCCCCGCACTTCAAAAATATGGAGGAGAATATTTTGTCTCCAAGCTAAAACGATTCTCCTACCTCTGCTCAGAGAAAACGAGACTGGAGGGCAGCCAAGCTAGCCGAAGAAGTATGGAGACTCTACGGTTTCGACACAGTTATGGATGAATCCTTGAGAAATTCTTGGATTAATCCTTACTGAAGACTTCTTGATGATGACTATGTCCCTCATCTTACCTATGCGGAACCCCCTCCAGACGGATACTGGGATGTCCCAATCTCACTAAATGCCAGATACTTCACTGTATTTGAGCAGTTTGACTGCAGCCTTCCAGACAAAAAAAGACTTCCTATGGAGTTCGAGAGACTTAGCCAATTTTATGCTAAGCATGCCTCTCTAGTAGAACACATATGGTCTAACGATAGACCATCCGCAGTGAAGAATTACAAGATTAGGAAATTCATGAAGGCTGAGTTCATCCAGTACACCCTGACCAGAAGGGAACATGACTACATCCACACCCAGGCTGATTTTCCTTGTATGAACCCGGAAGAAGTGTTTCTCATCGCCAGAGTCTTCCAGCACAAGTCTGAAAAATATCCAAGTATGAAGATCGCTCTTTAAAGGGCTAGTACCTATCTTAAGGAAACAGTCTGTGACTTCGCAAAAATAGATGCAGACATTCATCCCATCATCTCCAAAATTGTTGACTTGCCACCGCTTGACCCCGTACCCATGCATACCGAAGGATTTGAAGAAAGATCTTTAGGCACAACCAACTTTCCTGAGCTAGGATTCATTTTCAAGAGGAAGACTGACAACCTCACATATTTCATTCCTATGACTGCCAAGCATCGTCTCACCAGAAAACAACTTGAGATCTGCTGCAACGTAGTTGAAAATCCAAGCATACAACCGCAGAAGTCAAGTTTGAAATACTGAGAAGAATCAACTGGTTAGAGAACGTCAGGAAGTTTTGGTGGATACTGATCAAGTTCCTTAAACTTGATAGCTAATCCAAGTTAAAGAGGTCACTTAGGGGGAAATTGTTGAATAAAAAAAAATGACCCTCTTGAACTTTTCTACCGCAACATCCAAGCCACCGCATTCAAGCAACGCCTTCAAACAATGATATCCGAAGTCTTCATGCACCGCAGTCTATATCTTTACTTAGTTTATTTTGTCTTTTCTGTAATACACTCTATTATCCACTATGCCTTGCATGGCTACTCTCAGAGTTGTAAACTTCTCTATAAATAAAGATCTTTGCTTATGTATTCAGTACCCAACCCGATGTGTAAATCTCTTATCAATTTCTAATACACATCTTCTTGTTCTCATTCTCTCTTACTTAAGCTTCTTCCATTATTATCTCTCCTCATAGAGCAAGTCACTTGTGACTTAGACTTAATCACTAAGCTAGATCTCACTTACTAACTTGGTTTGAATGCATTCCATGTTATAAATATGCTTTTGTGTATACTTGATATAACAACTGTTGTCATTTACGTTTCTTTACATTTCCGCATCTAACTCACTAACTTCTAATTCTTAAAATTATTGTTGAGCTAACAGATCCTTAGAGATTAACAATTCCGCTATTTACTTGTTCTAATATTTTGTTCAAGTGTGTCTCAAAGTTTCTCTTAACAAGGACCATTTTGGCATATAGCACTTCTGAAATCCAACAACCCTATGCGGCCCTTTAAACTAGATTCCCCGTACCGCAAGTGGTTAAAAATATATTATAACGAAACTTATATAACTCATAATAATAGCCTAAATAATCATTATAAGGTCCTAATAACATTAATATATTAAAACATAAGCTATACTAAAGGTAGGTTAGGCGTAGCTCACTTACAACGGGTTTTTTTCAAAATCGGGCTTCGCTGGAGCAGCGTTTCCAAGCCGAAAGTTTTTCTTCTCGGAAGAGTTGGGTGCTCCGGGGCTTCCTTATTGTGCTAGGGAGGTTCCCTAGACTTTGGGAGGGGTTTAGGGAGGCTAGAGAGAAGTTAGAGAGAGAAATAAAGGTTATGGTGTGAAGAAAATAAGGATTTTATCGTAGAGTATCCCCTAAGCTTCGTCCGTATCTTCCGCGTACAAGCTCCATTTTCTACATTATTTATATCTACCCGTTGGTATTTACGAGTATTACAACTTTCATTTAGACCCCGTCGACTAATTCTCATTGTATCTCAGATTTACAAAACTGTATTCGAATTCGTCGCGCTTGAAGAGTTGAGACTAAGTTTCGTCCATATCTTTAACATACGAGCTCTATTTTCGACGTTCTTTATATCCATGCGTTGTTATTTATGAGTACTACAACTTTCATTTAGATCCTGTTGGCTAATTCTCATTCTATCTTAGATTTACAAAATTGTATCGAATTCGTCACGCTTAAAAAGTAGAGACTAAGATTCGTCCATATCTTTCGCATACGAGATCCGTTTTCATCTGTCTTTTTACCGTTGAGTTCCTATTAATGAGATCTTTAACTCTCGTTTAGGTCGCATAAGCCAAAAATCACTAGAATTAAATTTTGAGTTTCGGGTCGTGCACTGCTATGCCAAATCTTAGAAAATTTATAACTTCCTCATACGAAGTCAGATTTGGGCGTTCTTTTTTTGTATGTTCTCGGTTTAACGTATACTAACAGTTTTGTTTAGATAACTATGGCTAAAATTCATCTATCATAAATTCACTATTTATGTCTCCCGGTGTCATACTGGTTTTTCCTTCGACAGGTCATAACTTCTTCGTTATTATTCGGATTTCGGCGTTCTTTATATGTATGGAACCCTTGTAACGTATACTACCGCTTGAAAAAGATTAATTATTCTAAATAATCTTCCATCAAAAATGCATTTTTTGATGTTTTATTGTCTCTAATATGACTAGCACGGGTCTACGGACGTTACATTATCGTCCGCTATGAAGAAGTATATGATGTGTACTGAGTTGAGTTGATCAATATTTGATACAACAATAATCTTTGATAATCGGATAGATACTTGTGAAAAAGGTTGAGAAACAATATTCATTAGTGGAAGGTGCTTGGCTTGTGGAAAGTGTGATTGAGGCGGTGCCAATAGTTGGGTAGCTATGAACTTTGTTGTTGACTAAAATTTAAGAACATGCTCAAATTCATTGATGATTTGGCAATTGTTCTTGTAGGAACTCAAGAAGGTGTTTATTATGGGTAAGTTACTTCATACTTTTTACATCCTCCCAAATTGATGTATTCTTACCATGATCATTAAGCCCACCCATTGCCCTATTATGGTTGATCATGCATTCTTACAAAATATTATTTAAGTTATCAACATCAAATATTACCCAATATTCTAGCCTAGAAATGGCAATGCAATTGTGACATATTCTTGTGTTAAATGCTTGAATTGGCAATGCAATTATTGATATATTATTAGGTTTAATTTTGTTTATTTCTTTTACATCATCTTATGTTCCTTTCTTTTTAAAACATGCATGAAAAGGCAGTGTACATTTATTTATATGTGTGTTCTAGTATCTTACTTTTATTTCAGACGAATGAGGTAAGTTGACTATAGCTTTGTTTCTACCATTTGGAATTCTGATCAAGATGGTAAACTTGATTCAAATAATTTACAGCATGTTGCGATTTCTTGCATTTATTCCTTTTTAATTTGCTTATTTAATGAGAGTTTATGATTATTTTCCGTTTCCAAAAGTATCTGTCCAACTTCTAGATGGAATTTTATTTCTTTTTAATAACATTTATTTTATTTCTTTTGAATAACATTTATTTTGTTTTGCAAATCTCATAGTCTCATCAGGGTTCTCTGGTTTAGTATGCAAAATTTTATTCGGAAAACAAATACTAACTAGCAGCATAAGAATATATATATATATATATATATATATATATATATATATATATATATATATATATATATATATATATATATATATATATATATATATATATATATATATATTTGTGTAGACTCCTTATTCTTTGAGGTTCAGAAAAATATACCAAGGGAAGTCAGTTTAGAATTCCACCATCGAAGTTGATTGGTTAAGTTTGCACTATATATACTTCTTCACTAAAATCATTCAAACTATTAGATTTAAGGTGGTGTTTCGTTAATTGTCCAATAGGAATTTCTCGTTGTTTTTTCATGATAACATATCATTTTCTTATATTTAGGTGCATAACATAAAAGTACTAATTCATTTTTTATTTTTAACTCATGTTTAATCATACCAAGATTAATACATGATACTAACATTGTTTGAACTTAGAAATACATTAAAGGAAGCTTAGTTTGAGCTAATAATTACATAAAAACATCAGCGTCGAATGTGAAATAATAGAAATTATAGTCTTCAAAGCACCTTCAAGAAAATATTTGCAATACATAAAACCAAGAAAATACTTGCAATACATAAACCAACATGGTTTGAACTTAGAAATACATTAAGAGAAGCATAGTTTAGGCTACAAATTACATAAAAATTTACGCGTTTAATCGAACAGCTAAAGGACCAATCCTTCTTTCAGCTCCCTCTCATCTACTTTGCTCATTGTAGTTGGCACATAACACAAATATGACTCGAAAGACCGTAAATGATATTTGTCAATTGTGTGTCATTTTCGAAATGATATTTTTTTTCCAAAAATAAATTTATTCAACAAAAGGAACTGGTTGACAATGCTAACCAAATTGACCATAAATTTATCCTCTTCCTCCCCCTCCCTCCCTCTCTCTCTCTCTCTCTCTCTCTCTATATATATATATATATATATATATATATATATATATATATATATATATATATATATATATATATATATATATATATATATATATATATATATAACACCCTAATTCTCCCCATTTCATCGCCACCACCATAGCTGCTCACAACCACTCCAGCTCTGCCATAACCACCACAACCGTTGACAACTAACAACCACTCTTTTCTCTCATTCTATCTTTTCGTTTCTCCTAGTCATCATTGCCACAACCGTCAATAATAGGGCACAATCACGTTATCCATCTAACCCTAAATTGTCGTTGTCAGCCCCTTCAACTTTCCACTGACACCTATCTAACCCTAAACTACCTAGATCTAAACATTACACTCACACACCATAATTACCATCTCGATCACCACCATCCACTGTCATTGTTGTCGGAGCACTGAACCATCATCGCTCTTCCTCTCTCACATACACTTCATGTCAATCACATACAAGACTAAGATCGGTCTTATCATTTAAATACTGCATTATGTATAAGAATTAATTGCACTCGAACCGAATTACCCAAAAATCGAATACATCAACTCTTATTGATGATTATTTAGACGTATAAACTATTTGTAATTAATCGTCTCTAATTTTTGAAAAAATTATTCGCACTCGTCATTTGGCACATGTAAACAACTAGTATATATATATATATATATATATATATATATATATATATATATATATATATATATATATATATATATATATATATATATAAAGTAAAATAAGATAAATTTATTATAACATTATGTTATCTTTAATATATAAGATATCCTTTTAAATAAAATAATATATTTGATGATGAGCTTGAACCTATAAAATAAAATGAAATCTACAGTATCAAATGTAATCCACTTTAGCTTCTGCCGTTCTGAACATTTTGATAGAAGCTTTTTGATATTAGTTTTTTATATAAATATATAGTTAATAAAATTAAATTAGCTATATAAAATAATAGTTAATTAAATTTATAAATATAATTTAAAGAATAAAATAAAAATTATTATTTTCAATTTTAAAATTAAAAAAAAAAAAAAAAGTTTTCGTACGTGTGCATTAATTAGTAATTTAGTACGGAATTAAAGTAGTGGTCGGCACGCTGGGGGGTTCAAGATCCAAGGATGAGATTGGTTACCCACAAAAGTCAAGTCGTTGTATGGATTTGGATCTCTAACTTATAAATTAAATTTAATAATAAGTATAAAATAGGTCGTTGTATGGATTTGGATCTCTAACTTATAAATTAAATTTAATAATAAGTATAAAATAGGGTGTCTTTTTAGCTAACTCTTGTAGAATTAATTATAGAAATTTTCTTTATCGTCGGTAAGAAATTCTATTTCGTTTTTTTGAGTTTTGTTTCAACAACCTTTGTCTGGGAGATTATATCCGTTCTTATTGCTTCTATGAACATAGTAGCTAAATAATCCCAATGTGTTGCATACATAAGACAAAAATTGTATAATTGTTCGGGTTTAATTACATTATAAATAATAACAATGATTTTGAGGGCTTGCTTAATAAAGAAAGCAACATTTCTCGCTTATGATGATACTTTTCTTTTCTCTGTGTACAAAGTTATGATTTTATGGTTGTTTCAAGTCCTAAGAGCATTTGAATTAAAGGATGATTATTGACCCTTTCTATTTCCCCATAAGGTGTTTAAACTGGATCATATGTTCTGCCCGATATGTCTGGGTTTTATGGTTGGTTAAGTCGGGTTGTTATAGACAAGTCGGTTGGGATCCCCCTTTACCAATAATAATAATAATAATAATAATAATAATAGAGGTGTATAAATATTATTTTAATAAAGTTATGTAATATTTCAAAAATTATAAGGATATATCCAGAAAAGTCCCGATATTTTGCACAAGTTTTTAATAAAATCATAAATTTTATTTTTTGAATAAAAAAGTTCTGACTTTTTCACCTTTTGAATAGAAAAACCCAAGAAATCAACTAATTTATTCACTTTAGTCCTTTTTGACCTGTTCAGCAGATCATGGGACCAAATTGTTAATTTTTCGAAAATAAAGGGAGTTTTTTTTACAGATTTCGTCAAAATTTTTATATAATGTATAAACATATTTTTTACATATCTATATCTATTTTTATGTATTTTTGTATTTTTTATATTTTATAAGTATATATTTACGTATTTTTATGTATTTTAAATGTACAAACGTATTTTTTTACTTATTTATATGTACTTTTAACCATTTTACATATTTTTTATGTATTTTTATGTCTATTTTTTATATATTATGTATTTATATGTATTTTTATATATTTTTACGTATTTATGTATTTTTACAGATTTTTATATAGATGTTTATGTATTTTAAGTGTATAAACGTATTTTCTACGTATTTATATCTATTTTTAAGTATTTTACATATCTTTTATGTATTATGTATTTATATATTTTTTTAAAGTTTTTTATACAGATGTTTTTGTATATTTATGTATTTTAAATGTATAAACGTATTGTTTTACGTATTTATATGTATTTTTTAAGTACTTTACACATTTTTTTGTGTATTTTTATGTGTTTTTTATGTATTATGTATTTATATATATTTTTGCGTATTTATTTATTTTTTTTTAGTTTTCTTATGTAGATGTTTATGTATTTTTATGTACATTAAATGTTAAAGTGTATTATTTTTACGTAAAAATATATAAACACATAAAAATAATACAATTAAAGATTTAATATACATAAAAATACATAAACATCTATATAAGAAAACTAAAAGAATACATAAATACGCAAAAACACATATAAATACATAATACATAAAAAAACACAAAAAATATGTCAAATAGTTTAAAAAAATACATATAAATACTTAAAACAATACGTCTATACATTTAAAATATATAAATATACAAAAACATCTATATAAAACACTTAAAGGAATACATAAATATGTAATACATAAAAAAAATATGTAAAATACTTAAAAATAGATGTAAATACATAAAAAATACGTTGATACATTTAAAATACATAAACATATATATATATATATATATATATATATATATATATATATATATATATATATATATATATATATATATATATATATAGCTTAGAAATACATAAATACGTAAAAATACATAATACATAAAAATACATAAAAAAAATGTAAAATGGTCTAAAATACATATAAATAAGTAAAAAAATAGGTTAATATATATAAAAAACATAAAAATACGTAAATGTATATATATATATATATATATATATATATATATATATATATATATATATATATATATATATATATATATAAACATAAAAAATACACAAATACGTAAAAATGAATATATATATATATATATATATATATATATATATATATATATATATATATATATATATGTCTATGCATCATATAAAAATTTTGACGAAATCTGCAAAAAACGTCTCGTTATATTCGCAAAATTAACAATTTGGTCCCATGACCTGCTGAACAGATCAAAAAGGGCTAAAGTGAATAAATTAGCCGGTTTCTTGGTCTTTTCTATTCAAAAGATGAAAAAGTCAGGACTTTTTATTCAAAAAATAAAATTTAGGACTTTATTAAAAATTTGCCTAAAATATCGGGACTTTTCTGGAGATATCCCAAAATTCTAAGATAAAATTTTCATTTATATTTCAACCATAAGACCCCATTTAGTATTTCCAATCATTCAAAAGTACATTAAAGTGAAACAGTTATTAGAGTAAAATATTAAAATCACAAAGTTGCAGAAACATTGGTGGACGCAATGCAGTCATGCCAGGCTCTTCCCTTTTGTATTGGAAGCATCTGAAACCATAAACAATAGCCGTAAGCACAAAGCTTAATGAGTTCCCAAAAATACCATAAACCGTACATACAATAAAGAATGTTATGTGTCAACCAAGTCTTCTCATTATGCCACGATTCATATCATGATCTTTCATTGTCAGGTCGGGAGCCAAAACCCTAGGTTTTACAGACAAGTGCCAAGACCCATATCATGGTCTTCCATGCAAGTATCACAAAGACAACTAGCACACTATCTATACATATATTAACCTATCTATCTGCCAGGGTCCGATCCCTACTCTTGCATACAATTTGCTAGGAGCCGCCTATGGGTCTTTCATACAAATTCCATGGGCCACCCCTGGTCTTCCTATAATACATAAACCAATGGGTCGATATTGGTGCCTTCGACCCACAGATACAGTGAGGAGACTCACCTTAAGCTGTTGAATATCTCAGATAAAAGTTCGGACTCTCGATCCGGAAAATCCCCCACTTCAATAGATTGCAAAAGAGGTGACAACTCTAGATCTCTAAGCTTAACACCAATTGATGAATCTTCAATAACCTTCTATCTCTTCAAAATGCACAAGATAACACTAAGACTCTTCACAAGAGCTCACGAACACTAAGAAGGTGGCTAAGTGTCAAGACCACTATGCGTTGCATACTAGCCTAAGCCCAAAAACTCTGCTAACATTAGGAGGTCATAACTTCCTTGTTCCATCTCCATTTTCGACGATCTTTATATCTAGGGAAAGGTAATAAGAAGCTCCACAATCCTCTCAATTCTCCTTTGGCTTAAAACATACGAACCTAAACCCAAATTTCATAAAAGTCCCAAACTATCACTTTACAGCTATACCCATGGGCTCCAAAGCCCCAATCGGACTCTCGAATCACTTAATCTACATTACCCACATCCAAAGGGGCCTAGATCTTTCCTTCTCCTAAGGCCCGGAGCCTTATGAAATTGATCTTCGAGGCACGACTCCGATTTAAGAAACGATTCGAAACAGGGTGTTACAACTCTCCCCTACTTAAATTAGATTTCATCCTTGAAATCATTCCTTACTACCTTCCAAAAACGCCAGACACCCAGGACGATACTCCCACAACCCCAATTCAAATTGAGAAGTCGACTCAAGCATAAAACAACATTCCAAAACTGAACCTGAACCCAACCTTAGCAGGGCTCTCAAATCCTCACGATAAACAGATCCCTTCCCTACTTAAATTATCCCCTGAAGAGTAACCATCACTACTCTGCTTGATAACCAAAATCCTAAAATGGTATCTGTCTCCCCGACAGACAATCTACTCTGAATCACTAGCATTTCAACTCCACATCAAATTCAAAACACGTCATAACTCTTCCAACCCCTGGATTATCTGTTTGTGTTCCACTAGGAAATAGAATCACCGACCATTCATTACTGCCAAAAAATTTTTACTTGACAAAAGGCTTAGATAATCCTTCGAGTAAAAGACTCATCCCCGCAATGGTTAGACTCAGATGAGAGTTACGTAGTAGGGTCAAATCAATTACTTTGAGATTATTTAAACCACACAACAAGTGACTTAGCATATTCATTGATTAACAAGCGACTCCAGACAAGAGTCCTAATCTCTAGCACCACATCCGGCTCATCTTGTTCCCCGATAATTACACTCAAGATGTCGTCGAGACCTCCCTTGCCTCATGCTTACCTACCAATTAACCAATATACCAAATTTCCAATCGGTTGCTGAGACTAATATCTTCAGACATTCGCACCATGCGGCTTCCGAACAAGGGTCTATTTGGGATGAGTTAACCTAGCTTGCATACCATAATGGTTGTAACATCACAAATTTTTCAACAAATCTAAACCTTTCAAAACAACCCATTTATTAAAAAAAGTGTTTGCAAAAACATTTTCTCCAAAACATGATTTAAAATCAGAGTCTCCCAAGATCCAATCCATTGTAAAACTGAGGATGTGTACGGTCACGACTTGCCTTGCCACGAATCATCTAAAGAACCTGAAACCATAAACAAATTGTAAGCATGAAGCTTTGTGAGTTCACCCAAAAAGTTAGCCCACAAATAACAACAGCATGTACTGGGTCCATAGCTAGAAGGTTGGATTACCCTAAGCCCACAGTATGAGTCTGGCTTACCTATCAGGCCCACAGCTCATATCTGGCTTGCTCTTGAGCCCACATCATAAGTCTAGCTTACCCCCAGGGCCCACAACTTATGTTTGGCTTGCTCCCAACTTAACCAATCATTGGACTAGAATACCAATGTTCAACCCTCAGTACGAGTCTAGCATACCAACCGATCTACAGCTTGTATCTGGAATGCTACTAAGCCCTCAGTATAAGTTTAGCATGCCCTACCTGATCCTCAACTCATATCTAGATTGCTCTAATACTCTCAAGCCCTCAATAAGAGTCTGTCATACCAACTGGGTCCTTAGATCGTATCTAGAATGCTACTGAGCCCTCAGTATGAGTCTGGCATGATCTACCCAGCCCTTAGCTCGTACTTGAAATGCTCCAGGGTTTGTTGGCTACAACACGAAGCAGTACAACCTCAACCAAACACAACATGCTGACATATAACAAACATATACAAATTATCAGACATACGAAATCATAGGTATTCCTACATGTCTACCATACTAACATATCAACAACGAGCATAATCATGCAGATCTATACCATACTCAGCATATCAGTGAATAGCAGGATATCAAACCAGTAGGCCAGCTTTGGTGCCTTCGACCCGTAATACAGAGAGGAAAACTCACCTCTCACTGTAGAACATAAAGATGATCCCTGGCTGCTGGCTATTAGATCCTCGAACCGCAAATATCAAGATAACACCTCATCACAACCAATCCCATGAATAATCTCTGACTGTAGATCCGTTATGATTCGTGCCCTATCAGTTAACATAAAGACAAACCATCAACATCTAGCCCCTAATTCATGCTATGAGTCTAAATTAGGGTAAAAGACCTTTTTACCCTTCTCAAGCTTGGCCCAAAGCTAAGGCCCAAACTAGATAACTGAAGGACCAAAATCCAAATTGGGCCTAATTCCTTTCATGAGCCTTTACCCAAGAAAGTCCAGCAAAATAAAAGCCCAAACCATAAAATCCAAGTGGCCCAACATGGCCCAAGACAATATAAGTCCAAAACCGAAGCCCAAAACGAAAAGGCCCAAAACTATTGCGTACGCGGGAGATACTCCGGAGGTATGCTCAACATACATGAGGTTGCAAAGAATTCATCATCGGGGGAGCAGATTGGGTATGCAGGGTCTACACCTCCCTACACGGGGTGTACCCTCACAAGACTCAATTTCTTCCAAAATACTTAATGGTTTAAGCACTTGAGCCCAAACTTCAGATCCATGATCCAAATGCACTCCAGGGTCATAAAGTCTCCAAATTTATGACTTTAGACGTCCACAAAGTTCTTAATACATGTCCTTAATCCATTAAGACCTTCTACAAGAAGCATGGAGCCAAACCAGCTAAAAGGACCTCTTTTTTACGGCTTAGAACCCTTCCTAGGGTCTGAAAGGACAACCCAAAATGAACAAAACAATACATGCATAACAATGGGAATTTTGGGAGAAAAATAATATCATAAACCTACCAAAATGAGATCTAAGCAAAAAAAAAAAGCATGAATGTAGCAACTTTTACCCTTTGGAGCTTCCCAAGAAGGTGATTATCCAAGATCCAAAAGCTTGCTTCAACTACTAATCTCCTTAATGCAACTCCTTCTTCATTAAGCACATAAACGACACACTTTTAGCTTAATACACTCTCTTATGGGGTTAGGATTTTCCAAAAACAACTCAAGGGCTTGCAGGCTGAAAAGATGAGGCTAAATGATTCATAAAGGTGCTTAAATACCCCACAAACCCTAAAATTTAGGGTTTCTTTCAGATAAGAGCATGCCCAATGTACTAGTGCACACCCTAGTACGCTTACCATACTCACATGTACACTTATCCTACCACACCTTCTCCTAAAATTACCATTTTGCCACTAGGTCTTCTTGCAACCACTTCTATAACACTCGATAATTCTCCAAGGTATCATTTATGTATTGAATTAGTTATTTTATATTGATTGGGCTTGTATCCATTTGATCCTTTCAAAGTGGGCTTAAGGGGTGCCGTACTCTGGGCGTACTACCCTATGTACGCATATCATACTGATGTAAGTTGATCATGCATACCATGCACGTACGCGCAACGTACGTGTGCACTCCCCAAATCCCCTAAATTTTGGGTTTGATTCCTATATAAAGAACATTTTTCCCTAAACTCCAACCTTCCTCTCAGCCTCAAGCTACTCCTAAGAAGCACTAATCCTGAAGTGGTGTTAATTATGATGGCATGTGTGGAATTAGAAAGATCTAGTGAATCATCATGTAAAATCAAGAACACACAGAGTAAATAAATCTTTTTAAGATCATATTAGATCTAGAAAGAATATAAAAATGGGTTTGTACAAAGTTTCTCTCTCTATTCTAACACTCCAAATGGTTCCTACATAAAATGAGTGTTACTCACTTCCTTATAAATGAAAGGAAACTCATTACACATACAAGTGGGTAAAGCCTCATCCAAGCGTGACTTTGCACCCTAACATTCCCCCCCTCAAAGTTAGGATTGGATGCCCCGACTTTAGTCTCCAACGAGCTAGCGCAATCAAGACCAAAACTCCCCCTCGAATTAACACCAGTCTTCAAATCTGTAAACGAATATCCGAGAAACCCGCTTCGAATACACATCATTCTCCCCCTTTTTATAATCAAAAATTGATTATAAAACCCATTAAGGATGAGAAGCGCTCAAGAAATGAACAATACAATACTCCCCCTTGATGTGTACCAAAAATGAATCACCAAAAAATCTTGCCCGGAAAACAATCACGAGAAAGCCTCAAAAAATTTCCAATTTGTGAAAATTTTTGACTTTTTGGGTGAAAGTTGCAAGGTTTTTCAAAAACCGGGTACAAAATTGTCATTTTCTGAATTCTACAAGGACCCATTGCGCCAAAAACAGCCAAATATGCGAAACTTGAGCATGACTTAGAAATACGTGGTGCCCCTTTTTTTGTTTCGACGCATCTATGTGTTGATCGAACTATTCCTGCTTCCTCTATTCTACCAGCTCAATCCGTTCGATCTGAACCTAGCAAACAAGTGTAATCTCATAATACATCTCGTGGCCGCGGTAGGTCATAATCTTTTTCTCTTCAATTGCCATCGTGTCGAAATTGTGGAAAGAATCATCAGGGAAAATGCAGATTAGAAAAAGGATCAGTGGTCTGTTATGGATGTGGAGAAATAGGACACATGAAGTCCGTTTGCCCGATGAAGAATGTTACATGCTTTGCTTGTGGTGTTACTGGCCATAAGAAGCGTTTCTGCCCTACTCTTACTAGTCAAATGGTGGGGAGTCAAGCTTCTGTCCAACAACTAAAGAGTACTCCAACTAAAAAGGGGGAGGTGCCAAAATCTAAAGGCCGTGCTTTCCAAATTACCACGGAGGAGGCACGTGAAGACCCAAATGTTGTGACCGGTACATTTTTAGTCAACTTTAGACCTGCTCATATCTTATTTGATTCTGGTGCCTCAGATTCTTTTGTGTCTGATGAATTTATGCATTCTTTTCAAATTGCTTGCTATGCAGTCGCGCAACCATTTCATGTAGATAGTACGAGAAGTATATCATTACTTGGTGATAAAGTCTATATGGACTGTGTCATAGAATTTGAAGGCTATAATTTTCTTGCTGACCTGATTCCTATCTTCTTGCCTAACTTTGATATTATTCTCAGCATGGATTGGTTGTCAAAGAGCCATGTAGAACTCTTGTACTATGAAAAGATAGTACACATTCCTATTGAAGGGGAGAATCCTATTTATGTCTACAGTGAAGAAAGACTTAAAATCTTTAAAATAATTTCTTTCCTAAAAGATCGTAAATTTATATCGAATGGGTGTTCTACTTATCTGGCCTATACAGTTGATATCTCAAAAGAGGGGAAGAAAACTGTAAATAATATTCACATTGTTAATGAATATCCTGATGTTTTCCCCGATAATTTTCCCGGACTACCTCCAGATAGGCAATAAGAATTACGAATTGATCTTGTACCTGGTGCTGCTCCAATTGCAAAGGCTCGTTATCGTCTCGCGCCAGCTGAAATGAAGGAAATGAATATCCAACTGATGGAATTACTTGACAAAGGCTTTATTCGACCGAGTACCTCTTCTTGGGGTGCTCAGGTATTATTTTTCAAGAAGAAGGACGGATCAATGCGAATGTTAATTGATTAACGTGAGTTAAATAAAGTAAGTATCAAGAACAGGTATCCACTACCTCGTATAGACGACTTGTTTGATCAACTTATGGTGCTAGCTATTTCTTGAAAATTGATTTGAGGTCTGGCTATCATCAGTTGAAAGTACACGAGCAGGATGTACTGAAAACTGCTTTCCGTACTCGTTATGGGCATTCCAAATTCCTTATCATGACATTCGGTTTGACAAATTCTTCTGTCATATTCATGAATATGATGAATCAGGTATGCCGTCCAATGCTTGGTAAATCTGTCATCGTATTCATTGTTGATATTCTAATCTATTCCATGTCTGAAGCTGATTATGCCATTCATATTTGTGAAATATTAGAACTTCTTCGAAAGGAGAAACTATATGCTAAATTCTCAAAATGTGACTTTTGGCTTCGTCAAATTCAATTTCTCGGCCATGTGATTTCTGGTGATGGTATTGTTGGGTTTTGAGCAATCTAACACTTCCTAAGTGTGCATGCAACCCTAATAAACCTTGGATCTATGTTTGTCTAAATACATGCAAAATAATAATTTTCCAAGGTTTATAACCTATCTAACATGGCATGGGGAACATTTCAACATAAAAGAGTTAGAAGAGATTACATACCTTTTGGTGAGTTTGGTTCTAAGGAGTTTGAGGGCCAAGCACCAATAGTATGAATGCCTCAAATGGAATCACAAACACCACAAACTCTTGGAAAAACTTTGAGAGAGTATACACCTTGTATAAAATCGGCCACACACATGCACACACACACACTAGTTCACTAGTTTTCTCTTAGGCTCCATTTCATGCTCCATAAGCATGCTTATATAGTGTGCATGGTTAGGGTGAAACCCTAATAACCCATGTCTTTTCCTTTTCCAAGGATCCATGGGTTAAAAGCTCCATGGATCATCCATGGACTTCCACATAAGCCTAGCCCATTAACAAATGAGTATTAGCCCACACTATATAAAAACAAATAGCCCATAATTTAATTAGTATTCCTTTTAATCTCTAAATTAATTCATAATTAATTTAAGACTAAAACTAATTAAATAACGTAACTTCATATTAATATATTATAACTCATAATATATTAATAAACATATGTGTATAACTCTCATAAAATTATCCATAATAGTTTGGATGAGATGCAACCCAAATGGACCATGCCGGTCGGGTCAAGTATATACCAAATAAGTTATGGACTTAGACACCTTATCCAACAGACTCCCACTTGGATAAGTCTAATAACTATATTTGCCTATAACTTCAGGAACCAACCAACAATCGTAGCTCTCGAAAACTCCCTCGAACAATGAAGACTCTGTCGAACTATGAAGCGCCATTTTAGATAAGTGATCACATAATCCTCTGTTCTCATGATATCAGCCGGACAAACACATGGAACTATGTCTTGCTTATTGTCTAGCAGTTGTTTCTCGATTTTCCGATTTGTTTGACAAAGAACTTCACTGAACACATCAGTTTAGTTCTGACCAGGCCTGGTACATGGGTCAACACAAAATCATCGAGGGGCCCAGATATCGCTTCTATTTCTAGAAGGAACAGATAAACTTCGACTGATATGCTTGTTCTACTACTTATTGAATTGTACACAAATGCACGTTTTATAACATCAAGTTACTTATGCGTTTACATGCAATCAATGCACAACCAACTCATAGGTAACAACTCATATCTCTAGGTTTAAAGATTTATATGATGTTATCGTCTCACGATCACTTGAGATAAATTCCATGAAGTGATACAAGTGAGTGTGGGTTTATACCAATACTCATAACTTATGAGTACTCATGAATGTTGCAGCAACCATTGCCATGTCTAAACACCTTTAAGGCATCTACAAACCCTATTCATGACAATCTTGATTCATACCTACTTCCGACGTATGATCGATTGTGGAGGTTTGAATAAATTAATTATTCTGGAAGTCAAAACATGCAAAACTGAAACAATAGTAAATAATTAACAATGATAGTAACACTTTACTCATAAATAAATCACAAATTTTATTCATCATCAAACGTCGATTACATTTTACAAGTTTCAGGAAAACTATCTAATCTGTAAAACTAATATCGTCCCTCAGCCCGATGCGTCTCGCATGCTGAAAATGCTTAACCCTCGTCAGTCCCTTCGTAAGGGGATCTGCAGGATTCTCATCCGACGATATCCTCCTTGTCACAAGGAGTCCTTCTTCAATCTTGTGTCTTATGAAGTGATATTTTCTGTCAATGTGTCGAGATCTGCCATGATCTCTTGGTTCCTTGGCTAAGGTAACCGCACTATTGTTGTCACAGAAAATCTCTATAGGTTCCTTAATAGCTGGTACAACTCCAAGGTCTCCGATGAAGTTCTTTAGCCATATCGCCTCCTTCGCTGCTTCACTCGCTGCTATATACTCTGATTCACAAGTCGAATCAGCCACCGTCTCCTGCTTGGAATTCTTCCAAGAAATTGCCCCTCCATTTAAGGTAAAGATCCAGCCCGACTGAGAGCGGAAATTATCCCTATCAGTCTGAAAACCAGCATCACTATACCCTAATATTCTCAAGTCATCACTGCCACCAAGGGTAAGGATCCAATCCTTAGTCCTCCGCAGGTACTTGAGAATGTTCTTTACCGCGGTCCAATGAGCCTTGCCAGGGTTCCCCTGATACCTGCTGACCATGCTCAAAGCAAATGCCACATCAGGACGGGTACAAGTCATAGCATACATGATCGAGCCAACTGCGGAAGCATATGGTAATTGGCTCATCTCAGCTATCTCTGCCTCTGTACTCGGACTTTGAGTCTTACTCAGTTTGGTATTGCTTTGGATCGGTAAATCTCCTTTCTTGGAATTCTCCATGTTGAACCTTTTCAACACCTTATCCAAGTAGATACTCTGACTAAGTCCAATTAGTCTTCTACTCCTTTCTCTTAATATCCTTATCCCTAGGATATAGGTAGCCTCCCCTAGGTCCTTCATAGCAAAGCACTTCCCAAGCCAGGACTTAACCTCCTGCAAGGTTGGGATGTCATTTCCTATGAGTAGTATGTCATCCACATACAGTACCAAGAAGCTAACTATACTCCCACTAGCTCTGACATACACGCAAGACTCATCTTCGCTTCTCAAGAAGCCAAACTCTTTTACCTTCTCATCAAAACAAAGATTCCAGCTACGAGATGCTTGTTTTAATCCATAAATGGATTTCTCAAGCTTGCATACTCTATTAGGGTACTCTGCATTGACAAAACCCTATGGCTGATTCATGTACACATCCTCAGCCAACTTTCCATTAAGGAAAGCGGTTTTGACATCCATTTGCCATATTTCATAATCATGAAATGCTGCAATGGCTAACATAACCCTAATAGACTTAATCTTTGCTACCGGCGAAAAGGTTTCATCATAATCAACACCTTGAGTTTGAGTAAAACCCTTCGCAACCAGTCGAGCCTTATAAGTATGCACTTTTCCTTCCATGTCTGTCTTCTTCCTGAAGATCCATTTGCACCCGACTGTTTTACGGCCTGGTACATTGTCAACCAAGTTCCAAACTTGATTGTCATACATGGACTGTATCTCGCTGTCCATAGCCTCCTTCCATTTAGCAGACTCTGGGCCTGCCATGGCTTCCTTAACACTGCTAGGTTCATCCAAATTTACTAGTGTACTATCACTAATAAACGTATCACCTTCCGTAGTAATATGAAAACCATAATAAAACGAAGGTGTGTTCCTAACCCATGTGGAACGCCTCATAGGTACAGACTCGTCAGGTGGATCAACAGGAGTTTCCTCCTCAGGTTGATTGCTAGTGTCTGAGGTTCCTTCACCAATTGATTCTTGAATTTCTTCAAGATCAATCTGCCTCCCACTGTCTCCTTGGCTTATAAATTCTTTCTCGCGAAAGATCACTCTTCGTGCTACAAAGACCACATTCTCACTGGGTCTGTAGAAGAGGTAACCGAAGGATTTCTGTGGGTAGCCAATGAAAATACACCTTTCACTTCGGGGTTCAAGCTTATCATGAGTTTCACGCCTCACGAACACTTCGCAACCCCAAATTTTGATGTGGTCCAAATTGGGAACCTTCCCAGTCCACATCTCATGAGGTGTTTTGGTAACCTTCTTTGTAGGGACTAGATTAAGGATATGGGCGGCAGTCTCTAAGGCATACCCCCAAAAAGAGATTGGTAACGAAACTCGACTCATCATAGAGCGAACCATGTCCAACAAGGTTCGATTACGCCTCTCAGCTACACCATTCAGCTGTGGTGTCCTGGGAGGAGTCAATTGTGAGACAATCCCACACTCCTTAAGATAGTCAAGGAACTCGGTACTAAGATACTCACCACCTCGATCGGATCGAAGCATCTTAATGTTCCTGCCCAATTGATTTTCTACTTCCTGCTTGAATTCCTTAAACCTTTCAAAGGTTTCAGACTTATTTTTGATTAAGTAGACATACCCATATCTACTAAAATCGTCAATAAAAGTCACATAATTCCGATTAGCATCCCTTGTGGCGGTTTTGAATTGCCCACATACATCAGTATGTATTAGGTCCAACAAACCTTCACCCCTCTCACAAGTTCCAGTGAAGGGTGATTTTGTCATTTTTCCAAGTAGACAAGATTCACAACTATCATCTGATTTGAGGTCAAATGATTCCAAGACTCCACTCTTTTGGAGTTGGCCTATGCGTTTCTTGTTTACATGTCCAAGACGACAATGCCACAATGATGCTTTATCTAGGCTAGTAGAAGAATCAATATACAACACATTATTTCCTAAGTTGTCCACAATCGACACAGTTTCATACACACCATCACAAGGTAATGCTTTAAAATAAAACACATTATTAAAGAAAGCATTAATACCACCACATTCATTATCAAACGAAAAGGTAAAACCTTGTTTGTACAAAGCATGAAAAGAAATAATATTCCTCGCCATTTCAGACGAGTACACACATTTATTCAAATCTAATTTTAACCCATTATTAAGCAACAAAGTATAAACTCCAATCTTGGAAACAGGTGAAGCCTTCCTATTCCCCATGATTAAGTTTATCTTCCCGTGCTCCACATCCTCACTTCTTCTTAGGCCCTGCAAATCAGAACATATGTGAATACCACATCCTGTATCAAGCACCCAAGAGTTAGAATATGTTGAGTAATTAGACAATATAGTGTAAATACCTGCATAGGTGGGTTTCACTTTCCCATCCTTTAGATCCTGCAAGTACTTAGGGCAGTTTCGCTTCCAGTGTGCCTTTTCATGGCAATAAAAGCATTCAGCATCCTTGGGAATGGCAGAAGGAGTGACAGAACCGTTCTTAGTCTTTGATGAGGAGCCTTCAAGAGACTTTCCCTTGGTACCCTTCGAAGGGTGCTTCCTCTTTTTCCCTTTGCCTTGCCCAATAGCTAAAATAGGGGTAGAAGTTGGAGTAGGAGTAGTAGAGGTAACAACCGCTTTACCCTTAAGACCGGTTTCAGCGATCTTCAAGAGTCCTTGAAGCTTGCTGAGGGTAACTTCCTCCTTGTTCATATGATATGTCATTCGAAAATGATCATAACAAGAAGGCAAGGAGTGCAAAATGATGTCAATTGCCAACTCCTCGGGGATGTTAACATTCAGCTTCAGCAAACGGTCCACATACCTTTGCATCTTTTGCATGTGGCTCGTGACGGATTCACCATCCTTCATGCGGGTAGTTATTATGGAGGAGATTATTTCATACCGCTCCTGACGAGCACTCTGATGGTACCTTTCCATCAGGTCTTGGTTCATCTCAAAAGGGTAGAAATCTTCATACGACTTTTGGAGCTCGGCTGTCATCGTGGCCATCATGATACATGCCACCTTAGTAGCATCTCTCTCATGAGTCCTGAATTCAGCGATCTCCTGAGGAGTCGCAGTAGACTCATCAAGTTCTTTTAACTCCTTATCGAGGACATATTCCTTGTCCTCGTAACGAGTAACCATCCTGATGTTCCTAATCCAATCCATGAAGTTGGAACCATCAAAGATGACCCTCCCACAAAGATTCATGAGAGAGAAAGAACCAGTTGGGTTAGAGCCTGAAGCATTAGTGTTGGAAGACATCTGAAAGAAGAAAGTAAGTTTAGATTAGATATTTAGGATCCTTAATAAGACACCCAAATGTAATATTAAGGCTAGGATCCAATCACAATATATTACACTTAGAAGAGGGATGCCGTAATCTAAGTAATAATATATTTGAAAGGTAGGTGAATGACGATTCACCAATTTCCACCATGAAAACGAAATGATTTATTAGGTTTAATTGGATTTGAAATTCCTAGATTCTTTTGAGATTCATTGAACTTTTCAATGGCATGTTTCAATCTCGATTGTGCCCTTCAAGTTTTGTGACTGGGATGCCGAGGATCACAAAACAAGGTGTGAATAACCATGCTAATTCACTTGGTACTCTTAATATTATCACCTAATCAATGTGCCGGTTAACCACACACGCTCCATTGATCTATGACAAACATTAAGTCACCCTTCGTGATCCTTACTAGTCCTAGTTAGTGTGCCAGTTAACCACACACGCTCCACCAACGACTTGGTAAGGTACAAAGTGTGAATTCCATGGACTAGCACCATGTTCACATTTTTCCTAAAATAACTAAGATTGGGAATTAAAAGAGTTTAGTTATTTTATAATATTCATTATACTTTTAATGAGGATTTAAAGTCATTGTTCTACCCGTTCGGCTAACGACCTTCCACCGATCAAGCAAGCGGTGGGTGAGAGTATACACCCATTAAGTCGCCATTTTATAGGCAACAACCTTATACCCACCTTATAGACCGGCTTCGTGAATGAGGCCTACTAATGGTAAAACAACTTATTCTTATACATATATATAATAATTAACCATTAATGTTATAAATAGTATAAGGGTTGAATTTTAACTATTAAAACTCTAAGGTTTGGAATTAAAGTTTATTAAAGTGTGTGAAACTTTACAAATTCCAAAACTTGAGGGCAAGTTTTGTAACTTTGCAAAACTCTTCATTTCATAACTTATGAATTAAAGGTTCATAAAAATGAAGACTCTTCATTTTCATGTAACTTATGTGTTTTAAGTGTGTGTTAAATGAAAGTGACCTTTGGTAATCCATAACTTGAGGACAAATTATGGACTCCATTAAAAACACATAAATGATAAAGAATTAATCCTAAACAATTCAGCAAATAATTCCTATCATTTTCTAAATTCATAAGAACATGAACATGATCATCAAAAATTCAAGAATTATATGAACACATAAAATCATGGAATTTTGATATATGCTATTGCAAATGGATTAGAACAACCATTACACCAACTAAAATAAGTTTTATAACACCAAAACAGTTTAGGGTAATGTTTCTAGTCCATTTCCAGCAGCAAAAGTCGAGAATCTGCACTCTTTCGATCCTACTCGTCGAGTGCATGAACTTACTCGCCGAGTAGGTTGAAGTTTGCCTTGGACTCGTCGAGTCCCCCCAATGGACTCGGCGAGTCCACCATGCTGACAGCAACGATTTTGACTTTTTTCACTATTTTGCATCAAGTATCAAACAAGCAAGCCTAGGCTCTGATACCACTGTTGGGTTTTGAGCAATCTAACACTTCCTAAGTGTGCATGCAACCCTAATAAACCTTGGATCTATGTTTGTCTAAATACATGCAAAATAATAATTTTCCAAGGTTTATAACCTATCTAACATGGCATGGGGAACATTTCAACATAAAAGAGTTAGAAGAGATTACATACCTTTTGGTGAGTTTGGTTCTAAGGAGTTTGAGGGCCAAGCACCAATAGTGTGAATGCCTCAAATGGAATCACAAACACCACAAACTCTTGGAAAAACTTTGAGAGAGTATACACCTTGTATAAAATCGGCCACACACATGCACACACACACTAGTTCACTAGTTTTCTCTTAGGCTCCATTTCATGCTCCATAAGCATGCTTATATAGTGTGCATGGTTAGGGTGAAACCCTAATAACCCATGTCTTTTCCTTTTCCAAGGATCCATGGGTTAAAATCTCCATGGATCATCCATGGACTTCCACATAAGCCTAGCCCATTAACAAATGAGTATTAGCCCACACTATATAAAAACAAATAGCCCATAATTTAATTAGTATTCCTTTTAATCTCTAAATTAATTCATAATTAATTTAAGACTAAAACTAATTAAATAACGTAACTTCATATTAATATATTATAACTCATAATATATTAATAAACATATGTGTATAACTCTCATAAAATTATCCATAATAGTTTGGATGAGATGCAACCCAAATGGACCATGCCGGTCGGGTCAAGTATATACCAAATAAGTTATGGACTTAGACACCTTATCCAACAGGTATATCAGTAGATCCTACCAAAATTAAAGCCATTCAGAATTGGGAAGTTCCCCTTAATGCTTCTGAAATTCGCATTTTCTTGGGTCTTGTAGGATATTACCGGAGATTCTGATGAAGTCATAATCGAGTAAATAGAATCAAATCAGAGTCATATCAACATGAAATGAACACGGTGAGTAAATAGAATCTGGTTTCAGCTCAATTATACTTCTAATAGTTTTAGAGAGAGTAAAGAAGACAAGTTCTGTAAAGACTCTTATCTAACTCTAAGTAATGTCCCTATTTATAGGAGACGTGAAGGTATACAAAAAATACTACAACATAGACATTAAGCTTCAAACATAAGACACCTTAGTAAATACATTACAAAATATAAGAAGGGTACAGAATTTGACTCATTACAACATAATTTATACCCTTACAATGTCCCCTTTTGTAATGAAGTCGACTTCTCTCAATTCGTAAGAATTTGCATGGCATACATCATCACCCTTCAGATTTCCGTATACCAGGAAATAATCTTCTTAAGCTCCTTCTTGTCCCCTTCATTATTTTTCTTGCAATTATTTATACGAAAAATGAAGTTCGTATATTGGGATGTCGTATACCTATCGACTTCACAAGTTTGGAACAAAAATCTTTTGGCTTTTCCACCTTTATCCTTTCCAGAAAAAACCAATCCAAAAGGTTTTAAACCAATTTCCCCATCTGCATACTTCTTTAATTCAGATTGGGACTTTGTAGGTTCCATTGGAGCATTAACTTCTAAACTCTTCATAGTTGCTAGTTCCACATCCGTTAGAGCTAAACACTCATAGTAATTTTCCAAAAAGATCTTGATGTGTGCAACTCCAAGTCGGAAAACTTCAGGATCAGTTTCTCGAAGGTATGAAGAATTTTTGTCTTTTAAGAGTAATGCAACTTGTATAAGATCATACAAGTTCATTAGTGGAAAGTCTTCGAATATTTTGCATTATCCCTTTTCACATAGAATCAAATATTTTGCATCATATCTTCGAACAACACATCCATCTTGATGCTGATCACTTTCTTTATTTTGATCAAAGACCACACTTCCTCTGGAGCCTTCCCAAGAACAACATGAAAATGAAGCTTCATGTAGTTGTATTCATCTTCGCTCTTGTATTTATCAGAAATTTTGAACTGAGTCATTAAGAACATCATCTCATTGATTGGGAAGTCAAGTTGGCTCATGTTTGTATTTGAAACCACATAAATCTGTTTTGGTTTCTTCTCAAATGCATACATATGGTTATATGCCACCTTCACTTCTATGGTCTCATAATTGTAATGTTTTGTAGGATCTCCCTTGTTTATCCTAGAAGGATCATTTTCTCTTTGCCACATGATGCTTTGAACAACTTTTAATTGTTCAATCTCAGCTTTGGCCTCAGCTTTCTTCTTCTCCTTCGACTTTTCAACAACAATTAGCTTCCCTTTGTCTGTTGAACTTTCTATAACACCTTGTGTTTTCAATGCATCACCTTGAACAATAGATGAACCAATTATAATCCCCTTCGATATTGGCTTTATGGTTAGCATTGACGTCACAACTGTTGAAGTAACTGGCCCAACAATCGAAATTATTGTCTTAGTTGATGGAAGTTTCGAAGGGAAATTTTTTCCAACAACATTAATCTCTCCATGCAAAGCTTCACCCCTAACCTTCGCATGTGAAGCTTCTCTAACTTTCTTCTCTCCCCCTTGCACCCTTGTACACACAGGTGGGGAACCCGTTGGCAGAATATTCAATATTTGAGATAAAGGAGCCAATTTCTTATGGAGAACTGCTTCAAATTGAGTAAATTTTTTAGAGAGGAACTCTGGGGTAATAACAGAAGATGAAGCACGCTTGAGCACTGAATCTTTTAATTCTTTTAACAACGAAAGAACCTCCCCAAACTGTTGATTATCACTTTTAGAAAGTTGAGTAATTTGGGGACTCAAACTTTCATACAATTTGACATACTTCGTTACTGCATCACAAATAATGTCAACCTTCTTATGTAGAGTTGCATAGTCTTGTTGAATATTAGCAACTTCTTTAATCATATCTTCACGAAGCTCTTGATACTTGAAATTGACATTTTCGTGAACCTTCTTCACATCAAGAAAAAATAAAGTATGTCTCTCTTTGAACATTGGTCAACTCCTTTACTGGTCCCATATATTTTTAATTAAGAGAATTCATTCGTAACTCAGTAGTTTGATCAGCATGATCCACCTTCTCTAAAATTCTCGATTATGAGTCTTTAAGCATACCCGACACTTTGCTCACCATTCGGGCTTCAAATGCCTTCATTAGACTATCAAGTTCAAAGCTGGAAACTGAACTACCTCCCCCCATATCTACTTGGCTTTGAATAATTGAATTCATCTTCTTATTCAAAATTTTAAACTGCTTCATGGATATCAGGAACATATTCGTCTTCATCATCAAGCTGTAAATCTTAAGGTTCCTCCAAAACCGCCTTCTTCATTCTCAGACTCGTCCATGGGTTTTGTTGGATCAATGGATTAAGATGAAACAATATATGTGAATGGTTGATTGATAATGTTTTCAAAAGTGGGTGACTTAGTGGTGGAAGTGGTAGGTAGAATATATGGAGGTAAAGAAACGAAAGCACTAAACACAAGTTCGATAGGAAGAACAAATGGAGTACCTTGGGAAGATTTTGGAGCTTCTTTATGTAAATCTCCTTCACCCATGTTGACATTTACATCCGTATCAATTATGTTTGTAGTGATTTCTGAAGTTCGTACCTCCTCATGTAATGATTTGGCAGACGAAACTTCGGGTGGTATGACCGTAGTCTTCTCAGGAGATGAAGGTTCGATGATCGGAATGGCTTCGGGAGTTTCAGGCACTTCATTGTCTTCAGAAGATGTCGTTGGAATAACTAGTTGTCTTTTCTATGTCTTCTTCGTCTTCTTTGAAATCCTCTTGGCCATATCTTGTAAAGCCCGATTTATTTATTAAATCAAAAAATAAAAAAAATGAGCAAATAGTAGCCCTAAAATAAATAATTATATATGCGGGGTGTTGGGTTTGAGGAGTAATTGCCATATTTTTAGAAGTTGGGGGCTAAAAACGTGAGTTTGGGACTCATTTTATAATATTTATGAAGACAGGGGCTCCGTGGTAATTATTTGAACTTAATTTAAAAGGAAATGAGGTGGAAGGGTTGATTATGTCATAAGTAAGATATTTAGGGTTGTTTGGTAGTTTATGGGATTTAATTTGTAAGGGAATTTCCACGGACTGGGTTAAAAAGGTAATTATTAGATTAAATTGAAGAAGATCTTCAAATCCAGGGTAAAAGGGTAAATATTAGATTAAATGTGAAGAAATCTTATGGGGAGGGACCAATTCTGCCATTATGGCAACTTGGTTATGGAGTCGGGTATATAAGTGTAAGGAACCCTAATCCTAACCCTAAAGAAAAGATTCAGCCGTCACCCTCCTTTTGCCTTCCTTGACCGTCCGCCGTTCCCTTCATCGAGCAACCACCACGACTACTCTTCTACCGGCGACGACATGCTTGAAGATCAAGACTGTGACTGCTATTGCTGATTCCGAATCGTTTCCCACTTCTTCTTCCGAGTCGATCGTCGCTGAGATGCGTCTCCGCTGCTAATCGCCACCTGTTGGCGCCGTTGTGCGTTCCACAGCTCCGCCGTCGCCATTATCCTCCTCCCATCTTCTTGAAAGCATTTTTGGGTCGTCACTACCGTGAAACAGAGGCTGGATCGTGGGTTGTGATGTAGTTGCGTGGGTGTGTGTGACTTTCTGTCGACTGGAGCTCATGAAGAACCACCATGGCCGCCGGCCATGGTGGCTGACGCAGACCTAATAAAACCCTAGTGGGCTTAATGACATTCTAGTGGGCCTAGTAGGCCCAATAAAGCCCTAATTGACCTAAAAGCCCAACAAATTGATAAAGGGACTAATATTTGGTTGGAAAAACCATAATCCAAATAAAACCCTAATTTGTGGAAATTGCTTGGGACACACACGATAATTAATTATTAAATCTTAAATAATAATTAATAATCATTGGCAAACTAGCGTAAGGCATAATGGACTTAATGGATTAAGTTCTTAATGGGTTAAGAAAGAAACCTTGAACCTTAATCATCATTTCATGTGAAAACTCTAATTTGGGATTATGGGCTTGGACTAGTTGGGACCCACATTTGGGCCATTGGAATGGAATTGTGTGATTAAGCCCAATCACACCATATGACTTATTTAGAAGAATGGACTTAATGGATTAAGTCCTTAAAGGAATAATTCCTTAATGGGTTAAGTAGGAAACTTAACCCTAATCAGCATTTTATGTGAAACCCTAACTTCACTTGGGTTTATTGTTTGGCCTTTCTATTGGGCATTGATGATTGGATTATTAATGGGCCATCCAAGAATAATTATATGGACTAAAATAATTTAATGGGCCTAGGGCAAGTCCCATGTAAGGGGTTGGGCCCAATTTGGAAAATTGGGCCATGCGTTGGGCTTTGATTCCTAGTCGACTTTGGGCCTATGGATTAGGCCTTAGGCTTGAATAAGCCAAGCTAGGGGTAATGTAGTAATTACCCAAAGAATGTACTTATGGTTATGTATTGGGACCCAACTATTAATTGGGTGTTATTTTGGTGTTGACAGTTCGGGAATCTGTAAGCCAGCAGCTGGGGTCGAGTCTGCGGGACTTCAGCAAGTGTGGGATTGTGTCTTCGGGACTTCAGCAGTGTGAGGTGAGTTACCTTCCAATAGTAGTGGGTCTAAGGCCACAATGCCGGCCCACCAGTAGGAGATGTATAATAGATGATTGTCTTTGTGATATCATCTAGGTTTGCTACTACCTGATATGTTATATGCTAGCATGAAATGTTGTATGTGATAGTAGTAGAGTTCGGTTGTTAGGACCGAAGGGTAGTCAAACACCCCAGATATGTCTGACAGTATGTGATGATATGTTTGCATGCTGGCTTGTTATGTTATATGTGATAGAGGTAGTAGGAGGGGACCAGTCCCCGAGTTCGGTTGTTAGGACTGAAGGGTAGTTCAGGCACCCCAGATATGTCTGATATTATGTTTGTGTTATGTTATATGTGATGGTAGTAGTAGGGGTGAAATAGTCCCCAATATTCGGTCGAGAGGACCGAAGGGGAGGCCAGCTCCCAGATATGCTAGTCAGTATCCGGTCGAGAGGACCGAAGGGGAGGCCAGCTCCTAGACATGCTAGTCAGTATCCGGTCGAGAGGACCGAAGTGGAGATCAGCACCCAGATATGCTAGTTAGTATCCGGTCAAGAGGACCGAAGGGGAGGCCAGCTCCCAGATAGACTAGTCTGTATTCGGTCGAGAGGACCGAAGGGGTAGGTCGGGCACCCAGATATGCCTGACAATATATGTATGTTATGTGATTATATGGTATGTATGATGGGGGAACTCACTAAGCTTCGTGCTTATGGTTTTTAGTTATGGTTTCAGGTACTTCGTGTTTAAAGGAAAGGAGTCGGCTTGATCGCAACGCATCACACTATGGTTTTCCGCACATGAGATCTTTAGGATTACACTCTGATATTATTTTATGATAATACGTTTGATTATTTCTACTTTGGTTTTGACATGACATGATATTACGGATGTTTTATTACACTGTTGGTTTTATGATGATGTATTTAAAAATGAAATTTTTGGTCTGTATTTTTGGGATATTATATATCTTCAGCTTTTTGTTTCTTTGATGAAGGAGAATCAGGAGCTGGAACATCTCTAAGTACTCCTTGATGAGTAAGATGAGGTTTTCGAACCACACTTGATGGTGGAGATCTTTGCGAACCGCTATACTTCTTCTTCAGTCTTCGAAAAATTCCAGACTTTGATGGAATAGTGACTGAGGCTGGTTCTTCAACAACGGGTTCAACCAGCTTGACCAGAACAGTCGAAACTTGATGATCTTGCTTCGTTGGTTTCTTATGAGACTTTGTTTTCTTTGGTTCTTGAACCGTTTGCTCTGGAGTAATTATAACAGCCTTCGTTGATTTTCTGGATTTCTTTGAAGGACCTGCATCTTCTTTGGTTAATAACTTCTCGGTTTCAATTCTGGGATCAATAGTCATCATATACTTCGATAATATATAATTTGTTGGATCAACACGTTTTAACATTACATCAGGAATTCGTGCAACATGTGTAAATATCTCAGCATCATTAGAAACCTCCTTCGAAAAGTGATACTTCGTGAATTCAACAATTTCCTCATCAGCAGACACATGAATCCTTTCTTTATCATAGAAATACATAAGAATAAGACTCTAATATATGGAACACGAAATACATTGTACCACATTTGTGTTTTCCACACTCTTCTGAAATTCCTTCCATAGCTGTGTTGAGTAGTCCACTAGGATATCATAGTATACACCTGCAACCATGGCGTAGACTTCCATCCTCCCTTTATCAAGACCAACACTGCGACCTGTCAAGCAACGTTAACAGTTTCCAAGCAGAAAATTCCATACAGTCGGTAGACCAGACTTCGTAAAGTCACTAATATTGGTGAGTGGGGGTTGATGACCCATCTCATTGAACATATGATTGACTTGGACGAAAGAAAGAGCAGTAAATGGTGGTGTGTTTGGAATTTCCAAAATCTAAGAAAACAATTTCTTCGTCAATCTAACCTTCTTGTCACTTACCAGATTGAAGGTAATGACATCTAGGGCTTTGTTGTAGGTTGCAGCGGATCCTACTATCGAAAGATAGGATAGAGGAACAGTAAAGAGTTAAACATTGCGGTTGAAAGAACAAAACTTTTAAGAGCAACCACCAACATCTTCAAATCATCAGGATAAAGAGATACATCTTCTTTGACTTGATAATTGGTTCCTTGTATCTTCATGATCGGTTGATAAGTAATGTCTTCTGTGGTTTGGGATGGTGCATCAACGTTAACATGAGTAGCCATGAGTAGGGTTTTGAAAGCTTTTGAAGAACAAATCGATTTTGTGGAGAGAATTTAGGAATTTTTCTTTTGAAAGCGTAAACTAATCAAGAACCCTTAAATCCCCTTTTATATGTATTCCTAAAGTTTGAATTTGAAGCGTGATAAGCATTTAATTAAATGCAACGTGGCACCTTGAAACTCGCACCACTATTCCGATAAAGTAGCAACGTGTGAAAAAGTAACTGTCATTTCTCCTTGAAAATCGGATACAATACAAGGCGTCACTTCTAATAGCCTGTTTATTTATTCTAATAGAATTTAAATCGTCATCATCCTTCGGATGGAGTTAAGGCTCTTTCACTTTTGGGATTTAAAGTGAAGTCATGTGTCAGACGTTAGAAATCATCATCCTGAGTTGGTATTACTCAGAACCTCAAGGATTTCGTGAGTGCAGTGTTCCAAAGAAAAAGATAAGAATCAAATAAAAAAACTTTGGATTTGTGATGTCAAAATCATTTTGACACGAAAGCAGTTAAACCACGGGAAAAAGTTACTTCGTTAATTATCAAGAGAAATAATCAACTGCTTGTGTGTTTTCCCATGAATTACAATCGAAAACTTATTGAGAAGTTTCGAAGGGCTTTTTTTTCAAGCCTTCGTGGGTGGTGTACACGATTTCGTTACATATCATCCAAAACATAAGGTGAGTAATTGTAACAAAAATCACTAGTTTGATCAGTGTAATCAGTGACAAGTATTGTTTGAATTAATTTTTAAAGTGACTTAGAAATCAAATGAAACTCTCACGGAAATCATATTCATGATAAATTTGTACTGGATTCTGTTGGGTAACAAACATCGTGGGTTTTGATAGTTTGATCAAGATCACTCATACAAAATGAATATGATTTGGAGTTTCGAATCTAGGTATAGAAACAAAAGTTTCGTTAAAAACCGGAACAAAGTTCCCCGTCAATTCGTTAAAAATTTAGAGAATTGGGTTTCACTTTCATCACGGTCTCATGATGTCAGATCATAAACATAGATTTTTGATATGTCTAAGTCTCAATGGGTTTAATCCGAGACCTCTTGAACATATGTCTTCGTGTGTGATAGTGTAAGAACTTTTGGATAAAAAATATTGGTTTAAGAAATCATTTGTACCTCTGTTCTTTTGGATAAAATAGCAAACACTTAACTCATGTGAGAAGATTCAGGTAGCTCATGTGACTAATGTGAATACAAGCCTGACTTGGGTAGAAATGTTCGTATGAAATATTTCATTAAGGCTTTCGTTAAACACACATAGAGTCAATCGAGGCTTTGGTCAACATGCTCCAGCATGCTTCTAGGGACACCTTAACTAGTACAAAAGTTTCGAAATATTTACATGGCCCTAGAACTGCAAGCGTCAACCATTGAGATTCATCTTTGTTATCTGGACCAAACACTAGGACAAAACAATACAAAACAAAATATTTTTGTGATTTTTTGATTTTTCGAAAATAAAAGAGAAAACAAATAAAAATCTTTTTGTTGTTTTTGTATTTTTTGAAAAGAAATGACAAAACAAATGAAAAATCTTTTTGTTCTTTTTGTGTTTTTCGAAAATAAATTCAACGTAGCGAAAATATTTAGAATGTACCCGACACACGAAATTTTCAGCTCCTATTTACGAAAATGAAGGGTGTCGAAGCATTGAATATGAACAGTAACCTTTAACTTTGACTACTGTCTAATGTTCTCTACTCTTTCGAAACAGACCCCCCTTCGACCATTCCAAGTCCTCCTAAAAGTCTCATAAATGATTTCTCATCTAATGGTTTTGTGAAAATATCAGCCCATTGATCAGTGGTTTTCACGAAATGCACTTCAATATTACCATCCTCTACATGATCTTTTATGAAATGATAACAAAGTGCAATATGCTTAGTCTTCGAATGTTGCATAGGATTATGACAAATACGAATTGCACTTTGAGAATCACAATATAATGGAATTCTCTTCATATTTATTGCATAATCACGCAATTGACTTTAAATCCAAATTATTTGTGATGTGCAAGATGCAGCAACAACATATTCTGCTTCAGCAGTCAAAATTGAAACACATATTTGCTTCTTCGGTTTCCAACTCACCAGTTTCCCATCAAGTAATTTACATCCTCCACTCGTGCTTTTCCGATCAAGATTGCAACCTCTCAAATCAGCATATGAGAAAGCTTGAATAAAGAAACCTGTTTTCGAAAGATACCACAATCCTAACAAAATTGATCCTTTGAGATAATGAAAAATATTCTTAACTGCAGTGAGATGTGGTTCTCGTGGATTTGACTGGTACCTAGCACAATTACAAACAGATAACATGATATCAGGTCTACTTACTGTGAGATAAAGTAATGAACCTATCATGCTTCGGTAAAGAGTTAAATCAACTGTTGGTTTATCTAACAAAGGTGTAAGCCTTGTTCCAGTTGCCATTGGTACTTGTAACTTTGTGCTATTTATCAACCCAAACTTTTTAAGCAGATTCTTCGTATATTTTTCTTCATTGATAAAAATTCCTTCTCTGCTTTGACGAATATTTAGACCAAGAAAATTATTAATTTTTCCAATCATACTCATCTTAAATTTTCTTTTCATTAGATTTTCGAATTCATAAGACAAAGCAGGGTCAGTAGTGCCAAAAATAATATCATCAACATAAATTTGAACAAACATAAGATGATTCTCAACTTTCTTTCGAAATAATGTGGGGTCAACTGATCGTTGTTTAAATTTCGATTGTTGTAAGAAAGAGGTAAGAGTTGCATACCAGGCTCTTGGTGCTTGTTTTAACCCATATACAACATTATCTAATATATAACAATAATCGGGATGATCTTTATTAACAAAACTTGGAGGTTGTTCCATATAAACAGTTTCTTCGAGTTCCCCATTTAAAAATGCACACTTCACGTCCATTTGATATACATCGAAATCTTTGTGAGCTGCATAAGCCACAAATATTTGGATAGCCTCGAGTCTTGCGACAGGGGCGAAAGTTTCTTCATAGTCTATTCCTTCTTGTTGTGAGTAACCTTTACAACAAACCTGGCTTTGTTTCGAATACTGTTTCCATCTTTATCGGTTTTATTTTTGAAAATCCATTTTAACCCGACAATCGATATGTCTTTTGGTTTAGGAATTAATCTCCAAATCTTGTTTCGTATAAACTCAACCAATTCAGATTGCATTGCAACAACCCAATCAGAGTGTTCCATTGCATTCTTAACTGTCTTTGGTTTATTTTTGAAATGAAAACATTGAACATGCAAAATTCTTGATGAGTATTCAGTACCTCATTCTTTGCACGAAGTTGAGCTCTTGTTAAAACTCCATCTTGTGGATTCCAAATTACTTGTTCTTTCGAATGACATATGGATGACATATGGGTCATTGGTCAACATGGTATTGGCTTATGGTGTCCATGGAAGACATATGGGCCATTGGTCAACATGGTAGTGGCTTATGGTGTCCATGGATCACATATGGATGACGTATGGGTCATTGGTCAGCATGGTAGTGGCTTATGGTGTCCATGGATGACATATGGGTCATTGGTCAACATGGTAATGGCTTATGGTGTCTATGGATGACATATGGGTCATTGGTCAACATGGTACTGGCTTATGGTGTCCATGGATGACATATGGATTATTGGTCAACATGGTAGTGGCTTATGGTGTCCATAGATGACATATGGGCCATTGGTCAATATGGTAATGTCATATGGTGTCCATGGATGACATATGTTCCATTGGTCTACATGGTAATGGCTTATGATGTCCATGGATGACATATGAGTCATTGGTCAACATGGTAATGGCTTATGGTGTCTATGGATGACATATAGGTCATTGGTTAACATAATTGTGGCTTATGGTGTCCATGGATGACATATGGTTGATTAGTCAACATGGTAGCAGCTTATGGTGTTCATGGATGACATATGGGTCATTGGTCAACATGGTAGTGGCTTATGGTGTCCATGGATGACATATGGGTCATTGGTCAACATGGCAGTGGCTTATGGTGTCCATGGATGACATATGGGTCATTTGTCAACATGGTAATGGCTTATGGTGTCCATGCATGACTTATGGGTCATTGGTCACCATGCTAGTAGCTTATGGTTTATATGGATGACATATAGGCTACAATATTAATGAACATAATATTATGGTTTTTCAATTAGAAGAAACGGAAGTTAATTTAGTTTTGCTCGCAAACGCATCTTTCATCCTACCTGAAGTCGTATGTTCGAATCCTACTTATGTCAAAAAATTTAATTAAATTCGTCTCTCTGAATTTAATCAATAATTTTATTTAACTTCATATTTTTTAATTTAGAATGTTAATTTATTTATAAAAACGCTCGTATGTATTGACAAAAAATACCCTAACCATTTACGTGGGAACCTTTGTACGTTAAAGGGCAATTATGTCAATTCATAATATAAACACTTAGGCGCCATAATTTGTAGTCATACTTATCCCGTCGTTTCAGTTATTGGCGATTGATCATCTACATTCCATCCCCAACAATGAAAATTTTGGCACGTCGATCAATAAACCCTAAAATAATTGTTGTTATATAATTTGAATCACACTTGACATAGTTCAACATAATGGCAACGAGTTGTTCAACAGAAAGAATGCAAAAAAGAAAACAAGGAACAAAAATTATTGCTTTGTCGTCGCACTTGATCAAAAAAATAGTAACTACAGTTGGAGGAACTTCACCACTTGATGCTTTTAAGTGCCAGTTAGTGTAAGTATGATGTGCATTACTTATATTATACTTATATATATATATATATATATATATATATATATATATATACATACATATATATAATTTAGTGTTTAATAGATTACTTTTGTTGCTTTGTGAATTATAGTTGCAAACTATTTAAGGATTATGTAACATCAGGCACAATATACAAAATCATAGACACAAATCGATTAAGGTTTCATCCATTAAGTATTCAACAGTATGAAGTCATAACCAAATGCAGAAAGTTGAACAACCCACACATACTCTTCAACGATGGAATGATACTCTTTTTTTAAGCACTCGGATAATTGCGAATTCAATTAGTTTTCTATATTTGTATTTTTAAAATTGTATGATTACTTATTGTATGTAAGGCGAAGTATTTTATGATAAGGGAAGAGATAGCAGGGAAACAATTGCTTCAAGATGCCGCTGATCTGGGGTAGTTGGGTGCAATCTTCATTCTGAGAATGATGTTGATGGCCGAAGGCATTGAAAGGAAGCGAGAAGCTCTGATCATGTTAAATAATGCCTACATTAATACTAGAAGAATTTGGAATCCAAGGCATACCTGTAACAAGGTTCAAAACCACTTGGTAAGGAGAGCAAAGCAAATAAAATTTCATGGCTTACATAGAAGTTGTGCAAAGCATCATTTTGTGAGCAGTTATGAAACAACATTTATGTATCAATACAAATGGTTGTTGAATTGTGAAATTTGTTTGTGGCATGCATGTTTTGTTAAGTTTGCTAGGGTGTTTGATAGTAGTTTGGAGTAGTTATATATATGATTGTTGTTTGGTTCACTCAATTAGTGATGCATATTGTATGTTTATTTTGGTGTAATGGAAATACATAGTTATAACTTTATTATATATATATATATATATATATATATATATATATATATATATATATATATATATATATATATGTGTGTGTGTGTGTGTGTGTGTGTGTTAGTTTTGATATGTATGTTATTTTTGTCTTTTTCATTTTACTAACTAAAAGTTTATTGTGACCTAGTTGGATAGATTTTAAGGGCACTTTGGTCTATTTACAATCTCTAAAGTGAAGGCGCCATTTTTTTTGCTATGGAAATAAAAAAAAAAGTGTTTAATCAAGTCGTTATTAAGGAAAAAACTGTTTATATAGAATTATATTTTAAGTAGATCTATGTCTATATATTATGAATGTTATTTAAATTTATAATTACCTATATAATACATGGGTTTTAACCTGATATTGAATAATATTGACCCAATAATACAACCTAGTATCCATCCATCACATTGAAATCAAGGGTTGTCGAAGGTACCCTAATCAATATACACTTTGTTTAAATATGTGTTATGCAAATGTCGATCTCAATTAAACCATTCTACTAATATCCTATGCCTTTATCCAATAATAAAAGTTATTCAACCATTCAAATTAGAAAACTTTGAAGATTTGTCCAACATTCGATCATTAGCTTTGTGAAACGAGTCGTTTTTAAGGTACCTTTGCGATGTTTGTATGGTAACTATATATTCACTTCAAATGTCATATATGAATTCAAATCAACATTAATGAGCATACAATTAATATTGTGTTATTTAAATTTATCCTTTACAGATTTAAGACAATGAACAACCCAAGTAGAAAATGGATGTATGAAAGAAAAGATAGTAGTAGTTGTATATCGCTTGTTTTCGTACAAGGTGTGAAATTTTTTTAGAGATTTTGCTACCAGTTAACATAGGTTCATGGACGAAGATAAAATCAAATCCCCGTGCATAAAATGTCGTAACATACCATATACAGAAGTTGATAATGTTAAGCATCATTTGTACAAGTTTGGTTTTGTTGAGGAATATTAGTGTTGGGATAAACATAGCGAAACATAAATTGATGATGACAATACATTTTTAGGGGTGGATGATTCAAACACAACTTTAGTGAAGGTGCATGTTCTTATAGAGAAATGGTCATAGATGAGATGTCTCCTGATTTAAATAATAGTGATCCTGAAGAGGACACAAATCCACTAGATAAAAAAAATTCTTTGATATGCAAGATGCAACCGATAAAGAATTCTGACTTGGATGTAAAAAAATGACACAACTATCTGCTGTAGATAGACTATTGAATATAAAATTAGCATATCGCATACCTGAACAAAGTTATGATGCTATATGCCAATTGATAAATGATGTGTTACCGGAGGAGAATAATATGGTAGGTAGTTTATACGAAAGCAAAAAATTAATACAAGCACTAGGTTTGCCTATGGAGATGATTGACTGTTGTAGCTGGATGTATGATATATTGGACGAAAGACAAAGATCTTTATCGGTGCAAATTATGTAATGCAAATAGGCAAAACGGTCAAAAAATTTGGCCAGATTTTCTCACGTATCATTTAAGAAAATGCATTACTTTCCTTTGACTCCAAGATTAAAGAAACTGTATGCTTCACAAGCCACAACGGCTTCCATGCGATGGCACTCTGAGAATCATGGACATGATGTTGAGTAATGTGTCATCCATCTGATTCAGAAGCTTGGAAGCACTTTGACAAAACTCATCCTTCATTTGCAACAGAAGTACATAATGTAAGATTAGGCCTAAGTACATATTGATTTGCACCATATGGAGCATTTGGAAAACAATATTCATCTTGGCCTATTATTATAACACCTTACAACTTGCCACCTTCTATGTGCATAAAAGAGCCTTACATGTTTTTTACCGCGCTTGTGCCAGGACCGTCAAATCCTAACCATAAAATAGATGTATTTTTGCAACCAGTTGTTGCAGAGTTGGAGCAATTATGGGAAGAAGGCGTAGTAACATATGATATATCTTTAAAACAAAATTTATCTAAGAGCAGCTTTGATGTGGACAATAAGCGATTTTCCAGCATATGCAATGTTGTCCGGATGGTCTACAACAGGTAAGTTATCATGTCCTCATTGTGGGAAACATACACATGCTTTCAAACTAAAGAATGGTAATAAGATATCATGGTTTTACTACCATAGAAGATTTCTACAGGTAAATAACCCATATAGAGAGGATAAAAATTAGTTCAAGAAGAATCGTGTATTGATAGAAGGTCCTCCTCCAAGTAAGAATGGTGAACAAACTTTAAGGCAGATTGAACAATTAGGTTTGGCAAAAGTGACTAAACTAGGTTTGGTAAAAGTGAGTGAACTAAATGCTGATGATGTAAACAAAAGATGTAGCGATCATGGTTGGAAAAAGAAAATCATATTTTGGGATTTACCATGTTGGAAAACAAACCTCATTAGACATAATCTTGATGTTATGCATATTGTGAAAAAATGTATTTGAAAACTTTTTTACACTGTAATGGATGTTAAAGGGAAGACGAAGGATAATGTAGCAGCCAGAAGAGATCTGAAGCTCTATTGTAGGAAGAGAAAAGGATTTGAAGATAACGAAAGAGCATACTACACTCTGGACAAGAATCAAAAGAAAGCCATATGCCAATGGGTGGAGAAATTGTGTTTCCCTGATGGTTATGTTTCTAATTTAGGGAGGTGTGTTGATTTAACAAGGTGTAGACTGTTCGAAATGAAAAGCCACGATTGTCAAGTTTTTATGCAAAGATTGATGACAATTGCATTTCATGACATGTTGCCAAAACAAGTGTGGGAAGCATTAACAGAGTTGTGTATTTTCTTCAAAAGATTAACAGCAACATCAATCACAACAAAATACATGGAAAAAATTGAAACCGAGATCCCACTAATACTATGTAAATTAGAGACCATCTTTGTCCTTGGTATTTTTAACTCCATGGAAAATTTACCAGTACCTTTTCCATGCGAAGTGAAGATATCGGTCCTGTCCAACACCGGTGGATGTATCCATTTGAAAGGTTTTTATGGTACAACATAATGTATGTTGCTATTTTTGTAAGCTGATTTAAATAATCTTAACTATAGGTATCTAAATCAGTTGAAAAGAGAAATGAAAAATAAAGCTAGAGTAGAAGGGTCCGTTGTTAACGCGTAATTGCTACGTGAAGCATCTATATTTTGCTCTCATTATTTCGAGACTGGTGTCCCCACACGTAATAGAAAGTTGTCTCAAAATAATGATGGAGGAGGAGATGAGCAAGCGGATACTAACAACGACATGTTAGATATATTTTCATATCCTGGGCATCATTATGGAAGATTCACAAATAGAATGATGTTTGATGAGGAAGTGCATGCTGCCCAAACTTACATACTCCTTAACGAAGATAAGATCAAGCATTACTTCAAGTACGTAACTTATGCATCACTTTTAATTATAATAATCTCTTGTTGAGTAATTACTATGAATTAACAACATTAACATACATGATTTTAATTATTACATTCATAGTAACTTCAAAATGTTATTCAACTGGTGATACAGAATATTTGAAGAAATTTGAATGAACTTATGGGGGATATGGATGAACAGGTCCTTACAGCTAAAGTTGAGAAGAACTTTGCACTGTGGTTTCAAAACTGTGCGGGTGTTACTTTTGTATTTTTTAAAATTTATTATTTTTTGTTATGGTTATTATTAACTCTAATTAAGTGTTTTACCATTTTTCATGTAGGCACGTAAGATCCCGATAAACAACAAGTATATATCTGACCTTTCCAAAATGCCATTCAAAAAAGTGAAATTATATAGTGTATACTTTGTCAACAGTTACAAGTTTCATGCAGAAGCTCATAGTCTGAACAAATCAACAACCAATAGCGGATTGTGTGTTACTAGCCAAGGAAGTGATTATTATGGTAAGGTAGAGGAAATTTTAGAAGTCAAGCACCCTGCTTACCCAATTAAAACCACGGTTTTGTTTAAAATTCATTTGTACGATCCAACACCTAAAATAGGAGTTTAGGTTCACAAACAATATAGCTTGGTCGAGATAAACGTCAAAAGAAAATACAACAAGTTCGAGCCATTTGTTTTAGCCATGCAAGCCACTCAAGTGTGTTACATTCCTTACCCAAGTTCAAAAACAAACAACTCGGACTGGTGGACTGTATTTAAAGTTAAACCTCGTGGTTGGACCGATGAAAATCATCCTCAGAAAGACGTTGCTTTCCAAGAAGATGAATTTGAATCAAATGAAATCATTATACTAAGTGAAGCACATACATGCAATTCTGATGATCACGAAATGTCAAGCAACGGTTCAGATAATGAAAATAATATTGATGAAGAAGGTGAAATTCATGAGGACGACAATGATGGTATTCCTGACATCGAGGGTAGTTATGAGTAAAGTACATCGAGCAATGAAGAAGAAGAGGAGGAAGAAGATAATAACTAGATGTTTTTCAGTTTAATGTTTTTTTCAGATGAAGTTAATTTGTAATTTGCTTTAATATCAATACATAAATTTAAACTAGGAAGAAAGCCCAGGCTTCGCCCCTGGATGTTTTTTTTTTGTGTTTTTTATGTCGAAATGTAAAACTATTGACTGTAAAGACCAAGAGTATCAAAGCGGCTAAAGAAATGTGGGAAAAACCTTAATGTTTTTCGTGTATATTGTGCCAAATGTAAAATTTTTACAATAATGACTAAAATTGTCAAAGTGGCTAAAAAATTATGGCAAAAATCTAAAGTTTTTTTGTGTTTTTTTTTACCAAAATGTAAACGTATTGTTTCCAAGGGCCAAAAGTATCAAAGTTACCAAAAAAATGTGGCAAAAATCTTAATGCCCAAAAAATTCCTATTGCTAACTCTTTTGTGCTAATATATATATATATATATATATATATATATATATATATATATATATATATATATACACACACACATACACTAATGTATTACATTATAGATTATGATATATATGTTTTTTTGTCTTTTCCATTTGAACAATCAAAATTACAATTCCATTTCAACAATCAAAATTCTACTATTACCTATAAAAGGTTATAATATTTGAATAATGTGTTTTGACATAAATATCCTTAGTATTCATATATTTGGAATGATTTCAAGGGCACTTTGGTCTTTTTGTATTCTAAAGCATTAAGGCGCCATCATACATTTGACGTCACACCGGCGTTATCAATTCTTCAACCATTCAAAACGTCTCAACTTTTTCGGACAATAAATCTCCATACAAACACTAAAACCCCCAAATCGTCGAAGGGTAATCGTTCTTAAAATCAATTTTCTCCGATAATAGATACTCCTGTACTCCTCGCGAGCAGATCATCATAAAGTAAGTTTTTTTTTCCATGCCCTGTTACACAATGTTTTTCATAGTTACGCTTAGTTTTAAAAAAAGAATTGAAATCAACTACTCCAGTGTCTATTTTTTAAGTAGAATGTTGAATACTAGAAGTCGCCGTTCATCAGATGATCTCCCATTAGAGATTTTGAGTCGGATATTTGTAGTATTAGGGTCAGAATCTGCGAAAGACATCGTCACTGCAAGACTTTGGTAATTCTCAATAAACATCAACTAATGAATGTTTATTTGACAAAATACAAATTTATTTATTTGTTATTTAATGTGTATTTAAATTCTTGAAGTTCAAAAAAGTTGTATGAAGTGGGGGGTGATCCTAAAGTGTTCAGAACAACATGCATTGACATGATTGAAGTAATGGGTCCCAAAAATCAGAATCTTGATTCATTTATACGCACATGTGCATTGCATAATAACATTGAAGCCATGTTTAGACAAGGAATTGTATGTGTATTTTCATTAATTATATTTAATTTATACCATTTATTAATGTTTTATGACATTGATGTTATATATTGACATTGTTATTCTGTGAACAGGATGAGTGCTTTTATTATTGCAATTTCGATTTAGGATTGTCTTTGTTGAGACATGCAGCAAATGAAGATCATCTTGAGGCAATTTATTGTTTGTAATGATCTACATTTCAAGAGGGTCTCATCAATGTGATGAAGGTATGTATATATGGTATATATATAAATTAAATTATGTATATAGTTAATTAAGGCATGTTTGTAGTGTGGGGTTAGTATTTAGTTGTGTTGTGTTGTATATTATTTACTATTGTATTGAAAAGGGTACATTGGATAATTGATATATATTTTAATGTGTAGGTTTACAATTACTTGATGCCTATTTTGGTTGGGCAATTTCGGATGATGAGGAGTACACGGGTGTTGTTGATAGTGCCAAAGAGTTGTTGCGGGCTATTGATGTTGTTCATAGAATTACAATGAATAACATTACATTCTAATGTGAAGACCCACATGATTCTGTTAAAGGTGCATTTGCAATAGCTCATGAAGAGGATGAGGATCGACAAAGATATTGCACGGTTTGTCGTTGGTATGTAGAGTATGGTAGGTTTTGTATATTTCTTAAAAAGATTAATGGATGATAATAGATTGGACATTCAATATTAGTGTTCTTATTGTATTTGTTGAAGATAATTGTGTTGCGTCTTGGGCCCTTTTGTTTTACAACCGGATTGGGCTTGTCAATCCGTGTTTAACTAGATTAGCCTTCTTTTTCTTAGAAAAACGGTTAGGGTTTCATTATAAATATATGCATGCATGTAGGCGTATGGTAACGGTAGTCACTCTCATTGAATATTGTAAACCCTAAAATCCTCTACAGTTGATGTTCTTTATCGAGCTCTTCTGAGGATTGTTTATTGAATCATTCGACACCTTTTTATTCATTAGCTTGTTCTTAATTATTTATCTAGTCATTTATCTACCTGTTTCATAGATCTAATCGATCTTTAAGTTTGTTTTAAACTCATCAATTGGTATCAGAGCAGGAGGCTGTGTAATCAATACACTTCTTTTCTGTGAAAAAGCTTCGATTAGGGTTATTCCGCATTCATTGATATTTATTGAGCCGTCATCTCATAATTGACGTATCTCAATATTTATTATTTTTTCCCTAATTTGATATATTACAAGTCTGATCTTTGAATAGGTTATTCGATCAATTATGGACAAGTCACAATCCAATTCCATCAATATTTCAAACAACATTGGATCAACAACAAAGATTTCCATCCTGTACACCCATGATTATGAAGTCTGGGCGAATCACTTTGAAGATTATGTCATAGGATCTGAGGATAATGGATACCTCATCTAGGAAGCAATTATCTCTGGACCGTTTTCTCATTCAACAACTTCAAGGATTATTAAAACTCAAAAGGAGTATAATGATCTCCTGAAAGATGTTAAAGATGTAGTGCAAGATGAAAAAGTTAAATTTCAGTGCAATATCAAAGCGCTAAGATTGATTAGATTTGCTCTTCAATCCGATACCTTTAGGCTGGTAAGTTCATGCACGACTGCTAAAGAGATATGGGACAGGCTACGTGAATTGTACTCTACAGATGAAGATCTTGAACACTCCATTCAAACCTTACTCTTGTCTGAGTTTGGTGAGTTCAAGCAAGGAACAGAAGAAACGGTGACTCAAACGTTCGATCGCTTCAATCATCTTCTTAGCAAGATGATCAAACATGACATCGGAAGGAAGCTTATTGAACAGAAGGTTACCTTTTTAAATGGACTCAGGTCTGAGTGGAGAGCAATCGTATCCACAGTTAAAGCACACGAGCAATTCAAATCCTATTCTTTGGCGAAACTGGTGGGCATCCTAAAATCTCAAGAAAAGATCGTACTGCAGGAGAAGACCGTGGTTTCAAGTCTAGGTTCATTATCCCTCCTGTCGAAAAGCAAAGTTGTGATAGAGGACGAAGATCTCAACTTGGATGATTATGATCTCACGTCTGAAGACTATGCTATGATGGTGTCAAACCCTAAGAGATTCATCAAGAAGAGATTCCCCACCAATAGGAACCGAAACTGGCAAGGAAGCTATAGCACTGAAAAGATCAAAGATGAACCGAAAGCTGAAGAAGCAAAGAAGGAACAGAAGGCTGAAGGAGATTCTGGAGTGAGCTGCTATTATTGTGGAGGAAAGAACCACTATGCAAAAGATTGCATCCTCAAAAAGATGGCAGAAAAGGATGAAGAAAATGATGAAGAAGGTGTGTTGATGAAAAAGCTTGATGAGTTAAGGAAGAAGAAATCTACTGCTAACCCTTCCATAAATGCTTTAATTGTGCAGGGTTCGGTAGTTGATGATGAGTTCGGTGGCGTGGAGGTTTGGTCAACCGACTCTGAAGATGATGAAGTGAGGAAGCCTTCACATGGAAAGGCCTATGTAGCGAAAGAAGAGAGCAGTGGAGGAAGATGCTTGATGGTGTCCGACGTTTCTCAGATGAGAGGATACAACACTAATGGTGGGAATGATGACAAAGAACAACAGAATCTGTGCTTTACTGCCAAACCACTCAGCGAGCAGTTCAGCGAACTTGATGAACTGATCAAGAAGGTACAATCAGTTTTTGTCTCATTTAAAGTCCCACAATGCTCATATGAAAAGGAATTAAAAAGTGTTAATTCAAGAATCTCTCATCTAGATAGTAGTTTAACTCAAACTCGGGTCACCAACTCTAACCTAACTGATCAATTAAGCAGGGTGTCTTCGAAGAGTGAGGAACGGCGGATGTGGATCGAACTGAAGGAGTCAGAGTTAATCAAAATAAAAGATGAAAACATTTATTTGCAAAGAGACAATTTAAAGCTTTTGAAACAGCGAAATGTTTTTTGTCTGATTGCCAAACGTCTTTATACTAATATTACTCAGCTTCATTTAAATTGTGAAATAGGGCAAAAGATTCATCACATGATTTTACCCTTTCTTGAGTTTAAGGAAGATGAAATTGATGCTGATGCATATAATTGTGAGAGTATTATTTCGTCTGAGGATGTTAATCCAACATATTTGTATGGACTGGACAAAATTGAATCTTTCATAAAATCCAAGGATCACAAGAATATGCTCAAAAATCTTTTGGATGAAAATGTTAAACTGAAGCTTAGAACCGAAACTATACAAAAATTTGACTCACTGAATGTCAACTTAAGCTCGGAAAATAAAATTGATGTTGAAAATGCATCTGAGCTTAATGAAGACGATAATATGAGTGAAATTTCTGTAGAGGACACAGTTGATTGTTCAGAATTTGTCAAAAATGAACCCGAGAACCACAAAAATCTCATCCCAGAAAATTCTATGGAATTCGCTCGGTTGTCCCAACAAAAGTCCCCGATTCTTGTAGAGAAGGCAGTTGTATACCAAAAAGTTAGGACCACTCCGAATCAGGTATACAAAGTCCCAGGTGTAACCGAACATCAGACTGCTGAACTAACAGCTATTGTGAACGAAGACAATGCTGATGGCTGTGATGAGTTCTTCTGGTCGGCTCCCATTGACAATGCTGATGAAACGGTAGGTCTGTCTGAAAGGACTTCATGGAAAAGCAAAGGCAGATACATTCCAGAACCTTTAAATAAACCTGATTGCTTCAACGTGGCAAGTTCCAGTGGAACAAAAGATGTCCCTCAAGAGAAAGAAATTCCTGCAAAAGAAGTCATATCTCCAAGCAAAACAACATCGGTTCAGAGTGGATCAACCAATGAAAATCAAAAACATAAAGCTAACGTCCATCATCAACCAAAGCGGATGAGAAGTCAAAAACAGGAAAGGAATCAGAGATACAGGAAAAATCTCTCAGAAAGAAAACAGTTTTGGCAATCGCAAAATGCCTATTTCTCACATCAAGACAGGAATTTAAAACCAGCAAAAAATCCTGTTGGATCGATGGAGAGAAACAACAACCGAAAGCAGAGGTTCGGTTCTGAGCAGAACAACAACCGAAAGCAGAGGTTCGGTTCTGAGCAGAACAATAACCGAAAGCAGAAGTTCGGTTCAGAGCATAACAATAACCGAAAGCAGAAGTTCGGTTCAGAGCTTAATGACAACCAAAAGCAGAGGTTCGGCTCAGAGCACAACAACAACCGAACGTATAGATTCGGTTCAGAGAATGATTTCAACCAAAAGCACAGGTTCGGTTCGGGAATTAAAAGAGGTCAAAACTCTAAAGTTGGTCCTACCGTTAATCAAAAGCAAAAGAGTCACCTAGAATCTTCAATCAAGAAGTCATACCGTTCTGAGTCATTTCATTCTAACTCTTCTTACTCCTCAAAATCCTTTGTCTCTTCTCGTCCTAAAGTCCACTCTGTTTCTTCTCAAAAATCTCAGTCATCAGCTGAACAAAAAGGAAAACAGAAGGTTTCAGATACTGAATCAAAATCAATACCAAAACCATTAAATCCAAATAAAATCAAAGTTTTCACCATCAAAAGAAAAGATGAAACAACACTAATAAAAAGAACATATATTGTTGACATCTCTCTTACTATTCCCGTAAACAAATCACGAGGACCCAAGAAGCTCTGGGTTCCTAAATCTGCTTAATTTTTGCAGGTTATCAGTGACGAGCAGTATGACGAAGAATGGTACATTGATAGTGGCTGCTCGTGTCACATGACAGGGAGGAAGGAAGAACTAAGGGAATTCAGATCTCTTTCAAATGGTGGAAATGTCAAATTTGGGAACAATTCCTTCGGAACCATCAAAGGCTACGGGATGATTACAAACGGTGATTTCTCAATCAGGAAAGTTGCATATGTAGAGGGACTACAACACAATCTCATCAGTGTATCTCAGCTTGTTGGAGGTACTGGTCTCAAAGTCTCATTCGATGATGAAGGTTTGGAAATTATTGAGAAGAAGACGAACAAAGTTATTCTCCAATCAGAGCGCAAAGGTGAAATGTTTCCCCTAAATCTCAAACCAATCAAAGGAAACCCAGCCATCTGTCTGTTATTCAAAGCACCATCTGACGAAAGCTGGCTGTGGCACAGAAGACTCTCTCATCTAAACTTCAAAGATATCAACAAACTTGTCACTGGAGGTCATGTGAGGGGTCTCCCATTGCTCAAGTATGACAGAGATCATCTGTGTGCTGCATGTGAAATGGGGAAGCAGAGTCGTCAAAGTCATCCATCCATAATAAACACTAAAGTCGTTGAACCACTGGAATTACTTCATATTGATTTATGTGGTCCATCTTCTATAGAAAGCATCGGTGGTAGCAAGTATATTCTTGTTATTGTTTATGACTTTTCACGTTTTACATGGGTGTTCTTTCTGAAGCTTAAATCTGAAGCGACTCACAAGCTAAAAGTGTTCATCAAGCAGATTGAAGTACAGCTGAAGAAGGTCGTTCGCAACATCAGAAGCGATAATGGGTTGGAGTTCAAAAACAAAGAATTTGAAGAATTCCTGGAAGAAAAGGGGACCAGTCACAACTTCTCAGCTCCCTACACACCTCAACAGAACGGAATTGTCGAAAGACGAAACCGATCCTTATGTGAAGCTGCCCGAACAATGCTAAGTTTTGCTTCCTTACCTTTATATTTTTGGGCTGATGCTATTTCTGCTGCTTGTTTTACACAGAACAGGTCGTATCTAAACAAACGCTTCACTCTCACTCCTTATGATATCATCAACAACAGGAAGCCAAATGTGAAGTTTTTCCATGTGTTCGGTTCCAGATGCTTCATTTTCAATTCCAAAGAACACCGCAACAAGTTTGAGGTCAAAGCTGACGAAGGGATATTTCTAGGTTATTCTCTTACTTCCAAAGCATACAGAGTGTTAAACAAGCGTTCAAGGAAGATCGAAGAAACTTACTACGTGACTTTTGATGATAGGTATGTTAAAAAGCTAAAGGCCAACGAAGACACAGCTGGAGAAATCTTTCCTCAAACTGGCCAAGTCACAGCCTCGATCGCTAATCTATTCGAGAAATTCATGGAGCTTTTTGATGAACCAGAGAAGGCCACTCTTTCTGAAGCCAGTGCAGCAGACAACAGGGTAGATCACTTGAAGCAACTTATTGACGATGCTGCAAGAAGAATGAATGAAGAAGAATCGAGTTCACAAGACCCTCCCCAACACAATGCGTCAGTAGAGGGGGATTGTCCACCATCAGTTGAGGGGGAGGATTCACCTTCATCCCAGCCAAGTTCACAAGTTGAGGGGAGCTAAGGTCTCAACCTTCAACCGAGAGTGTCTCACCAACCGAGAGTGTCTCACCAACCGAGAGTGCTTCACCAACCGAAAATGCCCCACTAACCGTAGGTACATCAACACCCGAAAGATCATCTCCTCAAGAAACCACTATAGCTCAAGATTCACAAGACATTCCTACAAGATCATATGTCGAGGGGGAGCATGCTGATATGTCATACGACTTCGACAGTCTGTCCGAACCAGAAGAATTGATAAATGCTGAATTAGATCCATCTTTTGATCCAAACTTCCCTCCTCTCACCAAATGGACCAGAAATCATCCTATCTCTCAAGTGGTCGGTAATATCTCAGAAACAGTTCTGACTCGATCACAACTCAAGGCAAAACAAGCATCCTTGTACTCAAAAGTCGAATTTTGCATGTTTAACTCATTCGTATCAAAAGTTGAACCAAAGATAGTTAAAACTGCTCTTGATCACTCCGATTGGGTTCAAGCAATGCAAGACGAACTGAATGAATTTGAAAGGAACAAGGTCTGGCGTCTTATTCCAAATCCTCCACATGCCTCAGTTGTTGGTCTCAAATGGGTCTTTAGGAACAAACTTGACAAGGAAGGGAACGTTATCAGAAATAAAGCACGTCTGGTCATCAAAGGATACTGTCAGGAGGAAGGCATTGACTATGAAGAGACTTTCGCTCCGGTAGCTAGGCTGGAATCAGTGAGAATATTTCTTGCTTATGCTGCTCACAAAAACTTTGAGGTCTTTCAAATGGATGTCAAGTGTGCATTTCTCAATGGAGATCTCGAAGAGACTGTGTATGTGGAGAAACCTCCTGGATTCGTGAATGAAAAGTATCCCGATCACTGTTACATTTTGGATAAAGCCGTGTATGGTCTGAAACAAGCACCGAGGGCCTGGTATGAAACACTGACTAAATTTTTAAAGATGTCCAAATTCAAACAAGGTTCGGTTGACCCAACCTTCTTTCGCAAAAAGGAAGGTAACCACCTTATGATCGTTCAAATTTACGTCGATGATATCATCTTTGGCTCCACGAATCCAAGCCTAACAACTGAATTCAGAAAGCTGATGGAGACTAAATTTGAAATGAGCACAATGGGTCCCGTTAACTTTTTTCTTGGTTTAAATATCAGACAGGGACCTGAAGGCATCTTTATCAACCAGGAAGCTTACACAAAGAATCTCTTAGCAAAATTTGGCATGATGGGAGATTCAAAGGTCAAAGTCCCAATGGCATTTGGCACTAAGCTCACTCCATCCCTGGATAAACCGGCTGTTGATCTTACACTTTATCGTCAAATGATAGGCTCTCTAATGTATCTTACTGCTAGCAGACCTGACATAATGTTTTCTGTTTGTTATTGTGCTCGGTTTCAGGCAAATCCACGGGAACCTCATATGATTGCAGTGAAAAACATATTCCGTTATCTCAAGAGAACTACCTCTTTAGGTCTGTGGTACCCTTCTAACTCAGGCTTCTTCGTTCAAGCCTACTCAGATGCAGACCTTGGTGGTTGTGGTCTCGACAGGAAAAGCACCACTGGCGGTTGCCAATTCCTCGATGGGAAGTTGGTTAGCTGGCAGTCAAAGAAACAAACATGCGTGTCTCTGTCTACTGCTGAAGCAGAATACATTGCCGCTGCTTCTTGTACCTCTCAAGTGATTTGGATCCAGAGTCAACTCCGAGACTATGGACTCAATATGAAAAAGATCCCACTATATTGTGACTCTGAAAGTGCAATTAGGATATGTCATAACCCAGTGCAACATTCCAAGACCAAGCACATCGCACTGGGGTATCACTTCATCAAAGATCACGTGGAAGACGGAAACGTTGAAGTACACTTTGTTCGAACCACTGATCAATTGGCCGATGTCTTTACCAAAGCTCTTCCTGAAACGACTTTCAACAAAATTCTACAAGGCTTAGGTATGATGGTAGGAGAGTCGGTCCCAAATCCTCAAATCTCCAACTAAGAATCAAGAACCGAAATAAACAGACCGCTCGGTCGCTCTCTGCTCTGGAGATTTAAAGGAACCGAACCAAACAGACCGCTCGGTCTCTCTCTGCTCTAGAGATTTAAAGGAACCGAAGCAAACAGACCGCTCGGTCGCTCTCTGCTCTGGAGATATAAAGGAACCGAAGCAAACAGACCGCTCGGTCTCTCTCTGCTCTGGTGATTTACTGGAACCGAACTCGACAGACCGCTCGGTTCATCTCTGTTCTGAAACTGTCACCGAAATACATAGATCGCTCGGTCTATCTCTTCTTCATCATTTTTTATGTTGTACAATTTTATCTTTCTGTTTTTATTTATTTTTCAGAAAAAATCTCAAAATTACAAAAACATTTTATCTTTCTGTTTTTATTTATTTTTCAGAAAAATCTCAAAATTACAAAAACATTTTATCTTTCTGTTTTTATTTATTTTTCAGAAAAATTTCAAAATTACAAAAACATTTTATCTTTCTGTTTTTATTTATTTTTCAGAAAAATCTCAAAATTACAAAAACATTTTATCTTTCTGTTTTTATTTATTTTTCAGAAAAATTTCAAAATCACAAAAACATTTTATCCTTCTGTTTTATTCCATTTTCTTACTTATTTCCACTACTCGCAAGTCCTGGTCGGTGTATGCTTTGCACAGGTAAATACAAGTATCACCTTCGGTAGTGTTTACCCAGGTATGTTTTATCTTTCTCTCAGACTAGTTAGACGTCCCTAGAAGCATGCTGCTGTATGTTGTTGCAAGCCTCTATGACCTTGAGTACGCCTTAATGATTCGATCAATACCTATCGTTTCTTCCCAATCAGGCTATTCTCTCACACTCGGTCTAGAGCTACCTTACTCTACTCATTTGATACATGAGTTGCTCTGCTTTGTCCCACTTCTGTAGTAGAAGGTACGTTCGGTCTCTTAACCACCTCCTCAAATTCTACATTTACCTTCGATTCCCTAAAGTAACCCTTGATGCTTTCGGTCTTTACCATTGATGCTTATGGTTACACAACCTCTGTGTTTATGATCTTGGATTCGATTACCACGTTCTAAGTGAAACCCAAAATCCAATACCTGACATGAATTGACGGTGAGTGATATACTCAAGATATTACTTGGAAATCTCATTTTCTTTTTGTGTGATCTTTTATGAAATCGTCTCCACCTAAGACATTTCTTCCCAAAGAGGTCCAGTTTATTTTTCTTTGAGATTTCAGTTTATCCCATGCTTGTCACACGATAATTCCCACCTACCTGTTCAGCAGATCACATCGGTCTCACAGGTATCTCTGCCAACACTCAGTTTTATGTTAAGACTTGATGTTCGGTTAGAGGTCAGCTACCCCTCAGCCCATGATCAAAAGATGCCTTTCATTGTTTATTAATAGACAACTGATCGTATTTCCAGGGAAACCACACAAGCACTTCAAGTCTCTCTTGGCTTTGAAGGAAGTGATTCTTGCCCGGAATCTTCCGCTTTCTGTCTTCTTAATCGACAACACTCACCTCTCAAACACCTTTGATTTATTTCTTTATCTTTCACACTCTTATGCACGAAAATTAATTTTTTCCAACATTCTGATTGTTGTTTGGTATATGGTTTTAAGTTTCAGTTGTAACCAAACAAGGGCACAAGGAATTTCAAACGGTACAAAAATATGATTTGGGCGCGTGCAATTGATTCGTTTCACACCCACGTGTGCTGACGTATTCCTGCGATACACCATAACTTCCAATCGCGCTTTTTCAGGCGACGTTTTGGTTTCCTCATCATCACGATTTTCTCTCTCCAGTGAACGGTGTAAATAAGGGGTGATCGTGTTCTTTGGCATTTACCTCTCACATAATCTCTCTCTCTGAAAAGTTTCCACTGTTCATCTTCTTCTTCAAATCAACAATGGCGACTTCTTCTTCTGCACAAGATCAAACTGCATCTTCATCTTTGCCCTCCATCAAGCCTAATCAAAATATGATTATAGAGATGACCCCGTTCTTATATGATGCGTACATGCTCCACGTGGTGGAATGCCTAAAATATTCCCCATTGCTGTTGGCACTCACGCAGGTGGAAGCCGTTCCAATGTCCCTGCTTTCTCAAGTCTACACAACAGCAAACTATGACAAACACAAAGATCGCATCTACTTCACAATCCATGACAAGAAAACCTCTGTGACCAAAACCAGGTTTTGCTCTCTTCTAGGGCTTGCAGTTGATTCTTCCGTCATCTCACCGGATTTTATCACCACTACTCAACTTTTCTCGATGATGTACGAGATGGGTTATACGGATATTCTTACAACAATCGCGAAGGTCAAGAAATCTTGTCTTCCTTTTCAATGGAATGGATTGCTTACCCTTTTGATCAAGGGTTTAGCGGAGCGGTGTGGTGGTTCTGATACCACGAGTAAAGGATTTCTCACCATACTTTATGGTCTTTACAACGGCATCAACCTAGATTATGGCTCCATAATCTGGTCTCAAGTCGTTCAGAGTCTCAACACCTCTACACGGTACTCTGAGATCTCATGCGGTCGTTTCTGGACGCTTATCACAAAGAAGGCCATGGATTCCCTTGAAATCCCTGTGATGAAGGATGCTCTTATGGCTTCAATTGCCTCTTACCACACTAAGAAGATCATCGTTTCTGATCCAAGTAAGTTTCTCCATTATGGATTAATCCCTGAATCCATGTACAGGTGTGTCACGCCTCACAGCAAAATCATGGCAGACTATAGCACCAGAACACCCTTGCCTCCAAGGTTTTAGTCCGAAGAACAGAAAGCTGCACTAGAAGCCCTTGATCAACCTGCCAACCGTGGCAAGAGGGCCGACAAAAAGGAGAAACCAGAGAAGAAAGAAATTGAACCGAAAAAGGAGAGTAAGCGAAGATCCTCCAAACGAAAATCCGATGCAGAGGAACCTTCTCAGTCTAAATCAAAGAAGGTCAAGAAGATGGCTAAAAGAGCCAAAGGATCTCCTTCTCCTGGCTCTGCTCCCAATGACCCATCCGACACAGAGGCTGCTGCTCCTCCAACAGAGACAACAATTGCTCAGTCTCCTCAACAACCATCTTCTCCTGCAGGCACTCATCTTCCCTCTCCACCAGCATCTCCCAAAATTACCAAATCACCCTCTCCACCAGCATCTCCCAAAATTACCAAATCACCCACTCCTCCAACTTCTCCTAAAATTCCTACCCCACCCCCAATCACCAACACAGAAGGTCCTACTTTCTGTTCCTATAACCATCCCTCGCACTACAACAGAACCAACCATTCCCTTCTCTGTTACTCAATCTACATCTTCTATCCCAACACCAATTATCACCGAATCAGTTACTATCACCTCTTCCCAACCACCAGTAACAGTCAATGTATCTGATACAGGGGCTACTACTGTGGTTGAAACCCCCATCATCAACATCCCACCATCTCCTTCTCCATCTTCCAACTCCGGTGCTACCTTGGGCGGTGATGATGAAGAGTACGATTCTCTTTATTATAGCCCATACCGGATTCCCACAGACATTGATGCCGATACCCCTGTTACCAGTCAGCAGCTTCAAGAAATTCACGACAAACTCGATAGTCTGTTGGCTGATAATAAAGCCTACGGGGGTGTCGTGCTGAAAGCCTTCATCGAGTCTGCGATCAAGACGTATACTGACGCTCTGGATCGTTCCACTGATGCCATCGACAACTCAGCTGCTTCATGCTCCAAAGCCACAAAGGAAGTTTCTGAGGTTGTTCACACAACTCAGATCTTTCTTGATTCCCTCAAAGCACATGCTGATTCCAGTGCGGCCAAGTTTCAGACGTCAGTCGACTCCTTTTCGGCTACCCTTCAGGGTGAAACCTCCAAGTTTGAGGCTCTGCGTGCTGACCTCGTAACTGAATCCACCTCTTTTCTCCAATCTTTGGATTCACGTTTTGCTTCTCTAGCAGCAGAGAGTACCTTAAAGGAAGATCTTGTCAAGCATCAGGCAACTATCGACCTTCAGAATATACAACTGGCCCAGGCACAACAAGAAATCTCTTTGCTGAAAACTCAGCGGGCAGTTCTTCAAGGTTGCACTGGTGATGTCAAGAATATGTTGACAAATGTTCTTGACACTCATGATCCCTTCCTTACCCTTACTATCAGACATCATCTCCAGGCTAAACTCCTTCCTGCGATTAACATCTTGAGCGAAATGAAGGGTGTCTCGGAGAAGCTTGTTCTTCCGTGACAAGGGGGAGAGGAAGGTTTATCAAAGACAAAACCGAAGGTTAATGTAGCTTCGGGTTCTGGAAAACAGTTCCTTGTTGAGAGCGAGTCAGATACAGATGAAACTATCGTTGAAGCTCTTCAACGAAAGAAAAGGGACAAAGAGCTGGATGAAACTCTTAAAATAGATCGAGAGGCCGAGGCTAGAGAAAGAAAAATCAAGGAGGATGAGGATGCTCTACAAGCCAAGACGACTCTGTTCCCAGAATGGGACAGAGACACACTCATCAATCAAGCGATTGAGTTTCCCTCCATATATTGGTTGGAACCGATTGCATCTTTCGAGTGTGAAAATACCAAAGACTCGCAGTTTGACATGCCAATCACGCGAAAAGCTTTTACATTTCATTGCTTTGATGTCACTGCCGATGTCCCTCATCTAAACTTGAAGGTTGACAGAGAATTAATAGATTTCTATTTGAAGTATGGTCAACCGCAGTACTTGACATGGAGTGCACAGAAGATAATTAAAGTCAAGGTACTGAAACCAACACAGGCTGGGAAATTTGTGAACGTTAACTTCAAAATCAACAAAGGAACGGCCAACACAGAACATCTCATTTCTCTGGCAGATCTTCCCAGTCTGAATCCGCATGAGTGGATTCTGCTATACAACATTCTTTTCTCCAATCATAGAGAGTATGAACCGATTCTGAAACATCTCAAAAGAATGTTGGCTTCCTACATCCATGAGCTCGCCACTATGGATCAGGAAATAGCAAAGATAATGAACAAGAAACCGACCGTCAAGCTTACTTCCAAGACAGGAGACGTTCATAAAATGAAGTTAGGGCAAATTAACTCTTCAAATCTGACGGTCATGTTCACAAGAGGCGACAAGCATAAGTTTCTGTTTGCTTTGGTAGACAAGCATCTGTTTTCAACAGATTGTCTGGAGCATATTATAAATATCATTCACTGATGCAAGCAGAACTCCACAGCAGACAAGAAGAACTTCACTGATATGCTTCGTTGGTATATCACCTTCAGGCATCACATTCTGGCTATTATACCGAGTATTTTTGAGACGGTGAAGAAGCCTTCTGCTGTTAAAAGGGAATGAAGATTTTGTGCCAAAGACGCAAAGGGGGAGATTGTTGAAGATAATTGTGTTGCGTCTTGGGCCCTTTTGTTTTACAACCGGATTGGGCTTGTCAATCCATGTTTAACTAGATTAGCCTTCTTTTTCTTAGAAAAACGATTAGGGTTTCATTATAAATATATGCATGCATGTATGCGTATGGTAACGGTCGTCACTCTCATTGAATATTGTAAACCCTAAAATCCTCTACAGTTGATGTTCTTTATCGAGCTCTTCTGAGGATTGTTTATTGAATCATTTGACACCTTTTGATTCATTAGCTTGTTCTTAATTGTTTATCTAGTCATTTATCTACCTGTTTCATAGATCTAATCGATCTTTAAGTTTGTTTTAAACTCATCAGTATTGTATATGAAGTTGTATGGTACTACTATAATTTTATTTTGGTTTTGTGTTTAAATCATTCTGTTAAAATGGCATTTTAGTCATTTTTGCTTGCTATGTTGCTTGAGTAGGATGAAGTATACGTAAAACCCATGTTATTTTTGTGACGAAGTATAGTTAATTTAATTAAAAATAAGTTTGTAATGAATTCGTTATTAAGAAAAATAATCTACATAGATTATATACTTTAACATGCCCGGTTAATGTAATTAAAAATAAGTTTTCAAGAAACTATACAAACCTTGATTAGCACAACTGGCTTAATCGTGCCCTTTTCTAGCATAAGCTTATGTTCGAGCCCGCTTGCCAATAATATCAACTTTAGAATTCATTTTTACATTTTTTAGCCATTAGTTTATGACACATATTACCAATTCAAAAACATTTCATTTGAACAATATTTTACAAATTCCATTGATCATAATAATATCTCATCCATAGTATAAGAAGATTAATTAAGCATACAACATCCCAACAAATGTTGTTACAAATTAGCTACGCATTTTGTTCCATAGCAAAACAAGCAAACGAAATCATATTCCATAGCAGAATTCCCTAGCAAATACCTACGAATGGTACTTCCATAGCAATTCAACTATGGAATTGGTTTACGTCTCAATCTCCGTTTCATAGTAACCACGATAATGAATTTCATAGCAACAGTACAACGAAAAGTGATTTCGTAGCAAATGTCGTTGGAAAATTGCTACGAGTTTTTGTTCCATAGAACTATTGGTAGCATAATACCAACGGATATAGAGTCGGTAGCATTTTCCCTAGCAAGTCCCATTCTCGCTACCAGAAATAAAATCCGTAGACAATTTGGTAGCAACATTGCTATGGAACGACATTCCATAGCACGATCCATTGCAGATTAACAACGAAAATATGTTCCATAGCGACCTTCCCGAGAAAAATCGCATTTTTCTTGTAGTGATGCTAATACCAAATCACCGAGGGGGCCAAAGATATCCATTTTATTATTAGGGAAAAATAAACGAATAAACTTCAACTTATATACTCGTATCCTTTACTCACCAAATCATACATAACACTACATTTTATAACATCATGTTACTTATGCGTTTTCACAATACCAATGCATATCTAACTTGTAAATTACATTTTATATATCTCCGTTTGAAGAATAAAAGGATATTATCGCCTCAGAATTACTGATGAATATAATCCATGAAGTACTTCTCTGAGCATGGGTTTATCCAGTTTCAAAATCCCCATGTTCTAAGTACTAATGAACATTGTAGCAATTGCCATGTCTAATCTCTATAGACAATCTACAATCTATTCATGACAATTTTAATTCACTACTCATTTCTAAAAGTATTAGCGACTGTGGAATTTTGAATAATCAAATCATCTAGGAAGTAAAACATACAAAAATGAAACACAAGAATAAACAATTGAAAATGCTGTAAACATAGTCATAAATAGTTATCCATTATTCAATCACCAAAACTCAATTACATATATTCTGTTACAAAGTTTCAAACTATCAACTAACTACTAAAACTAATATCGTATCTCAAACTAATGCTCATAGTATGCTGGTTGTGTTTAACCCTGAGTAGAGCCTTTGTGATAGGATTTGGAAGATTGTCTTCTGATGATACGCGCTTCACGATGAGATGACATTCGTCAACCATATGTATGATGTGATGGTACTTTCTATCGATTTGCTTGGATCTAGCATGATCATTTTGTGACTTTGTCAAAGTAACCACCCCTTGATTATCACATAAAATTTCCATTGGCTCTTCAACCAAGTCGCTTCCTTTGACACCTCAATCGCTGCGATGTACTCTGATTCACAAGTAGAATCCGCCCCCGTATCTTGCTTGGAACTTTTCCAAGTCACATCCACCATTTAACAAAAACACGCAGCATGACTGAAAACAAAATTTGTCTCGATCTGTTTGAAAGCTAGCGTCACTATATCCACTCACTCTTAACGTATCACTGCCACAAGGACTAGAAACAAGCCCTTTAGCCTTCGCAGATACTTATGAATGTTCTTGACTACAGTCCAATGATCTCTACCAGGATTTCCTTGAAATCGACTAACCATGCTCAAAGCATAAGACACATCAGAGCAAGCACATGCCCTAACATACATAATTGAACCTACAGTCGAAGCATATGAGACTCGATTCATGTCAGCTATTTCCTCGTCAGTATTGGGGCTTTGAGTCTTACTCACCTTAATAGTAGGATGGATGGGCAAATCCCCTTTCTTGGAATTCTCCATACTGAAATGTTTCAGTATTTTATCTAAGTATGTACTCTATCTAAGACCAACAAGTCATTTATTTCTATCCCTTAAAATATTTTTTCGAAGAATATAGGCCGCTTATCCTAATTCCTTCATAGTAAAATACTTTCCAAGCCAAGATTTCACTTCTTGCAAGGTTGGAATGTCATTTGCTATAAGGATTATGTCATCAACATACAATAATAGGAAAGTCACTATACTCATTGGAAGTTGCAATGTAATCATCAGGATGGATTGGTTATCACCTCATTGAGCGGAGATTTTATGTTAAAAAAGGTCGCTTGGCTACCTTTACCCAACAATGAAGCTCATGTGATTTATGGAGATAAATCTGGAAAGTATCTAAGAGTCATCTCTTACACGAAGGCGAGAAAGATTTTGCAGAAGAGATGTTTCGTTCTCTTGTCCCACGTGGTGGATATGTAAGGAAAAGGTAATGAAATCAAATACATTTTATAAGTGTGCAACTACCAGGATGTATTGCCAGAGGATCTTCCTAAAGTACCTCCAGTCAGACAAGTCGAATTCCAAATCGACCTGATCCCGGGTGTAACACTAGTTGCAAGATCTCCTTATTGTCTGGCTCCATCGTAAGTGCAAGAATGCTCCATTAAACTCCACGAACTTCTTGATAAAGGCTTTATCTGACCAAGCTCTCACCATGGGGAACTCTGATATTGTTTTTCAAAAAGAAGGATGGATCATTTAGGATGTGCATCGGCTATCGAGAATTGAACGAACTCACCATAAAAAACCGATATGCACTTCCAAGGATCGATGACCTATTCCATCAGCTACAAGGATCCTGCTACTACTCGAAGATTTATTTAAGATTCGGTTATCATAAACTTAGAGTGCAAGAAGCATACATTCCAAAGACGTCATTCAGGACTCGGTACAGTCACTATAAGTTCCTAGTTATGCCCTTCGAATTCACCAATGCACCAGTCATATTCATGGACCTTATGAATCGGGTGTGTAAACCCTATTTGGATAAATTCGTGATCATTTTTTCGATGAAATATTGATATATTCACCAACCAAATAACAACATGGCCAATACTTGCAATTAATTCTGGAACTATTAATATAGGAGAAACTTTATGAGAAGTTCTCTAAATGTGAGTTCTAGATTAACACAATGCATTTCCTTGGCCATGAGATCAGTAGCAAAGGGATTATTATCGATCCCACGAAGATCAAAGCAGTTAGCGATTGGAAGGCACCAATAATGCCAACCGAAGTACGCCAATTCCTAGGGCATGCATGCTATTACCGCAGATTCATTGAGATTTTCTCTAAAATAGCCAAGCCTCTCACCACTCTAACTCAGAAAGACAATAAGTTTTATTGGGGAGACAGACAAGAGTCTACCTTCCAGAAATTGAAACAATTGTTGTGAAGTGCACTAATTTTGTCTCTTCATAGGGAATAGAAGATTTTGTAGTATTCTGCGACGCCTCGCACCAAGGGTTAGCACGTGTATGGATGCAAAGGAATAAAGTCATTGCATACACATCTAGTCAAGTTAAATCAAACGAGGCCAAATACACTACCCATGACTTAGATTTGGGAGCTGTAGTGTTTTCCTTAAAGATTTGGAGACACAACCTATATGGAATGAAGTGTGTTGTGTTCACCAACCACAAAATCCTTCAACACATCTTCGACCAAAAGGAACTCAACATGAGACAACGAAGTGGGTTGAATTGCTAAATGATTATGAATGTGAAATTCGTTATCATCCTGATAAAGAAAATGTCGTAGCAGATGCTTTAAGCAGGAAAGAACGAGCAAAACCACTTTGTGTAAATGCTCTAAACCTAACAATCCACTCTTATCTCACCACCGAAATTCGAGATGATCCACTGGAAGCACTCAAACGTAAAAATATCGTAAAAGAAAACCTGCGAGGAATGGACTAACAGTTCAATCTCAAGGAAGATGGAACACGATATTTCATCAATCAAATTTGGACCCTAAAGCTTGGTGAAGTCAGCAGTCTAGTCTTAAATGAAGCTCATAAATTGAGATATTTGATATATCCTAGATTAAATAATATGTATCTCAATCTTAAGAAGCTTTATTGGTGGCCCAACATGAAGGCAGTGATTGGCACATATGTCATTAAATACTTGACTTGCTCCAAAGGCAAAGTAGAGTACTAGAAGCCACCTAGTCAACTACAACTACCATCAATCCTGGAATGAACATGGGAACAGATAACCATGGAATTTATAACAAAGTTGCTAAGAACTTCAAGTAGTTATGACACCATTTGGGTAGTGGTTGGTCATTTGACCAAGTTCGCACATTTCCTAGCCATCAAAGTAACTGACAATATGGAGAAACTCACCAGGACCTATCTTAAGGAAATAGTCAAACTTCACGATGTGCCAATATCTATTATCTCGGACCGAGATAGCAGATTCACTTCTAGATTTTGGAAATCATTACAGAGGTCCCAAACTAGATATGAGTATTGCCTGTCATCCTTAACAGATGGACATGGTGAAAGAACGATACAAACTCTGGAAGACATGCTCTGTGCTTGTATGATAGACTTCGGTAATGCATGGGATACTCACATACCGCTAGTTGAGTTTTCATACAACAATAGTTATCACTCTAGCATAAAGGTCGCTCCATTTGAGGCCTTGTACAAACGTAGATGTCATTCTCCAATATGTTGAGCAGAAGTTGGATATACTCTATTTGCTAAAAATAATGTTGGAGATACGCTACTTACTGGTCCTAAGATCATTCATGAAACAACAAAGTAGATTCTTTAAATAAAGGAACGATTAAAGGATGCTCGTAGTCATCAAAAAAGTTAAGCTAACGTAACTTTGAATTTAAAGTATGAGATTCTGTCCTCCTAAAGGTCGCACCATGGAAGGGTGTCATTATATTTGGAATACGAGGTAAACTAAATCCCTTTTACATCGGAACTTTTGAAATCCTAGAAAGGGTTTGTCTGATAGCTTACAAACTCAAGTTACCTCAAGAACTCATAAAAGTTCACGATACCTTCCACGTGGGTAATCTTAAGAAGAGTCTCTCTGATGAGAACCTTGTCATTCCTCTCGATGAGATCCATGTCAACACTAATATTCACTTCATGGAGGAACCAATGGAGAACATGGATTAAGAACTCAAAAGCAACAAACAAAGTTGCATATCTATAGTAAAAGTATGATGTAACTCTCGTAGTAGGCCAGAGTTTACATGGGAATGCAATGATCAAATAAAATAGAAGTACCTGAAACTATTCAGTGGTGCTCCATCCACTAGTGGAACAAAATAGTCTAGTATGGAATAATTTCGAGCCAAAATTCGTTTAATAGAAAGGTAATGTGACATCCCAAAATTTAGATCTAAAACTATAGAAAGTCAATTCAATGTGAATTTCTTTGTAACATGACTTGTTGAGCGTTAATGCCTATTTTGAAAAATAAATAGCGCCATTTCATTTAAAATAAGATATCAGATACTATCTTACTTGTAGTTGTAGAAAATCTCAAATGAATCACACAACACAAACTGCAACCCTATTTAATACATTTGAAAAACTGAAAAATTTGTGTTAAGCAGTTGTGAGCAAAGCAAACACTCTAGTATGGTAGAATAGGTTCACCTGTTTCCGAAAATATAAAGAACATCCAAAACGAAGTTCATATGCAAAAGATACAACCGTTATAAGAAATCAAACCAGTATAACACTAATTTTCTTTAAACTGCTAAAACCGTTTCTATTCGTTGAGGCACCTACACAGCACAGTGGAAATTCTGAGATTGTTTTGGACTCAGACTATGCTCTAATATTTAATTCCATACATGAAATATTTTTAGTAAAAATATTTTCAAAAGTTGAAAATAAGACATTTCGGGTCAATTAGACACGAATATTTAAATACGATTTCCCGAAGTTCTCCAACTCGAAATATTAATCCGTTCAGATATTTGGAATCTTTGAACTCTACTCTATAATCACTAGATTCAAAAAAAAAATATTACATGTTGGGATTTTGGCACGCAAATTTAGGAGTCTTTTATGGCATTTTTGAGATGTGTGACATCACTATGTACTTGCTAGCTTGCTTAAAAGATCAAAATCAGTCATACTCTCCCCCCCCCCCCCCCCCCCACCCACTGTCCACGTGATCAAATATCTCCCCGTACCTTCTTGTGTTTTCTCTTCTTCCAAAGGACAAAGTATGGTTGTTCTTAAGTGTTTGACCTTCTTAAAGAGCATAAGTTTTAATGGTGTATAAATGGCTAACTAAGGCTATAAAAGGATACCTGTGGCTCCCATTTTCATCACAACATTCACCACTAATCATATTTCAAACTCACCCTCATTCCCTTTTTCTTCTTTTTGGTCGGAAAAACCCACCACCAAGGGTGGTCGACTACCGGCTGTTGAGCCACCGTAAACAACCACCACTACCCCCGTTTCTCCTTCTTTTTATGTCAATACAACATGCCAAACAACCTTAACCACCGTTTTTGCTGCTGCGTTTTCCTTTGGTTCATTTGTCGCAGGAAAATGAAAAACAGGAGGCAGTAAAGTTGTCGAAACAACTCTGCCACCCCACTACCACCTACTGTCGCTGCTAGGCAGCCTTCAACTATCACCTTGTTGCCATTTTTGTGTGCCATTTTCTGTGGTGTTTCCATATGATAAGCTCGAGTTTATTGTTGATTTATGTCAATTACACATGAATCTTTAAACGCGGTTTCCCAGAGTTCTACTACTCAAAAAATTAATCTGTTCAGGTTTTTGGAATCCTTGAACTCTAATCTATCATCTCCAAAATCAAAAAAAAAATTACATGTCAGGATTTTGGAACGTAAATTTAGGAGTGTTTTATGCCATTTTTTAGATGTGTGACATCAATATGTACTTGCTAGCTTGCTTAGAAGATCAAAAATAGCAATACTCGTCTCCCCCCTCCCCCCGATTGTCCACATGATCTAATATCTCCCTATACCTTCTTGTGTATACTCTTCTTCCAAAGGACAAAGTGCGGTTGTTCTTGTGTGTTTAACCTTCCTAAAGAGCATGGGTTTGCATGGTGTATGAATGCTTCCTAATGCTATAAATGGATACCTCTACCTCCCATTTTCATTACAACATTCATCACCAATCATCTTTCAAACTCACCCTCTCTCGCTTGCTCTTTTTTTTGACCGGAAGAACCACCACCAAGGGTGGTCGACTGACGGCTATTGAGCTACCATAAACAGCCACTACTACCCTTGTTTCTCCCTCTTTTTATGTTGACCACAACAAGCCAAACACCCCTAACCACTATTGTTGCTACTGCTTTTTCCTTTGGTTTTTTTTATGGAAAATGCAAAACATGAGGCAACAAAGTTGCTTGAACAGCTCCGCCACCCCACTACTTCCTTTGCTGCCATTTTTGTGTGCCATTTTCTGTGGTGTTTCCATGTTCTAAGCTCGAGTTTATTGTTGTTTTGTGGAGTTTATTTAAAGTCCAAAAATAATCCAACATTACTAGTACGTGTTTCTCGCGGTGCTTCCCGGAACAAAACATCTTCTTATCTAACCTGAGTTCACACTTCAAAGGTGAGTGTTTAGACCCCTTTTTAATGTTTTTACATATCTTTGGGGGGGGGGGGGGAGAGAGAGATACATGTGCTCATATATTTGTTTTATGAAAAACATACAACAAACAATGTTAAAATTTTATGTGAAAATGCTTCAAAACCTAGTTAATAAAAAGTAATTTTAACAAGTAAATGTTATGTACACATAAGCTAGTTTGTAAACTTGATATGCATATATGTTATGTTGTTTAAATTGAAACAACTACTTAAAATAACATATGTCATTTGACTAGAAAATACTATGATTTTAAATCATAATTGCATGTCATAAATCTTATGTCATAAAAAGTTTATCACCTTTGTACTACTTCAAAATTCAAACTGTTATCATGCACGTGTGTGTTTGTGTGTGTGTGTGTATGTGTGTGTGTGTGTGTGTGTGTGTGTGTATATATATATATATATATCAGTGTTGCAGAAAATTGGCCTAATCGGCCGATTAATCACTAATCGGACCTCCGCTGATGAGATTGAGATTTATTGCTAATCGGTCACTATAATTAGGCTCGATTAATGAAGGTCAAATTCGAAATTATTCGGACTTAATCTGACATAATCAGGTTTGGTCAATGCTGGTCAAAATCGGACTTAATCGAACTTAATCGCCGATTAATCACTTATTTTGGAGGATTAAAGTTAGATTTATAAATTTTTGAATAATTATCTTAAGACCTAATGGTCAATGATTCATCTCCCGATTAATCCCTACCTAGCCAATTAATCCGTAATCGCTAGTCCACCGATTAGCAATGCAACGTAGTTTACTAGCTTTTGTTCTATCTTGAAGTACTGAACCCTATAGTTTCTGCGCCTTTTGAGGTTGGGTGGGAACTCTCATTATACCCACAAAATAGTTATCATTTTTGAAGTATTGAAGATATAGAGGGCCTCAAAGTAAAATTCGCGCCCAATCAATATATATATATATATATATATATATATATATATATATATATATATATATATATATATATATATATATATATGTTAGAAATGATATATCAAGCAACTAGAAGAAATCTGAAATTCAAAGTTAAATCCAAGTCAAGTTCAAATCGAAATCAAGAAGCAAACAATTTAAATATAAAGAGTTGATCAAGACAAAGAAGACATGTGGTATAATGAGATTGATCCCTCAATAGTGGAATCATAGGGGTAAGCTTGGATTTTTCTGTCCATAATGGAGCATACCGTGTTTACTGGACGAGTACGAAAAAAAAGGAGGGGTTGGTCAAGCTAAGTTTTTATAAACGAATTTTCGTGAAAATTATTTTTAAAAATACACTGTTTTCACAAGTTTAACTCAGTGCAAAAATTATTTGCTCAAGCTTGGTTAAACTTATTAAATATAATTATGAATCGTTAATATAAAGTATTGAGAATGTTGTCTAGGTAGTGATTTCATTAGAGCTTCCTCGTTGTGAAATCTGATCATGTGACAAAAAAAAAAAAGAGTGCAGTGTTTTGATAAATTTAAAATTTTTAGTTTCCTTAATCTTGCTCTAGTTTTTATTCTAATTTCTTTTTAGGGCATCTACATCTTTTCCATTTGTTTATAATGTTTTATCTTTTTCTTACTTGAGGGCAAGTAAGGTTTAAGCTTGGGGAGATTTGTTAGATGTTATTTTATGCATCTTATAGGGTAGTTTTTATCATCATTTTAGCATCATATCTTGTACATTTGCATGTCATTTATTTAAATAATGTTCAACTCATGTCTTTCGTTAGAATTCCTATACTGCTCATGTTTTTATGTCAATTTCAAATAGTTCGACTGGAGCAGTGCTTTGGGAGAATGTTTTCAAGATGCTTAGGTCAAGAAATATTCAATTGAATTGATCACACGAAGATAAAATATGCAATCTAAAGTTAAAGTATGTTGCTGGCAGCTTTGACCCCCTGTAAGTATTTTGACCATATCTCGAGAACCTTAACTCCGATTGATGCGATTCAAAATGATCTGAAAAGTAGGCGAAATATCGGGAGTCATAAGTACAACCTGTGATCGCAGGTTACCCTTTTTACGATCGCAGGTTTGGTCGTAGCTTGCCTTCGAGGTTCTTTTGTGCTCAAAATTCATCTGGAAGTAAAAACTCAATACCTGCAATCGCAGGTTGTGTACATGTGATCGCAGGTTGGCCAAAAAGTGTCAAAATAGCATCCTACTTCATTAAAAAGGCACCACACGTGTAACAGCCCGATTTTACAACGATTTTTTTTCATTTAATTTAGATATATATAACGTCATGAAATCCATAAAACACATGTTTAGTTAAAACATCGTCTTTTACATTATATATAAAATATCGAACTAGGTCCCCAACATATCGAGGAACAAAGATATAGATAGATAAAGTGCACGTCGCGCCATCAAGCCTTGCCCTTGCCTTTCTGCTCCGATGTACCTGAAACAAATCAACAACCTATAAGCGAAATGCTTAGTGAGTTCCCCAGAGCATACCACACATACGTAGACACAAGTACAGGTCATATAAGCCATGTATACAAAGAACCAGCAAAATGCCATGGGCTACCCCACATGGTCTTTACTTGGACTGTCATGGGCTACCCCACATGGTCTTACACCTAAGGCAACGGGCTCCCCCCGGGGTCTTCATGCAAAACATAAGATCATAATACATTTCAAGACACAAGTAATCACATAAATCATAACCACATAATGGGCCGGCCTTGGTGCCGTAGACCTATGGGTATGGTGAGAAGACTCACCTTTGCCCAAAGAATATGAATAATGCACTCTCAAAGACCTGCAACCTCCCAACTGGATAATAACAATAATAATAATATCATCAATGATTGGTCCATAAATTATCCCAAGGGAAGGCCCAACCTTTAAACCCTAACCCCAAAGGCCCAAACACCCTTGCATTGCAAATGGGCCCAAGATCTAAGTCCAATGTCCTTAATGGGCCTAATTAATATGACCATAATCCAATTGATAAAAGGCTTTACCCTCAGAATCCAAACAGGACCAAAACCCATAAGAGGCCTAAAAGTTCGACAACCCAAAATAAGATTGACCCAAACTGTTCCGTGTATGCTCCAGGTACGCGCAACGTACAGGGTCTTCAGGGGTTACGCGTAGCGTACTTGGAGTACGCCCGACGTAAGTCTCAGTTAAGCACTTTCTCCATTAAGTGCCTATTACTTCATTCTTTTATGACCAAAATCTAGATCTGGATCCTTTAATACCTCCTAGGGCATAAAGTTGCTAACTTTATGCCTTTGCATGTCCATTAAGCCCCCAAAGTAATCATTAAGACCTTTCCCAAACCTCTCATTCATGTACAAGGTTATGAATTCCACCAAGATCCTATTTTTATACCCTCAAATTGTTTAAGGACCCTAGATTTGACCTTATTTACGAATGGGGACGTTCTAGCCAACAAATGAGGCCCAAAATCCATCAAGAGGACCAGCTACAAAAACCCTAGCTAAAACTAAAGAGCAAAAAGGAAAGGTGCAAGCTTTTTACCTCCAAAAGCTCTGAAATATGATTATGATGCAAGATCTTGAAGCTCCCTCCTGTTCCAAGCTTGCTAGACCAACCCTTCTCTTTGAAATGAACACTAGAGAGCACAAAAACACACCTTAAGAGCTCACAAAATGATTACTCAAAGCTCCCAGCAGTAAAATGACGTTTAAGGGTAGTGGAGGCTCTCCAAGGTTTAGCCCCAAGGGCTTAAAGTCGTTTATATAGGCCTCAAGTCCGTCATTAGGGTTTTCTGGCCCCTGACGCGTACGCCCCGCCTACACCCTGGTACACCCAGCATACCTCCCAACTCCGACGTCCATAAAAGGCCCTAGTACGCTAAGCATACTCCTAAGTACGCCCAGCGTACTAAGGGACCAAAAATGCAACAATTCAAATTTTAAAGGGGGTTCATGATATACCTTTTTATTTTGGATGTTACAAGATGCGTTTATTTCAAAACTTGCGATCGCAGGTTGTGTACATGCGATCGCAGGTGCGCCGTTTTTGCTGTTGGATGTATAAATAGACCCTGATTGCATTCCAGTAACCTAAGTTGGCGATTCCAGAGGTTCCAGAGGACGAAAATACGATTTTGGAGGCGTTTATTCTCCGATTTTAGCGATTTCTGAAGATCTGAAGACTGTGGATCATCTCCTACATTTAGTTTAGTAAGATTTAGTAGTTTAATGTTTCTTTTTATTGTTTTAGATCACATTTTAGCCATGTCTGGCTAAACCCTAGTTTTCAGTTTTGCAAAGACACGTACATTACATGTGATTAATCATTAGATATGGTTTTTGGTTTGTGTTTCTATCTAGATTCTTCAGTTTTGTTCTTAATGAATGTTTGATTTTGATTCTTTTTAGTCTGATCACCTAGCTAGTGTTTTATCATTCCAGTCAATCAGTTAATAGAATCCATAATTGTTCTAATTAATTGGTAATAAGTAACAAGTAATAAATCGGTTCCGTGTTTGGGATTTGACTTTATTATAAACTGTAAAAATCATACCTTTACGCTTCCGAGCTTGTGAGAAGTATTAGGTATTGCTGGGAACTTTACAAAGAACTTAATGCAACTTTTCTGATGTTAATTAAGAGCTTGTTTGATTAGATAGTAAAAAGTTAAGGTTAATTGAAGAGCTTGTTTTGGTTAACTAAATAAGGGAAAATAGAAATCACTAGAGCTTGTTAGTTTTTCTTAGTACCAACTTAGATAGAACGCATCTCAAATAATCAGATATGGATCAGTTGCATGATTAGGAAAGTCACAGCAGAACTGAAACCATTTTTATTATTGATTTTCGTTTACTTTATTAGTTTTAATCAAAACCCCCCCTTTTATATTCTGTTTCTTGAGTAGATGTGCCTGATGCAAAAAGGAATTGACTTTTAGGCTCTGTCCCTGAGGATTCGACCCTGCTTCCCTGTGCTATATTTTTAGTGCAACCAACAGTGATAAATTTATTTTTTTTAATACGTGAGCGACAGCGTGTTAACAAATTGGCGCCATTGTCGGGGACACGGTACTACTAATTGTTTTGTGCCAAAATCTTTAAAAAGGGCGGCTTTCCGGGAGGGAACTCGATGAGTATTTTTTAGTTTTTATGCTTTCAATAAAGAGATGGTCACAGTTCCAAGCAAGCATGGGGAAATCAGAGGATCTTCAAAGTTGCTGGAATTCAGATTTTTAGCCACATAATCCTAAAAATCAGATTTCTACCAACTTATCAGGTACATTCATTCCTAGCTGCAACCCTTCTTGCCCTTATATTCTTTATTGAACTGTTCATTCCTCTCTAAGCATTGAGGACAATGCATCATTTTAAGCTTGTGGAGGGGGTTATTGTAAAAAAAATTGCATTTTTTTGTTAAAATTTTTAAAACTTTCAGTTTTTCATTTGAAATTTTCAAATTTAGTTTTTCTTTTTGCATTTTATTTTCTGCATTGCATTAGCACATAAAAATTCGAAAAATCCAAAAAATATTATATTTTCCTTTTTATTTTTCTACATTTAAAAATACAAAAAACCCAAAAATACTTTTATTTATAGTTATTTTTTATTTTCTGCATATAAAAAATCAAATTAAAAATCTTTAAAAAAATAATTTACATGAGATGAGGATATCTTTTTACATTTGATAGTTCTGTTAAGATGAAGTGTGATAGTTACCGAAAATAACAGTCTCATTACAATCAATTTTAAGAATTATCTTTTCAAGTGCTTTAAATGTTTTCAATATGAACCAACATAAGAGTCGGATAATTTTTACAATGAAAGTGTGGGATGGAAAAATAAACAGTGTTTTGAAAATAATTTCCTTAGATGCCTTAAAAAGAACCTAGATTGGATAATCCTTATCATTCCTTGAAATATTGAACCCTATAGTTTCTGCGTCGTTTGAGGTTGGGAAGGAACTCTCATTATACCCACAAAATAGTTATCTATTTTGAAGTATTTAAGATATGGAGGGTCTCAAAGTAAAATTTGCACCCTATATATATATATATATATATATATATATATATATATATATATATATATATATATATATATATATATATATATATGTTAGAAACGATATATCAAGCAACTAGAAAAAATCTGAAATTCAAAGTTAAATCCAAGTCAAGTTCAAATCGAAATCAAGAAGCAAACAAGTTAAATATGAAGAGTTGATCAAGACAAAGAAGACATGTGGTATAATGAGATTGATCCCTCAATAGTGGAATCATAGGGGTAAGCTTGGATTTTTCTGTCCATAATGGAGCATACCGTGTTTACTGGACGAGTACGGAAAAAAAGGAGGGGTTGGTCAAGCTAAGTTTTTATAAACGAATTTTCGTGAAAATTATTTTTAAAAATACACTGTTTTCACAAGTTTAACTCGATGCAAAAATTATTTGCTCAAGCATGGTTAAACTTATTAAATATAATTATGAATAGTTAATATAAAGTATTGAGAATGTTGTCTAGGTAGTAACTTCATTGGAGCTTCCTCGTTGTGAAATCTGATTATGTGACAAAAAAAAAAAAAAAGAGTGCAGTGTTTTGATAAATTTAAATTTTTTAGTTTCCTTAATCTTGCTATAGTTTTTATTCTAATTTCTTTTTAGGGCATCTACATCTTTTCCATTTGTTTATAATGTTTTATCTTTTTCTTACTTGAGGGCAAGTAAGGTTTAAGCTTGGGGAGATTTGTTAGATGCTATTTTATGCATCTTATAGGGTAGTTTTTATCATCATTTTAGCATCATATCTTGTACATTTGCATGTCATTTATTTAAATAATGTTCAACTCATGTCTTTCGTTAGAATTCCCGTACTGCTCATGTTTTTATATCAATTTCAAATAGTTCGAGTGGAGCAGTGCTTTGGGAGCAGTTGGATGCGTGTTTGGAGCTTAAAGTGGAGCTTGGAACTTATGGAGTATGTTGTGGAATGTTTTCAAGATGCTTAGGTCAAGAAATATTCGATTGAATTGATCACACGAAGATAGAATATGCAATCTAAAGTTAAAGTATGTTGCTGGCAACTTTGACCCCCTGTCAGTATTTTGACCATATCTCAAGAACCTTAACTCAGATTGATGCGATTCAAAATGATCTGAAAAGTAGGAGAAATATCGGACATCATAAGTACAACCTATGATCGTAGGTTGTCTCCTTGCGATTGCAGGTTGTCTCCTTGCGATCGCAGGTTACCCTTTTTGCGATCGTAGGTTTGGTCGTAGGTTGCCTTCGAGGTTCTTTTGTGCCCAAAATTCATCCGGAAGTGAAAAATCAATACCTGCGATCGAAGGTTGTGTACATGATATCGCAGGTTGGCCAAAAAGTGTCAAAATAGCATCCTACTTCATTAAAAAGGCTGCAGACGCATTTATTTAAAAACCTGCGATCGCAGGTTGTGTACATGCGATCGCAGGTGCGCCGTTTTTGCTGTTGGACGTATAAATAGACCCTAATTGCATTCCTGTAACCTAAGTTGCCGATTCTAGAGGTTCCAGATGATGAAAATACGATTTTGGAGGCGTTTCTTCTCCGATTTTAGCGATTTCTAAAGAGCTGAAGACTGTGGATCATCTCCTACGTTTAGTTTAGTAAGATTTAGTAGTTTAATGTTTCTTTTTATTGTTTTAGATCACATTTTAGCCATGTCTGGCTAAACCCTAGTTTTCAGTTTTGCAAAGACACGTACATTACATGTGATTAATCATTAGATATGGTTTTTGGTTTGTGTTTCTATCTAGATTCTTTAGTTTTGTTCTTAATGAATGTTTGATTTTGATTCTTGTTAGTCTGATCACCTAGCTAGTGTTTTATCATTCCAGTTAATCAGTTAATAGAATCCGTAACTTTTCTAATTAATTGGTAATAAGTAACAAGTAATAAATCGGTTCCGTGTTTGGGATTTGACTTTATTATAAACTGTAAAAATCACACCTTTACGCTTCTGAGCTTGTGAGAAGTATTGGGTATTGCTTGAAACTTTACAAAGATCTTAATGCAACTTTTTTGTTCTTAATTAAGAGCTTGTTTGATTAGACAGTAAAAAGTTAAGGTTAGTTGAAGAGCTTGTTTTGGTTAACTAAATAAGGGAAAAGAGAAATTACTAGAGCTTGTTAGTTTTTCTCAGTACCAGCTTAGATAGAATGCATCTCAAATAATCAGATCTGGATCAGTTGCATGATTAGGAAAGTCACAGCAGAGCTGAAACCATTTTTATTATTGACTTTCGTTTACTTTATTATCACTGCATTTCTAGTTATTAGTTTTAATCAAAAAAACCCCCCTTTTATATTCTGTTTCTTGACTAGATGTGCGTGATGCAAAAAGGCATTGACTTTTAGGTTGTGTCCCTGAGGATTCGACCATGCTTCCCTGTGCTATATTTTTAGTGCAACCAGCAGTGATAAATTTATTTGTTTAATACGTGAGCGACAGCGTGTTAACAAACATACATTCGCTAACGTAGATGCAGTACCATACCAACATGAACATGAATAAAAACTGACAGGAAAGCAAAAGATACATACCTGCAACGTCTGATTTTGCTTGCGCCTCCACTGTAGACAACTGAAAAGCCCTACTCCCTAGTGCAAGCGCCTCCGCTCGGCCCTGATGGCCGTTGGTGATCCTCATGGTCGCAGGGGCAGGTGCCATCACCTGTCCTGCTGGAAACAAACTCGGACATTGGGCCTTCTTGTGGCCCCTCTGACTTCAACGGAAACATATCAGGTCTGATCCCTGGGGGTGGTAGCAGTACAATCCCTGCTGAAATGACCAGTCTGACCGCACTTAAAGCAGCCAGAATCACCCCCACTGCCATCCCTGCACACACCCTCGTGCATCCTGCCACACTTACAACAATGACTACGGCCCTGATAATCCCTCGATCTCACATCCGACCCCTTGGGTCTCTTGCGTGTACCTGCGACTACCTGCACCTCCTCCGGCTTCCTCTTCCTGATGTGCTCCAGATCAATCTCCCTTTCCGTGGCCCGATCAATCATATCCTACAGCATCTTGCAACTGGACCTTCTCACAAACTCCCTGATGTCACTCCTCAGCATCTCAGGATATCGGGCCTTCTTCATTTCCTAGTCCGCGACATACTGCGGAACAACAAGAGCCCTCTCCCTAAACATGGCGGTGATTTTCGCCAGTGTCTCAGTAGTCTACTAGAGGTCCTGAAACTCCCGTTCTAACTTTTGCACCTCAATAACTGGTGCAAACTCGGTCCTGAACCTAGCCGAAAAATCATTCCATGTCATCACATCCAACGCGGAATCGTCTCCAATAGTATGTCCAACCTCCTCCCACCAATCCCGTGCCCTGTCCTTCAGAAGACATGAGGCAAGTCGGACCTTGTCCCCCTCAGGGCACCGGCTCGTATGGAAAGCGTTGGCGACATCAACTAACCACCTGCTGCTAGCAATGGGGTCGCAATCCCCCATGATAATTCGGAGCTCCACAAGCTCTGAACTCTCGAAATGTCAATGAACGCACCCCCATCATGGCTATCATCTCAGTACGAAAAACTCCCAGCTTCTCATTCAGAAGCTCCAAAATACCCTCATTGACCAAACTAAAGATCACAGGAGTCTGGTCCAGAATACTATACATAACCTTAGCTGAGATGAACTCTCTCATGCGTTACTCGAGCTGCTCAACTCCTGATCCCAAGCCTGATCCCTCTCTGGTGCCTGATTCTCCTACTGGTCTCTCACGCAACGTCACCATGCTGAAAACATGCCATTACAACCATCAGAATACACGTCATTACCGAGGGATCACACACACATTATAAGTTCCCTGGTGTTATCTCAGCTCTTCTTGAACCGAGTACAGATCCTATGCTTTCAATAGTATGGGCCCTACTACCTTCAACATCTATCCGTACTTTCCTCAAGAATTTCCTCGACTACACTAAGTCCCTTTCACTGCTACTAATAGTGCTCCTAGCACTACTCTCATCATAGGCTTGCCCTAGGCTAACCTCCAACCCGCACCCAATCCTCAACTACTAAAGGTATCTTCATAATGCCAATTAGCCACTACCTGAATACCATCACATGTGATGAGGCTTAGATAATCCTACGAGTAAAGGACTCGTCCCTACAAAGGTTAGAGTCATACGAGAGTTGCGCAATAGGACCAAATCGAGCACTCTGAGATTATTCAACCCTGATCACATGTGACTTGACGTATTCACCTAATGGCTAACTCCCATCACTCAAATTCCCACAAAGCACAAAGCAAGTAGCATTCAAAAGAAGGGAAAAAGAATCTAACCACATAATCCAATCATACTGTTCTATCCGTTACTCGAGAATCTGTACTAGCATGCAACTCATAAAGCTCATACACATAACAGGAACATAAGGCATCCTCCATAGTTCTTTAGTCCTAGTCTAGCATGCAGTTCTAAAGCACATATCATATCATAACAAACATGTATGGATAATTTGGGAGAACTTACTTGAGCTCAGCTGATTGCATGCACCACACCCATTTTCTCTTTTAAAGTTCTTTTCTTTTTTCAAAACTCCTTTCTTTTTCTCTAAGCTTGTTTTATAGAAATGATTTTCTTTTGAAAGTTTTCTCATACCAATCCCTTAGTTTGATTCTAGACACACCCGAGAGTGTGTCCGAATCCCTCGAACCAAGGCTCTGATACCAACTTGTAACATCCTAAAAACACGGTCCCAAAAATTTCTTTTGATTAATTAATAAAAACTATAATGACAACTCATATCATTCATAAACAAAAGTTGTTATATCAAATCAAAATATCATCTCAAAACATAATCTATTATTAGAGTATAAGCCTCCCAGGCTAAAACTACTTGGTGTGTGCCATGCGATCATCCCGAGCTCTTTCCTCCGTTACTGGAAGTACCTGAAACTAGAACTGAAAACCATAAGCACGAAGCATAGTGAGTTCCCCAACCTACCACATACCATACATAATCACACACTACAAACATTAGGCCTAGCCCACTACATCGAGCCCAACCCGGCATCGGACGAAGCCGACATCAGGCCCCGCCTGACATTGAGCCTCGCTCGGTATACAGGTCTATTTTTACCAGGCCCCGCCTGTCTTTGGGCCCTGTCCGCTACTTACATAAAACAATAACATATAAACAAGCTGAAATAATCACTATGCTATAACTGCTAGTCTTAAGGCCCCACCTATCTTGGGCCTCACCCCTATTCTGCTGCTAATGAGATACGGAATCCCGTCGACACTCAGCTAGTGACGAGATTTGGGCCCCCGCCCACACTTTTCCCCCTACTAGGCATATACAAGTATCACAAAGACAACAAGTATAACTACACATACACTACTGCCTCGGGTACCACCCGACATCGAGTTGTAGCTTGGAAGCATACATATAAACCTTCCTCGGGACTTGCCCAACATCGGATCTAAATCCGGTATTCACTAACACACATAAACGGATCGGCATTAGTGCCTTAGACACGTTACTACTGGAGAAAACTCACCTCAAAAAGCTGATTGTAAAATCCTACGAATGCCCCTCGCTGCTAGCTGGCCGATCCCCGAACTGCTGATCCCTCGACTTCCCGAGCTATCAATACCAAAATATCACTTAGTCTAATTCAATAACCCTTCATAGGGTAGAATGACCATCCTACCCCCAAGCCAACTTGATCCACAACTAAGGCCCAATACTAGTTAAGATTCCCAAACCCACTAGTGGCCCACTAATGGCCCAATTTGCTAAATCGCGCCCAATCCCTCTAATGGGCCTTGCCCTAAGCCTAATTATCTTTTTGGCACCCATCATCTGACTATTGCTGGCCCACTAAGGCCCAAAGTCCAAGGCATGGCCAAAATCGAGGCCCAATAACACGAATCCCAAACTGACAGAGTACGCGGGGCGTACCCCCACGTACGCTAAGCATACTAGGTAAGTGGCGAGTACGTTGGGTGTACCTGCATGTACGCTCACCGTAACCCCCTGATAAGTCCATTTCTCATTAAGAGCTTAATACTCCACTTCAGAGGCTAAAAACATAGATCTTGGTCCTTTTCCATGTCTTAATCAATAAAATCATTGACATTGTGACTTAACTTGGCCCAATCAAGCCTAAACTCCCAAAATGACACTCTTCTTCCATAAAGAGGGCTAGATCCCATGCATGAACACATTAAGACGTTCAAGATGGATACGTTACTGCTTATGGGACCTTTTTAGCTCTGAGGGTGGCAACCCTAAGCTCAAACACCAGGTTTCATCAAAAAGGTCCACTCTTTGGAGATAAAAACATCCAAAGCTCCATAAACCTAGACCTAAACTTCTATAAGGAAAGTTGAAAGCTTTATACCTTCTGGGGTTTTTAAATAAGCTGGAGAACTTGGATCCAAAAGCTCTTCCTTGATCAATGAGACTCCAAGATGATCACACCTCTCCAAGAACACTAAAATGCACTAAAAAATGGCCTCACAAGCTCCAAGAACACTCAAGAGGGTTTAGGGTTTCGTAGCAGCTCTTTAGGGTGAAATGAAGGTTGAATCTTGAGGGTATAATGCTCCTTATATAGTGGCACACCCTAAATTTGGGGTATCTGGACTTTGGACGTACGCGGGGCGTACTTCTTGTATGTTGGTCGTACGCCAAAAAGTAACATCAACCATTTCCCTTGTACGCTGGGGGTACCCACGCGCCTTCCACTTTGCATGCATGATCCTTCTTTGCCAAATTTTCCATTAAGGGACCATAAATGTCAATAAGTTCAAAATACTATAACTCCTTCGTTCTAAGTCCGTTTCCGACGAACTTTATACCCACGAAAAGGTGGCGAGAAACCATTTACTTCTAGCGACACACCTCGGCCCAAAAATTCTCAAATAAAACTCCAAGACCCATAAAAGACCGAAACGCCCCTAGCCTCGAGCTCTGAAATCCAATAATGGATACTTTCAAAATAGGGTGTTACATGACCCATGGATATAGTGAGAAGACTCACCTCGCACCACTGAATCTTACAGAAAACTCCTAGTTGCAGGCTGACTGATCCCCAAACTATCAATAACAAAACGACACCCAATTAACAATTGAGTTCCAATCCTAACCACAACTCCATGCCTGGGTAAAAGGACCATTCTACCCATACATAACCTTGTTCAAATTTATGACCCAACTACACTCTGAAAGGCCCAAAGGCCGATAAATAACCATTGGCCCAATTTTCCAAATAAGGCCCAAACCTCTTAAATGGCCTTCCCTTAAGGCCCAACCATTCTCTCTAATCTAACACTTTGTGTTATGATGGCCCATTAATAACTCAAACTCTCAAGCCCAAAACCAAAGGATCCACAAAGGCCCACTAATGGCATAATTTTCCAAATTGGTTCCAATCCCATATGGGCCTTATCCTATGCCCATATTTTCCTTAGATATAATTCAGATTACCTCAAGAACCCCTTGGGACAAACTTGGTCAAAGACATAAGCCAAAAGAACAAGATCCATAATCCATATTGACCCAACTCACCAAGTTGTCTAATCAACTCGTCGAGTTGACCAACCAACTCGTCGAGTTCGTCTGAGACCCAACAAGTTAATACATTAACTTGCATTCATCGAATCCAATAGCTCCAAAGATCATGTCTCAACCAAAATGAGATCTATAAGGGTAAAGTTTCCAACTTTACCCCTAGGAACCACCGAAATGGGTTCAAGCCCAAACCCTAGACTTAAAAGAGTGATGGATTAACGATTAAGCACTTAACCTCCAAAGACAAAGCCCCAAATTGCAGATTTGACACCCTAGATCTGGAAAAACACGTAAAATTGCCAACTTTGCATTCATGTATGCATAGGAGAAGCTGAAAAGCTCAAGAAAGGCTTAATAAGGGACTTAATGCACACAAGAAGCCCTTAAATCCATAAAGTTGGTACCTTTATGCCAAAGGAGTCCATGACAACCGCAGATCTGAAAGAATAATGCTTTGGGACGTCCTAATCCAAACATTCATCCAACCCATGGCTAAATCATAAAAAATTAACCCAAAAGAGAGATCTAAGCATCTAGCCATCAAGATAAGAACTTGATACCACAAACTCCTTGCAAAATTGGTAGATATTATGTATCCAAGACTTCCTTTTCCAAGCTTAGAACTTCAAGATCTTCTAACTCCTTCATAATGCACAAAATGACCACCAAACTTCATCAATAACACCTATTCCAAGTATTACTTAATTTATTTAAGTTTTAGGGTTTTGTGCGTGGACTCGATGAGTTAGGAACCCAACTCGTCGAGTAGATACATTTTGGTGGACACGAGATCGGGACCTACTCGATTAGTTGGAAGGAACAACTTGATGAGTAGGAGGTTTAAAGTGAAACCCTGTTTTTAGGGTTTTCACCCTATTTAAAGAACATAACCTGCCTTTTGCAGCCTCCATTAACACTCTTTCAGCCAAAGAAAACCCCAGATCGACTTTGCACCCTCTTGAGTGAGAGAAAGAGCCTTTGTGAGCAATTTTGGGGTGTTTGTGAATGATTTTAGAGCTTGAAGAAGAAGGAGATAGGAGAGGAACATTAGATCTAACATCTACTTCATATTGGCCATCATCCTAGGGTATAAAGTCGTAATCTTGATCTTTAGTTGCTTAGATCTCTTTTCTTGGAAGTAAATGGCCATTCATGGTGCAAAATGGAGTCAAACTTGGATCTGGACTTATCACAAGGATATGGCTCCATATCTGAACCTCTTTAGGTCCCAATGGCATAAAGTTGCTCCCTTTATGCAGTTTAGCCTCTTTCCATGCACAAGAACCTTGTAAGAAGCCTAGTTTTGGAAGTCATAGCCTTGAAGGACCTTGCATGCACGTAAAGTTTACAAATTTACGTGGTAACTGTGCTAGGAGGGTTTGTATCTGGAGTTTGGGACCTTAGATCCAATTGAAAAGGGCTGAACTTGAAGAAGACTGAAGGAACTCGTCGAGTCCCTTATCTGACTCGACGAGTCGAGTAGGGTGTACCGTTTTCAGATCTCCCAAGTGATTTCAGTTTCATGAGTTTTCGGTCCTCTGGACATTGAGGAACTCTACGAGTTACATAGGTGTCTCGATGAGTTGAAGAGTTACTCGGGTAACTCAAGTAGTTGTTGGATACACTCGACAAGTTGAGGTCAACATGGACTGTTGACCTTGACCGTTGACCTTGACTTTGACCAGGGTTGACCTTGAGGGAAATTATGGTATTTTAGGATTGTGACAAGTTAATCATATCATGATTATAGGTGGTTTTGAGTTGGAGCAGTGCGTGGGATTTTTCCGATCTTCGCTTATCAGTTCAGCATTCGATACTCACCATCCAATGGGTCTAAGGCACCAAGACCGACCTATTTTATGTTATGTGGTATACTAGTTGTAGTTATTTTATGAGGCATGATAGTTGGTTATGTGCTAGGAAGTATGCTAGTTTTATATGTGGTATACTTGTATGGAAGACCATGGGAGAGCCTATGGCACCTGGATGTAAGACCATGTGGAGAGCCTATGGCTTTCCTACTAAAGACCATGGGAGAGCCCATGGCAATCGGATGTAAGACCATGTGGAGAGCTCGTGGCTTTCCTAATGAAGACCATGGGAGATCCCATGACACTTAGGTGTAAGACTATGTGGGGAGCCCATGGCATCCTGGAGTAAGACCTTGGGGACGAGCCCACACATCCCTATATGTTTGTATGCATGGTTGTTGTGATATATGTTGCCTCTAAAGATGATATGATTATGTGTTTATGTGAATTGTGTGGGATGCTCTAGGGAAACTCACTAAGCATTAGCTTACAGTTTGTGGATTTGTTTTAGGTACATCTGACCCTAAGGGCAATGACAATGGTTGATGATGCGACGGGCACTCTCTCTCTCTCTCTCTCAGACATTTTATGGGACATTCTTATGATTTGAAATAAATTTGTAGTGATTATAAATTTTTTAAACAGTTATATTTGGAAACCTCATGGTTCATGCGAGCATTTTGATTAATTAAAAATGAAAAATTACTTTTGAAAAATTGGGTGGTTACATCATCCAAGGCTCAAATGTTTGCCAATGGAGGCTACAACTCGATTTAGTGTTTTGACAACAATGGAGGCTACTAAGGAGGCCAGCCAAAGGAGCTTGAGGCATTTAAATAGGGTACAACACACTAAAACTTATGGTTTCCTTCGTAGCCACCAACTCCCCGAGTTGCACCTCAACTCGTCGTGTTTGCTCATTTAATCCCACGAATCTTCCATCATAAACTCTCCCATTTGGCCCCTCTAACTAGTCGATTTCAAATCAAATAAAGCTTATTCTCAACAACTTCTCTTTAAGATTTAGGGTGTTACATTCTTCAAACTAGCATCAAGCAAAATGTAGCACCTGGTTTCTGGTATCTAAATCTTATTCGAACATTTCCCATTTTAGCCTTGGACTCGGCAAGTCATGGGTCCGACTCGCCAAGTAGAGATGCGACCCAGGTCACGTTTTAAGTTGGCGACTCGGCGAGTCCATATCCTAGACTCGGCGAGTCGCCGCTGTTGGATGAAACCCTAAGTTTCAGGGGTTTGCACCCTATTTAAACGACTTAACTGCCCCAAGCCAGCCCCCATTCACCCTTAGAGCCCTGTATACCTCGTTCTAAGCCGTTTCTTGAGAGTTTGAGACTTTTGTGGGTGTTTTTGAAGGTTTTGAAGGAGGAAAGAAGTAGATCCAGAAGAAGGAAAGCCAACCAAGCAATTATTGTGTTCTTCCAGTAGTTCCTTTGAGGTATAACCCGTTTTCCCCATGATTCTATGCTTAAACCTTCATTAGGGTCTTTCTTGGTCAAATCCTCAAGCTTGTATGTGCATTATATGTTGTATTAAGATGTTTGGCCTCTGGATCTAGGCAAGATTGAGCTCCAGGACCTCAGATCTGTTAGCTTTATGGCCCCATGTTGCTTGTTAGCCCTAGATCTACCCTTTTAAGGCATTTTGAGCCCTAAAATCCATATTGGTGAATATCCACACGTGAAGTTGGAAACTTTACGTGTGATTTGTGTCCTAGAAGTCCAGATCTATGAATGGCATGGACTGAAATCGAGCAAATCGGTGTATTTGGTGGATGCTTGGCGGCGACTCGGCGAGTCGTATAGGTGACTCGGCGAGTCTGGTCGCGAGTCACCGAATTGGTCCCTTCATGATGTATCGAGTTGAGCCGTGAGTCACAGGGGGTGACTCGGTGAGTTGGGAGCTGAACTCACCCATGTTAGGACTCGGCGAGTCAATGCCCTGACTCGGCGAGTCCAAGGCAATCTTCATAGATCAAGAACAGACTCGGCGAGTTGTTCATACAACTCGGCGAATCTTAGCATATGTGTTCTTCGGATGAAGATGAACTCGACGAGTTGTTCATGCAACTCGGCGAGTAGGATGAAGGAGTTGAATGTCAGTTTAGAAGATGAACTCGTCGAGTCATAGCCCAACTCGACGAGTAAAATCAGGGACCCAGGACAATTGTCTGGACAGGGACTCGGCGAGTGGAGATCCACTCGGCGAGTCGGGTCAACTAAAAGTTGACTCCGAATTGACTTAGGGCTAGACCAGGGGTAAAATGGTCTTTTTACCCAAAGGATAGTTAGCAGTGTATGATTAAGTATATTGTGGGAATTACAGCCGGGGAGTTTCCGGAGCAGCAGCAGCAGTAGTAGGTGATCAATTCCCACATAGACCAACAGCTATTTCGAGGTGAGTTTCCTTCCAGTAGTAACGGGTCTAAGGCACCAAGGTTGGCCCGTATAGACGAGACGTTAGTATTAGAGTGTGGGCCGAGCCCGTATCTCTTAGTTGAGTTGATTATGATATATGCCAGTATGATATAATTATTTACACTTGTTGTCTGTGCGATATTTGTATGATATGAGTTGGCGGTTGAGTGTGGGCGAGGCCCGTATCTCTCCGAGAGTGGAGTGTGGGCTAGGCCCGTATCTCCTAGATAGCGAAGTGTGGGTGGGGCCCGTATCTTCACGAGTGTGGGCGTGGCGCGTATCTCTCAGAAAGCGAAGTGTGGGCGGGGTCCGTATCTTCACGAGTGTGGGCGTGGCCCGTATCTCCTAATTGAATGTTGTTTGTTATATGCTTGCATGTTATGGGGTATTATGGGGGAGCTCACTAAGCTTTGTGCTTACGGTTTCAGTTTTGGTTTCAGGTACCTCCTCAGCTAGGGGAAAGGAGCCGGCGCGGTAGCAGCATGTCACACACACACTCTCCGGTTTCCGCATTTACGAGCTTTTCTGGGATTGATACTCTGATATTCTGATTAGTTGTATGTTTTGGTTTTCAAACATGGTTCAGTTTATATTATGGATGATCGAATGATGTTTTAGTTATTAATATTTTCTAAAGTAACGTTTTTAAAATAAAAAAAAAATTGATCTGAAAATTGGGTCGTTACAAGTTGGTATCAGAGCCCTGGTTTGAGGGATTCGGACACGTCTTCGGAAGTGTCTGAACTCAAATTGAGGGATTGAAAGATTTTCTAAAAGAAAATGTTCTCTTAAATTTATAAAAGAGTCTTAAGAAAGAGCGAAGTGTGTGACGTGCGCGACCGACCGAGCTCAAGTAAGTATTCCCCATAGTACCCATACAAGTTTATGTTATGTTTATCAGCTTTCGTAGAACCGCATGCTAGAATAGGACTAAGGATTTAGGAGTGATGCCTTATGTGCCTACTATTCGTGTTTCAGTTGTATGAGAAATTGCATGCTAGTTACGGAGTAGACAGTAAGTAGGATAGCCTGAATAGGTTATGCCTGGTAGTATGAGCTTAGCACTATATGCTAGCTCAATTCCTGAAAGTGGATAGAGTTAATTAAGATTGTTACCCTTGTCTGAATGCTGCTTGCTTCGTGCTTCGTGGGACTCTGAATAATGGGAGTTAGCCATTAGTCGAATGCGTCACGTCACATGTAATCAGGATTGGATAATCTTAGAGTGCCGAATTTGATCCTACTGCGCAACTCTTGTTTGAGTCCAACCGTTGTAGGGACGAGTCTGGTACTCAAAGGATTATCTGAGCCTCGTCACATGTGATGGCATTCGGGTAATGGCCAATTGGCATTATAATGAGGCCTGCAGCAGCTGAGGACTGGTTAGAGTAGAATTAGAGATCTCCCTAGGGCAAGCCTAGGATGAGTATAGCTTTGATCAGCAGTAGTGAAGGGGATCTGGTGGAGTCGAGGAATTCCTTGGAGAAGGTACGGATAGATGTGGAAGGTAGTATGGGCCCGTACTACTGAAAGCAGAGGATTCGTACCCAAACCAAGGAAGGCCAAGATGAGACCAGGGAACCTGTAAGTAGTTGAGATCCCTCAGAAAGTAGCAGTATCACTAATGATTATTATGATGTATTGCAGAATGGTGGTACTTCGATCGAGACCGGCAGATGGCGGTTCAGGAGAGGGGTCAGGTTCGGGATCAGGCTCCGAGCCGATTGATGAGAGGCTACGTGAGTTCCTCACGTCGGAGATCACCAGGGGCATCCTTGAGTCGACCCCCATTCTCTTTGGGTCAATCAAGGAAGGGGTCATGGAGTTGATGGAGGATCGCCGACGAGCATTCAGGAGTGATTTAGCCTCTAGCTAGTTAGAATCTCGCACACTGTCCTTCAAGGACTTCAGGGGCAGTGGTTCGCCGGATTTCCATGGGGTGAAGGACCCCATTGTCGCCAGGCGATGGATTGCAGATATCGAGTCTGCCCAGTTGACTAGCTTCTGCCCCGAGGGGTCGAAGGTGAGGTACGCAGCAGGGTGTTTATGCGACCGAGCCCGGGATTGGTGGGAGTCAGTGGGTGACTCGTTGGGAGCCTCAGCTATCGAGGCAATGACCTGGTCGGACTTTGTGACCAGGTTCAGGGCAGAGTTTGCACCGGCGGTCGAGCTTCAGCAGCTGGCCAAGGAGTTTCTAGACATGAGGAAGACGACGGAGACTGTGGCGGAGATCACCGCCAAGTTCCAGGAGAGGGCTTTATTGGTGCCCCAGTATGCCGGTGACGAGGACATGAGGAGGACTCGTTACCATGATATGCTACGAGCTGACATCCAGGAGCATGTTAGCTTTTCGGCTTGCCCTACCCTGGACTCTATGATTGCCAGGGCTAGGGAGAGGGAGATAGATTTGGAGCACATCCGGAAACGGAAACTAGAGGACGTTCAGGAAGGAGGGGCTTCGGGGAAGAAGCCCAAGGGATCAGATGGTAGGCCGAAAGGTCAGTCAGGATCGAGCCGCTGCGGGAAATGCGGCAGGACTCACGTGGGGGTATGTAGGATGGGATCAGGAGGCTGCTACAAGTGCGGCAAGACAAGGCACTTTAGCAGGGATTGTACTGCTCCAGTTTCAGCTATTCAGACATCCGATTTGCTGTGTTTTCACTGCAACCAGAGGGGCCACAAGAAGGCCAATTGCCCCCAGTTGACAGTTGCAGCGCCAGTGAAGGCGCCAGCTCCAGCGACCCTGCGGATCACGGATGGTCGGCAGGGCAAGGCAGAGGCTCCAGTGATGAGGAGTCGGGCATTTCAGTTGATTGTCGAGGAGGCACGCGCCGCACCCGATGTGGTGACGGGTATGATTCTTCCCCTCTATCTTTTTTTTATGATGATGTTATGTTATTGATATGTGCTCTATATGTATATGTATGCATTAGGATCGTTCCATGTGAACGGCCTCCCAGTTCAAGTGTTATTTGATTCAGGAGCATCCCGATCATTCGTTTCCCTTGCACTTAGCAAGAAGTTTCATGAGCCATCGGGCGAGTTAGATTGCCCTTTGGAAGTGGAGATCGCTGACGATCGATCGGTGCGAGCATCGATGATATTCCGAGATTGTGTGTTGCGTTTGTTCGAGGAGCGCTATTTGGTAGATTTGGTTCCCATTCCGTTGCGTGGGAACAAGGTGATTATAGGCATGGATTGGCTGAGCCCCAATGGGGCGGTGATAGATTGCGCGCAACAGCTAGTACGGGTCAGGACCCCAAGCGGGGGAGAGCTAGTGATTCATGGAGAGAGGCCTCAGCGTGGACCCACTGTATGTTCAGCTGCGAGGGCTAGGCGCTACCTCCAGCAGGGATGCGCAGGATATGTCGCATATATGATGGATACCCGGGAGGTGGGTAAGGCGACAGTGAGCGAGGTTCTGGTGGTTCGAGACTTTGCAGATGTTTTCCCAGAGGAGCTTCCTGGGATACCTCCGGAGCGACAGGTGGAGTTCAGGATTGACCTCGTCCCTGGCGCGGCTCCGATAGCCAAGGCGCCGTATCGGTTGGCCCCTCCCGAGATGCAGGAGTTGTCTACGCAGCTGCAGGAGCTGCTAGACAAGGGATTTATTCGTCCGAGCAGTTCACCCTGGGGAGCCCCGATTCTGTTTGTAAAGAAGAAGGATGGGTCGCATCGGATGTGTATAGACTATCGGGAGCTGAACAAGGTAACGGTGAAGAACCGTTACCCGCTTCCGAGGATTGATGACCTATTTGACCAGCTTCAGGGGGCATCTTGGTTCTCCAAGATTGATTTGCGTTTGGGTTATCATCAGATGAGGGTCAGGGAGGAGGATATGCAGAAGACCGCGTTTCGGACGCGCTATGGTCATTACGAGTTCGTGGTGATGCCGTTTGGGCTCACCAATGCTCCTGCCGCGTTCATGGACCTCATGAACCGCGTATGCAGACCGATGCTGGATCGGTCTGTGATAGTCTTTATCGATGATATCTTGGTTTATTCCAAGACTCGGGAGGAACACGAGGAGCATCTGAGGGAGGTATTGGAGACCCTGAGGAGGGAGAGCTTGTATGCCAAGTTCTCCAAGTGTGAGTTTTGGTTGCGCGAGGTGCAATTTCTTGGACACCTCGTCAACCAGAACGGGATTCTGGTTGATCCGGCCAAGGTCGAGGCCGTGATGAGATGGGAGGTCCCGAAGTCTCCATCTGAGATTCGAAGCTTCCTGGGATTGGCGGACTACTATCGGAGATTTATCCAGGATTTTTCCAAGATAGCCATACCCCTGACACGGCTGACGAAGAAAGCCGTGGTCTTTCGGTGGGGACCCGAGCAGCAGGCTACATTTGAGACGCTGAGACGAAGACTGTGTGAGGCACTGATCTTAGCCCTGCCAGAGGGCGTAGAGGATTTTGTGGTCTATTGTGATGCGTCCGTTTCTGGGTTGGGCGCGGTACTGATGCAGAGGGGGCATGTCATTGCCTACGCTTCAAGGCAGCTCAAGCCTCACGAGGCGAACTACCCGACGCACGATTTGGAGTTGGGGGCGGTGGTCTTTGCCCTCAAGATTTGGCGACATTACCTCTACGGGGTTCGGTGTACCATCTACACGGACCACAAGAGTTTGAGGTACCTCATGGACCAGCCGAATCTGAACATGAGGCAGCGTCGGTGGTTGGACGTGGTGAAGGATTATGATTGCGAGATCCTTTACCACCCGAGGAAGGCCAATGTGGTGGCCGATGAGCTTAGCCGCAAGGCGGCGCCGATCAGGGACGTTTGCTTGAGGATGACCGTGGTGACTCCCCTGTTGGAGCAGATTCGGGAGGCTCAACAGGAGGCTATCAAGGAGGAGCATCGGAAGAGCGAGCGTGTGGTGGGTCGGGTTTCCTCCTTTGATTATGATGGCCGAGGACTTTTGACACTACACCGTAGGGTGTGGGTGCCGTATCACGGAGGCGTGCGCCAGATTTTGATGGAGGAGGCGCACAAGTCCCGATTCTCTATTCATCCCGAGGCGACAAAGATGTATAGGGATCTTCGTTCGGATTACTGGTGGCCCTGCATGAAGCGGGATGTGGCATGGTACGTCGAGCGGTGTTTGACCTGCAGGAAGGTCAAGGCCGAACATCAGAGACCGCATGGCAAGATGCAGCCGTTGGATATTCCACTGTGGAAATGGGAGGATATCACGATGGATTTTATCACGAAGCTTCCCAGGACCGCACGTGGAGTGGATTCGATTTGGGTCATCGTGGATAGATTGACCAAGAGTGCTCACTTTATTCCGATTCAGGAGAGCATATCGGCCGAAAAATTGGCCGGCATCTATATCAGGGAGATTGTGACACGGTATGGGGTGCCAGTATCGGTGATCTCGGACAGGGATGTGCATTTTACTTCCAGATTTTGGAAGAAATTCCATGACGAGTTGGGCACTCGTCTGCATTTTAGCACTGCCTTTCACCTGCAGACGGATGGCCAGAGCGAGCGGACCATCCAGACTCTGGAGGATATGCTGCGGGCGTGCGTGCTAGACTTCGGTGGTAGCTGGGATACCTATCTTCCCCTGGCTGAGTTCTCCTACAACAACAGCTACCACGCAAGTATCGAATGCCCTCCCTTCGAGATGTTGTACGGACGGAGGTGTAGGACCCCGATATGTTGGGGTGAAGTTGGCCAGAGGGTCATGGGGAGCACCGAAGTGGTGCTCAAGACGACCGAGAGGATCTAGCAGGTCCGGAGCAGGCTTCAGACTTCTCAGAGTCGGCAGAAAAGTTATGCCGACAAGCGTCGATCCAATTTGGAGTTCCAAGTTGGGGATATGGTTCTCCTAAAGGTGTCGCCTTGGAAAGACATCATTCGCAACACTTTCCATGTTTCTCAGTTGCGGAAGTGCTTAGTGGACGATTCAACAGTAGTGCCTTTGGAGGATATTCAGGTTGACGACAGCCTGAATTACATTGAGCGCCCAGTCGCAATCCTCGACAGGAAGTCGAGGGATTTGAGGAACAAGAGAGTGGAATTAGTGAAGGTGCAGTGGCAGCACCGCAAGGGTTCAGAATGGACTTGGGAGCCTATGGACGAGATGATGGAGCATTACCCCGAACTATTTCAGGATCGAGCAGCAGACTTCGAGGACAAAGTCTAAAATAAGTGGGGGAGATTTGTAGCACCCGGTTTCTGGTATGTAAATCTTATTCGAACATTTCCCATTTTAGCCTTGCACTCGGCGAGTCATGGGTCCGACTCGCCGAGTAGAGACGCGACCCAGGTCACGTTTTAAGTTGGCGACTCGGCGAGTCCATATCCTAGACTCAGCGAGTCGCCGCTGTTGGATGAAACCCTAAGTTTCAGGGGTTTGCACCCTATTTAAACGACTTAACTGCCCCAAGCCAGCCCCCATTCACCCTTATAGCCCTGTATACCTCGTCCTAAGCCGTTTCTTGAGAGTTTGAGACTTTTGTGGGTGTTTTTGAAGGTTTTGAAGGAGGAAAGAAGTAGATCCAGAAGAAGGAAAGCCAACCAAGCAACTATTGTGTTCTTCCAGTAGTTCCTTTGAGGTATAACTCGTTTTCCCCATGATTCTATGCTTAAAACTTCATTTGGGTCTTTCTTGGTCAAATCCCCAAGCTTGTATGTGCATTATATGTCGTATTAAGATGTCTGGCCTCTAGATCTAGGCAAGATTGAGCTCCAGGAGCTCAGATCTGTTAGCATTATGGCCCCATGTTGCTTGTTAGCCCTAGATCTACCCTTTTAAGGCATTTTGAGCCCTAAAATCCATATTGGTGAATATCCACACGTGAAGTTGGAAACTTTACGTGTGATTTGTGTCCTAGAAGTCCAGATCTATGAATGGCATGGACTGAAATCGAGCAAATCGGTGTATTTGGTGGATGCATGGCGGCGACTCGGCGAGTCGTATAGGTGACTCGGCGAGTCTGGTCGCGAGTCACCGAATTGGTCCCTTCATGATGTATCGAGTTGATCCGTGAGTCACATGGGGTGACTCGGTGAGTTGGGAGCTGAACTCACCCATGTTAGGACTCGGCGAGTCAATGCCCTGACTCGGCGAGTCCAAGGCAATCTTCATAGATCAAGAACAGACTCGGCGAGTTGTTCATACAACTCGGCGAGTCTTAGCATATGTGTTCTTCGGATGAAGATGAACTCGACGAGTTGTTCATGCAACTCGGCGAGTAGGATGAAGGAGTTGAATGTCAGTTTAGAAGATGAACTCGTCGAGTCATAGCCCAACTCGACGAGTAGAATCAGGGACCCAGGACAATTGTCTGGACAGGGACTCGGCGAGTGGAGATCCACTCGGCGAGTCGGGTCAACTAAAAGTTGACTCCGAATTGACTTAGGGATAGACCAGGGGTAAAATGGTCTTTTTACCCAAAGGACAGTTAGCAGTGTATGATTAAGTATATTGTGGGAATTACGGCCGGGGAGTTTCCGGAGCAGCAGCAGCAGTAGTAGGTGATCAATTCCCACACAGACCAGTAACTATTTCGAGGTGAGTTTCCTTCCAGTAGTAACGGGTCTAAGGCACCAAGGCCGGCCCGTATAGACGAGACGTTAGTATTAGAGTGTGGGCCAAGCCCGTATCTCTTAGTTGAGTTGATTATGATATATGCCAGTATGATAGAATTATTTACACTTGTTGTCTGTGCGATATTTGTATGATATGAGTTGGCGGTTGAGTGTGGGTGAGGCCCGTATCTCTCCGAGAGTGGAGTGTGGGTTAGGCCCGTATCTCCCAGATAGCGAAGTGTGGGCGGGGCCCGTATCTTCATGAGTGTGGGCGTGGCCCGTATCTCTCAGAAAGCGAAGTGTGGGCGGGGCCCGTATCTTCACGAGTGTGGGCATGGCCCGTATCTCCTAATTGAATGTTGTTTGTTATATGCTTGCATGGTATGGGGTATTATGGGGGAGCTCACTAAGCTTTGTGCTTACGGTTTCAGTTTTGGTTTCAGGTACCTCCTCAGCTAGGGGAAAGGAGCCGGCGCGGTAGCAGCATGTCACACACACACTCTCCGGTTTCCACATTTACGAGCTTTTCTGGGATTGATACTCTGATATTCTGATTAGTTGTATGTTTTGGTTTTCAGACATGGTTCAGTTTATATTATGGATGATCGAATGATGTTTTAGTTATTAATATTTTCTAAAGTAACGTTTTTTTTTAAAAAAAAATTTGATCTGAAAATTGGGTCGTTACACAAAAGTCAGCCAACAGTTCTTAAGGTGAGTTCATTTTCTGCCGATCTTCTTTTGTTGGGGTTCCATAGCACTGTTCTTGATTGCTATTTGACAAATTTAACAGTTGTACTTGATGTATTTTTAGTTCAGGTTTGGTCAATTCTAAACCTGTTATTAAAAGTTTATTATTCTTTGCGCTCGGAATTGAGAATTAATACCTTCAATTCTTATATAGAATTCATTTTCTTGGTTTAAGACTACATGCGTAAGTCGAATTTGATCGAATCATGGTTAATTTGATTTTTTAGGTTTTGATTGCTTTAATTTGATGGGTTTTGGTCATAAGACATCCTATGTGCTTATACAAACCCTAATGCTTGGATATATGTTTCTCTATTATACATGCTTTCAATCCAAGACTATAAACCCTAATTCTAGCATTCAAGTAATCATATTAATATGTAATTAGGTTTAAGATGTTACCTTGATTGTTATGTAGCAATAACAATCTCAAATCTCCTTGTATTGACTTTGGAAGGTTTAGAGTCACAAGTGTCACTCCTCTAATGGTTCACAAACACCATAAGCAAGGGGATGAAGAGGAGAGAGGATGGAGGCTGCCAAAAACGTGTAGAAACCCTAGAAAGATCATTAGCCACGTTTTTTTAGCCTTAAGGGGTCTTTATATAGTTGGGCTATTAGGGTTATCTAACAAGGAAACCCTAATTTGGATGCTTAAGCCCTAAGGAACCCATAGACTCCTTTAATTAAGCCCATGGACGATTTCCTTATGGGTTTCCCATTAGAATTCGTCCATCCCTTAATATAAGGCAATCCATGGCCCAAATTGCAATTATCTTATAATTATAATTCCAGTCCCTTAAGTTTAATTAATCTCTTTTAGTCACAAAACTAATTACTAACTAATTCTTGACTAATATTAATTAAACAATATGATTTATCCTTTAATATATTATTCCCATAATATATTAATAAATCATATTTTATTCTTTCTCTCCATAATTCATCCTATCAAGTTGCTTTGGTGAAGGCAACCCAAAAGGACCATGCACCATCGGGTCAAGTACATACCAAAATAGTTATGGACTTAGACACTAATCCAACATAATTTAGACAAGGATTTCATGTTCTAATATGTATTTTCTTGTTTATATAGTTTGTAGTAATTCCCCAAATTTTCAATTGTTGGTTACGCTTATTTTCTTTTTCGAATTGTCAAATGATTAATATCTTGACTATGTTTGTCATTCATAAAAATGGATCTATGATGTGTGATTGATCATGAAAACAAGGTTCAAAGAAAGAAGATGGATCATCCTCATCAAATCAAGTACCTTCGATGCTAATGAAGGTGTGGCCATGGAAATTAGTATTACTTTAATCAAACTATAAGGATGATTTTTGTACTTTAAATAACTTCTAAAATAGTGGACATGTGTCATTTTATGATTGGTACTTACCTATTAACTCTAATATGCATTTTCTATTGAATCTTCCAATATATATATATATATATATATATATATATATATATATATATATATATATATATATATATATATATATATATATATATATATATATATATACATATATATATATATATATATATATATATATATATATATAGTGAGGTATAATAGAGAACTATTATTAACAATAAACTAAGGAACCAATCGTAAACATCGAAATCATAATGATTAACGGTCAAAAGAATAGATGTACACTTACACATTGGACACACATACACCGGATTATACTAAAAAATTCACATTTTTTTTTGTTAAAATATTTTAGGCCATGTTTTTTATCGAAAAAAATAAATATACTGTTGTTCATGATTTTTAATCATCTTTCAATAGAGATCTATGTTAATATATAAAAAAAAAAACTTTTTTATTAAAAAAAAAAAAAAAAAAAAAAAAAAAAAAAAAAAAAAAAAAAAAAAAAAAACTCATTTTTTTTTCAATATTTAAGTTTATTTATCCCAAAAGACTAACTAAACCAAAATTCTTAATTTTTTGTCATCTATTAATTAACATCAACATTGATTTAAATTTTTTTTTTTAAAAATCGGTCAGTTTAGATTTACACTGTGAATTTGAACTATAATATTTCAATTTTAACATTCACAATATGAATCTGACTTACTATTTCAACTCTGTGATCATTCACAAATTAATTTAATAAAATTTACATATTATTCAGGATATATTTTCATTTAATTTTATAATATTTTAACGTTTTGATTATTAATAAATTAGTTTTGTAAACTCAACAAGTGGATTTATTCACATTGTGAATCCGAACGATATACAATTTAGTTTTCAGAATTCATAATGTAAATCTGATTTATTATTATTCATATTGTGAATCTGAGTAGATTACCATGTGAATCTGAGCAGATTCACAATATGAATTTAAACTAAAAAAATTATTTTTTTATATCAATATGAATTTATGTTTAAATATAATAAAAAATATGAATTTTGATACGTTTGTTAAATTTTTTCAATAAAAAATAGACCTTAACTTTTCAAAAAACAAAGAAACGAAGTTGAGTTTTTTTTTTTGTTTTTAATATATCAATATGGATCTTTATGGAAAATTGACGAAAAATCATGAATAATAATATATTCGATTTTTTTTATAAAAAACATAGTCTAAAAAAATTAAACGAAAAAAAAATTTTTTTTGTTATAATCCGATGCATATATGTCCATGGTAAAAATGTACTGTAGTTGATCACTTTAAATTCCATGTTTTAAATTGATTCCATGGATTAACTAATAATGTTTATTTATTGAATTTTCTATGCATATTCATTTTAACAAACCAAAGTAATACATTGTCCCCGTAGTCTTTATGTAATAATAATAGAATATCCCTCTATATATAACACCCCATGCCTACCCTTTGAACAATCCTCCCCAAAGTTCACCTTTTCCGTTGACGAGCTTTGAGCCTTTTAACGGCTGCAATCACGGATCGCGGTCTCCTTCAAGCTCCGTCTCCTCCCAATTAATACTTGCATCAGTCAAGTTTCCGATCACATTCTCACCCTTCAGATCTCTTCTGATTTCTTTGTAAGAGTAAGCTACTCATTTACATCATCCCTTTCATTGATTAGTTCATATGTTCCATGGATTCAATTTAATTGTACTAAGACTTGGTCCGACTGAATCACTTGATCTAGCGATATCACTGAAATCGTGATATTTCCAAGTTATTTCAGTCTGGATTGGTGGGAATACGTGTTTTCTATAATTGTTTGTTTGATGTATGGATTTATAGTTGCGATTTGAGCTTACGAACTAAATCGCGTTATTGTGCTCGCAGTCGCAGGGTAGAAAATGGCAGGGACACATCTCCATGGAACTCTTCATGCCACGATCTACGAGGTTGATCAGATTCATGGCTATGGCGGTGGGCGTAATCTATTCGGGAAGGTATATTCTAAGTTTTTATTATTATTTGAATCTGGGATGTCAATTTCATTCTTTCTACATCGATTGAAACTTCGCATAATCGCATCCTTTTCTTAATGTAGGCAACATATATCCAACTTTATGTTGGTTAATTTGTTTTTATTTTGAATAACAGGATCAGATGCATATTTACTTATTTAGTTCCTGATTTAGAGATCACATAGCTATTCTTCTAGTTCGGCAGCATATAATAACATAAAGACAAACGAATACAGTTTCATCCTTTTAGTTTCTTGACAATTGGATGAGATTTGATATGTGATTTTCTTGGATGATCATTGAGATGATTGTTGGACCCTCTGAGAGTCACATTAAATTCTTTCAATCATACATTCAGTTATAGATATTTTAATTCAGACACGTCGTTTCTTAATTTGAATGATTCTGGTCGTTTATGTGCAAGTATAATTTATTCACACAATTTGCTTCTTAATTTGAATTATTCTTCTCATCAAGTGCAAATATATTACAATTTTTTACATAAACAAGGGAAACTTAATTATAAAGAAATCCCTCTTCGTTTAACATCCTATCCTCCTTGTTCACATTTTCCTGCTTTTATTTACCTTTTTCCTTGTTCTGTTTTTAAGTTTTTCTTGCTTTATTCTTGTTTTGTATAAGATTTTGTTTCTTTAATCGGCTTATTAGCAACAGTTCTACCTTTCACGTTTAATTCTTTTAACTTATCAAAATCATAATATACACAAACATTTCCGATTTTAGTGAAATTTCTCAATGATGCATTCTTCTTGCAGTTGATGTCCAACATAGAGGAGACAGTTGGATTCGGGAAAGGAACCCCAAAAATGTACGCAACAATCGATCTAGACAAATGCAGAGTAGGTCGAACAAGATTACTAGAAAACGAACCAGAAAACCCAAAATGGAATGAATCTTTCCACATTTACTGTGCCCATTTAGCTTCTGACGTAATCTTCACTGTAAAAGACGATAACCCCATTGGTGCAACCCTAATCGGAAGAGCTTACATTCCTATCGAAGAGGTTCTAGAAGGAGAAGAAGTAGACCGATGGGTTGAAATCTTGGATGATGAAAAAAACCCGATTGAATCCGGTTCAAAAATCCATGTCAAACTACACTACTTCGATGTCACCCAAGATCGTAATTGGGATCACGGAATCAAAAGCTCCAAGTATCCCGGAGTCCCGTATACTTTCTTTACACAAAGGCAAGGTTGTCGGGTTTCATTGTATCAAGACGCTCATGTCCCTGATAATTTCATCCCCAAAATACCCCTTTCCAATGGCAAGTATTACGAACCACAGAAATGTTGGGAAGATGTGTTTGATGCAATCACAAACGCGAAACACTTCATTTATATCACTGGGTGGTCTGTTTACACTGAGGTTACTTTGATAAGAGATTCAAGAAGGCAAAAGGAAGGAGGTGACGTCATACTCGGTGAGCTTTTGAAGAAGAAAGCAAGCGAAGGTGTTAAGGTGCTTATGCTTGTTTGGGACGACAGAACTTCTGTCGATGTGTTGAAGAAAGATGGATTAATGGCGACTCATGATGAAGATACTGAAGACTTTTTTAAAGATTGTGAAGTGAATTGTGTTTTATGTCCACGTAATCCAGATGATGGTGGAAGTTTCATTCAGGACCTTCAAATTTCAACAATGTTCACTCACCACCAGAAAATTATAGTCGTGGATGCTGAAATGCCGAATGGAGATACGGAAAGGCGGCGCGTGGTGAGTTTTGTCGGTGGACTTGACCTTTGTGACGGACGTTACGATACGCCGTTTCATTCTCTTTTCCGAACGTTGGACACCGCTCACAGCGGCGATTTCCACCAGCCTAACTACGCCGACGGGAGCATCACGAAAGGTGGGCCACGTGAGCCATGGCACGACATCCATTCGCGACTCGAAGGTCAAATCGCGTGGGATGTTTTGTTCAACTTCGAACAACGATGGAAAAAACAAGGTGGGAAGAACATTCTCGTTAACTTTAGAGAGCTTGATGACATCATCATCCCACCGTCTCCCGTCATGCTCCCTGACGACGAAGAAACATGGAACGTCCAGTTATTCCGGTCGATCGACGGTGGTGCTGCGTTTGGGTTCCCGGAGACGCCAGAAGAGGCGGCGAAATCGGGGCTTGTGAGCGGGAAAGATAACATAATCGACCGGAGTATTCAAGATGCTTACATCCACGCGATTCGTCGAGCGAAGAACTTTATCTACATCGAGAATCAGTATTTTCTTGGAAGCTCTTTCGGATGGAATTGCGACGATATCAAGGTTGAAGATGTAGGAGCGTTACATTTAATCCCAAAAGAACTTTCGTTAAAGATTGCGAGCAAGATTAACGCCGGAGAGAAGTTTACCGTTTATGTTGTGGTTCCGATGTGGCCGGAGGGGATCCCGGAGAGTGCTTCCGTTCAGGCGATACTTGACTGGCAAAGGAGGACGATGGAGATGATGTATAAAGATATTATTCAAGCTTTACAAAACAAAGGGCTTGAAGATGACCCTAGAGATTACCTCACTTTCTTTTGTCTTGGGAATCGTGAAATGAAAAAGGATGGTGAGTACGAGCCTTCGGAGGCTCCGGAGCCGGAATCAAATTACCATAAAGCCCAACAAGCCCGACGCTTTATGATCTACGTCCATGCCAAAATGATGATAGGTAAGCAACAAATTGAACCAAAAACTAAAAAAATAAAATATACTAACTAACATTATTGTATTTATTGCAGTTGATGACGAATATATAATAGTGGGATCTGCGAACATTAACCAGCGATCAATGGATGGGGCACGGGATTCTGAAATAGCAATGGGAGCTTACCAGCCTCATCATCTTGCTACACGCACACCTGCAAGGGGTGAAGTTCATGGTTTTCGTATGGCGTTATGGTATGAGCATCTTGGTATGCTTGATGACAGCTTTGAGCATCCAGAGAACATTGAGTGTGTGAAAAAAGTTAACCAAATTGCGGATAAATACTGGGATTTATATGCCGATGAGACTCTTGAAACTGATCTCCCTGGTCACTTGCTTCGTTATCCGGTCAGTGTTACTAGTGAAGGAGATGTGACCGAACTGCCCGGAGCGGAGTTTTTCCCGGATACGAATGCGCGTGTTCTTGGAGCGAAATCGGATTACCTTCCCTCGATTCTAACTACTTAACGAAGGTATATGTCAGTGTTTGTGTTTGAATAAAATTCTAATCTTGTTTGCTTACCTCACTCAACCTTACTATTTTTCATGTTTTTTTGTCTGCAAACTATATACTAGGTGTGCTCTCATATGTAATATTTATGCACTATTGGTGAACAATGCAACTTCGTGTTTTTTCCTTGTTTATGAAATTCAGAGTTAAGTACAAAAAATAACAATATACTATCATTTGTCTTTTAGTAATCGTAATATCTTATTTTTATTTTAAATTCGTATTTTGAAAAATATACCTAGTTATTGAAGGTTTATCCGTGTACAGAGTAAATTTCAGATTTTTAAAATACAATGTTCTAGTAATAAAATTTTAGAAAAAAATTACCTAAATGGGTAGGTTTGGAAGTATATGTTTTAATAAAGAAAAAATGAAATTATAATGTTTTAATGTATATAGCCAGATTGCCATTAATTTTATCCCTAGAAACTTCATCATATGAGACAAAACCACTAACAGAATGGGCAAAAGATATCACGTTTGGACTCTCCAAAGTTGCTTAATTTTAAATACCCAACCCCACCCTATACCCAAAGGCAACATCAGTCTTTTATTATGATAGACCCGACCCACCCACGTTATATGGTTTAAAGCTGCAGCTTAAACGCAACCAGATCAATAAATAACCTCTACAAACCGCTACATTCTACCCCTCTTTTTGACCATTATTCGTTTCATTTTAAAATATCATCAACTTTCAACTCAATAAGACATGGCACATGTTTGGAGTTTCCGGTATAGAAAGAAAGTGTGGTTTTTCAGCGACTCGAGGAGGTAAGGATTCATATTTGATAATGTGATATCTCAAGTTCAAGCATGAAAGCTTCTAGTTGTTGGAGCATTGTGATTTATCTCTCCATGTTGACCATGAGATTGGTAATGACGACTACCCTTTAGAATTACGTTTATTATGAACAATACAACAAAGTGTTTCAGGTAATGATGAAGAATGGTTCTCAAGCATGGTTGGAGAACTCACTAAGCTTGGTGAGATGTTCATGATAGGTTGGTACTGTTCCAAACTCACTGTCGTGGATTTGGAGTCCTCAAGCATCTCACCGGAGACTCCAAATCCAAGGATGCTAATGATGAAGAATGGTTCAATCTTGATGCCTTAGTCAAGATATGGATGTATGACACTATGTACCAACCTATCATGAACATGATTCTCAAACCTGATGCCACCGCCAACTTAGTTTAGATTTGTCTTCAATGTCTCTTTTGATATAATAAAGATGTGCACACCATTGAGCTTGACAGTGAACTCCGTAGCATGTTCATTGGTGATCTCACCATGTCGCTATATTGTCAACATATGAAGAGCATCTCCGATTAACTTGCAAATCTAGACTCTCCTGTTCCATAGAAAACTCTTGTCACATATCTCATCAATGGACTTTCACCTAAATATGAAAATATCGTTACTCTTGTCCGCCACAGAGACCCTATCCCTACGTTTCTGCAGGCTATATCAATGCTTATTGTTGAAGAACTTCGTCTCAACTGGGTTCGTCTATCACAACCTCTCCACATGGACCACACATCAACTACCATTATGCTACAAACCACTACCACCAGTCAACTACCTCACCACCACCAACAAAACAACAATCGTGGTGGTCGTCGTCAGCAGCAACAACGCCGAGACAACCGCTGACCTGCTGCATCTTTTTCTGTCGGTAATCCTCTTGCATCGCTGCCTTGGCAACTCTACTCACTGCCTTAGCAACCCTTTGGCTGGCCCATGCCTGCTCCCTGATTCAATAATCGCCAGCCCATTGTTGCCCAACAACAATAGCAACATCAGTGCCAGCCCACAACACCTGCACAGGCTTTCAACATCCTCGTCCCACCTCCACAACATACTTCACAAGTTCATCAGAACTCTTCGACCTAAAGTAATGCAGCACAAAGCACCTCTTCAGGTTTGAGTCCTCCTTGGCAGTGGTTCCCTCATGTGCAAACTGCTCAAGCTTATAGTTCTATGACTCTTAATGATGCAAATTGGTACATGGATACCGGGGCCACCTCTCACATTGCATCCGACACAGATAAGCTCGATTCTTTTAGTCATAAGAATTATTTTAATTCAGTAATACTTGGCAATGGTCAATCGATTCCTATTTCTCACATTGGACATACTCGCTTTCATACTCCTCATCGACCATTACATCTTCATAATGTCTTTGTTACACCTAACATAATTAAAAACCTGATATATGTTAGAAAATTCACTCCTGATAACCAGGTTACTATTGAATCTGACCCTTTTGGTTTCTCCGTGAAGGATATACACACCCGACAGATTCTGCTTAGGTGTGACAAATTTGGTGAACTCTATCCCACCATACCAACAACTCGCTCTCATGTTGCTCTCATATCCAGTAGCTCAAGCCTTTGGCACAAATTCCTTGGTCACCCGAGGTCTTATTTTCTTAATTTTTTTGTCTTCCAATAATTTTATGAAATGTAATAAAGACACACTCATTCTCATGCTTGTCATGCGTGTCAATTAGAAAAAACTATCAGATTACCTTTTTCTAGCTCTATTTCTATTGTTTCAAATATGTTTGACATTGTTCACTCTGATTTATGGCAATCTCCCATTATTATTACAAGTAGTATTCAATATTACATATTGTTTCTTGATCATTTTTCTCATTTCCTTTGGGTGTACCCTTTACGTAATAAATCGAATGTTTTTAGCAAATTCCTTCACTTTCATGCATATGTTCAAACTGACATTAAAATGTTCCAATATGACCACGGGAGCGAATTCGATAATCATTAATTTCATACCTTATTTGATCAAAACGATATCAAATTCGGTTTCTCTTGTCCTTGCATGTCCCATCAAAATAGGAAATCTAAACGAATGATCTGAACCATTAACAATGTCGTTAGAACTCTTCTCTTCCAAGCTCATCCCCACCTCCACCCCCTCCCCCCCCCCCCCCCCCCCCCCCATTTTTTGGGTGGAAGCTTTACATATGGCCACTCACCTTCTCAACCTAATCCCGCCCCCCTCTACCTCCATTAAAAATGAAATACCCTTTACCAAACTCTACCAAAAACAACCCACTTATGTGTGTTTGGATACCTATGCTACACTCATTTACCCATTCCTCACAAAATCGCTCCCCGATCCATACCATGCGTGTTTCTTGGGTATCCTTCCAATCATCCAGGTTTTAGATGCTTTGACCTCAATACACGTAAAATAATCATCTCCTATCATGTGCACTTTGATGATACCACATTCCCCTTCTGCTCCATGACACCTAATAAATCTCCCTCATACTCTTTTCTTGATAACCTTATAACCGACACTCCCATCTCTAGAAACTTCCTTCAAACTCCAATCCCCACCACCTTTCCTCTTCAAACCAAGGATCACCAAATTTAGTGTCCACAAACCAATGTCACTCACACCGAACCCACTCCAACCGAGAACAATACCATTCCTCTCGTCCCCAAACCGGATACCAATAATAGTTATGGTCTTAGACATCTAACCCAACAGGAACTATTAGAATGAGCAAATATGTCAAATTGCAACCCCTATCACACTCCATCAGACACTTAGTCCAATAATAGTGGTGTCCTCAATTTGGTGTGAGTGACACCGGTTTATGGATGAGAGGAACTATTTGAGCAATTTGGTCGTGTTTCTTGAGGATCACCATATTTGTGACTAATAAGCTGCATGGAGGAAAATCTGGTGGCTGATGCATGTATATAGTCTTGTTGAGCTATCCATGCAAGAACGCATTCTATACGTCAAGTTGATGAGTAGGCCAATTGTGTGACACTACAAGGCTGAGAAAAATGCATATGGTAGCTGGTTTGACAACGGGACTGAATGTATCGTCACAATCAATACTCGGTCTTTGGCTTTTCCCATTAGCCACCAAGCATGATTTATTTCAATCCAAAGTGCCATCCTCCTTGTATTTTTTTTTTCTGAACAACCACATAGACCTGACAAAATTAGCCCTGGTAGGCCTAGGAACAAGTACCCAAGTTCTATTAGAAATAAGAACATTTATATTCATCATGGCATTGGTCCAATTTGGGTCCTGGATGCTTAAATGTAAGAACGTGGTAGAGGGGATTCAGTGGTGGTGTGAAGGTTTAGGCATTGGATGGGTTTGGTGACCTAGCGTTTAGCACGGCTAAGCATAGGGTGAGAGGACAAGATGTTTTGGGGAGGGAGGGGGGAGGTGGAGGGGAATTTCTAGACATCTAATCCAACAGGAACTATTAGAACGAGAAAATATGTCAAATTGCAACCCCTATCACACTCCATTAGACAATTAGTCCAAACTTGATTTAACGGGTATATTGGTTGATGATCCTACTCTTTACCAAAGTCTTGCAGGTGGCCTACAGTACCTAACTTTTACACGACCATATCATTCATATGTTGTCCAACATATATGCCTATTTATGCATGATCCCCGAGAACCTCACATACATGCTCTAAAACGTATCCTAAGATACGTTAAGGGCACCTTGGATCACGGGCATCAGTTGTATTGGTCTACCACAACGGGCCTCATTGCTTATTCAAGCGTGGACTGGGGCGGATGCCTAGACAGACAACGCTCCACAAGTGGTTACTGTGTTTTTCTAGGCGACAATCTTCTATTATGGCTGTCAAAATGACAAACCACTGTTTCTAGATCCAGCACTGAAGCTGAATACCGTGAAGTTGCAAATACAATTCCTGAGACCTGTTGGCTTTGAAACGTAATACGGGAATTTCACTCTCCTCTCGGAAAAGCTACTATTTTTTATTGTGATAATGTCGGTGTGGTTTACCTATCCATAAATCTGGTGCAACATCAACACACTAAGCATATTGAAATTGACATTCACTTTGTCTGAGATAAAGTTGCAACTTGTCAAATCTGAGTGCTTCATGTTCCCTCTTCTGTTCAATATGGAGATATTTTTACAAAAGGGCTTCCAACGTCTATTTTCTCTAATTTTCGATCCATTTTAAGCGTGCACTCTATACCTCCCGCTCAAAATGCGGGGGCATATTAGTGTATATATTTTATATCTTTGTATAGCCCAATGTACATCCCATCATAGCCCTTTTGTATCTTGTATATATTTACGTTTAATGAAAGATATTTATTCACGGGGAAAATAATACCAAACAACATGGCACCATGAAAATCGGACACATGGTACCATGTTTTTATGCCACGTGTCATGTTCTAGAAGGTGGTGAGGTGGACCACCAGTATCGCGACACATGGAAAACAATCAGAGGAGCCAACAAGGTGATGTGCCCGACGCGCGCAACGCCTTGCCCAACGCGCATTTCCTAACTCCTATAAATAGAGTTCATTCCATATACAGTCCTCACATCCAAACTATGGAGCTCCTATCTCTCTCTCTCTCTCTCTCTCTCTCTATATATATATATATATATATATATATATATATATATATATATATATATATATATATATATATATATATATATATATATATATATATATATATATATATATATATATATATCGATTCTCCCTCTTGTAAACCCCTTTACTTTCGTTTCTAGTTTATGGCGAAGCCCTGCGACACCCTTGAATATTCGTTAGAGTAGCAGCCTTCGAGTAGGAGATCTCGAGTTAATAGTCTGCCCATTTACATTCAGGTTTTCATCAAGAATCTCTGTAAGTTAAACTACAATCTAGTATTTTTAGTGTAACTTATATTTATAGTCATAACTCATTATTATGATCCTATAGATAAGATTTAGCAATAATTCCAAGTCATAATATTGATTAATCTACTTATGGGAGAGGTATATAGAATTGTTATGTTGGCTTGGTTGTTGGATTTCAGAAAAACTATATGCATAAATGATATTGCCTTCCAACTCTCCTGTGTGGCTGCTCCTTACTTGATAGAACTATTAGTAATCATTGGGATTAGTGATAGGTTTATCCTAAATTACCAAATTTCCTTAGGATCTAATAAGTTATAGTATTATTAGTGTAATGAACCAAAAATACAGATAAAATTTTGTTTTTAAAATTCATTCAAATCATACAATACTACTATAAAATAGTTGAAAGTGTATCATAGCAACATGTTATCAGAGTACAAATTCCCAAAATCTCTAAATGCGGAAACCATAGGGTGATACGGTGCGATCATGTCGGGTCCTTCCCCTTCAAACTGGAAGTACCTGAAACATAAACTGAAAACTATAAGCACAAAACTTAGTGAGTTCCCCAAAATACCATATACAAAACAAACATACATCCAAGCATATATGGGTCCTTACCTACCCCTTCGATCTATTTCAATCGGATACTATCAAGCATATATGGTTGGTTGCAATCCCCTTCAGCATATTTCAACCGGATACTATCAAGCATATTTGGGTGCTTACAAACCCCTTCGGTCAATTTCAACCGGATACTGTCAAGCATATATGGGTGCTTGCAATCCCCTTCAGTCTATTTCAACCGTATACTGAGTCTATTTCACCCTTACTACTACCACATAATATCATAACAAGAATCACAGAGTCACCAAGACAATACAGCCATAATTGACAATTATCACAAAGATAATCGTCACACTACATTATATACTAGTGGACCGACATTGGTGCCTTTGAACTATGAATACAGTGAAGAAAAACTCACCTCAAATTGAAGGTATCAAATCGCACTCAACGGATGACTCGTGAAATCCTCTTCCTAAGGTACCAACATAAAGCCCTAATTAGAAATGGGCCAATACTCCAGCCCGAGGGTCCAATCATTAATTCTTATCCTAAACGTAGCAAGGGTTGCTTAACCCTTGCCTCATTGGGCCTGCCCTACCAAGGCCCAAATCCAATTAGTCCAAAAAACATTCCAAGCCCAACTATAAGGCCCCTTAAGGCCCAATATGGACCAAGGGAACCCAACATGGCCTTAAGCCTAAAAATGTCCCACTACAATAGGTGGGTCTGAGGCCCAACCTAAACAAGTCCAAAGCACAACCAAAACAAGAGCCTAAAAGTTTCACAAGCCCATAGACGGCGTACGCGCGACGTACATTGCTTGTACGCCCAACGCACGCTGAAGATCTGGAAGTCAGGGCACTGGCCAGTACGCACAACATACTCTAGAGTACGCCTAACATACTGGCTAGTCAGCCCATTTTTGTTCCCAAGTCTTAATCTATTCAGCTTTAACATCCAAAACTTAGATCCAAGCTCATAATAGCATCTTAAGCCATAAAGTTGCAAACTTTATGCTTTTGCATGCCTTGTTGGGGCTCAAACTATGACTTAAGCCTTCTAACTCACTTAGGTGGTCACTAACACATGCATGGTTGACTCTTAACCTCCAAGATACGATTTTTATGACTCCATACACTTCCAAGAGTCCAAAAGGACAACTCAAATGGCCTGAATTAGATCATACTCTAAGAAACCAAGTTATGGGACCAAAAGATGCTAAAATCTACCCTAAACTTAAATCTAATCTTAGAATGATCAAGGTTCAGACTTTATACCTTCAATAGGCTAGAAATGGTGCACAAACTCTGGATCTACAAGCTCCTTCTTCTCTTTTGCTTCTTCCCAAAATTCCTTCTTCAAAACCACCAAAGAAGAACCAAACCCTCAATGTAAGCTCAAAAATGCACTCAAGATGGCTAGGGTTCGAGATTGGAACTAAAAGGGCAATGGAGGCTGAAAGGGTAATGGACTTGAGGGGCTTAAGGAATTTAAATAGGGTGTAAACCCTAAAATTTAGGGTTTGCCCGTGGCTCGAGTACACCTAACGTATGCATGGGTACGCCGAGCATACGCTGAGATCACCCCGATGGCATGCATGCATGGTGTACGTCGTGCGTACCTAATGTACGCCCAGAGTACACACGAGCCCATGCACCCCCTTTTAGTCTGATTAAATAAAATGATAGGTTAAATTCATACATGGCGACTTGGGCGCTACAATAGGTTAATACTCGTTAGCCACGCTGCTCGTCAATGAGGTTGTCTGGGTAGTTGTTAGTCTTTGGAGTAGCTGTCCAGGTGAGTCGTCTCACTATATTATTGTATGCTAGTATATATCCATGTATGTTAGGATATAGGAGCCAGTAGAGTAGAGCCTATAGCATAGTTTATGTGTACATGTAGGGCTGAATGTGTAGCGTCTATGTACGTGATTGTTGGTATGCTTAAAAGTTAGTGAGGGTTGATGGCAGAACAAACAAAGTTCGGAAGCCTATAGATCCGTGTCTTTGGAGTTAGGGTTGATGGCAGAACAAACAAAGTACAAGAGCATATAGACCCACATGAATTTTATAGCGGAATGATTAATGTGTGAGAGCCATTATGTGTATGCATGTATAAGTATTGTGGTATGTGGTATATTGGGGGAACTCGCTAACCCTAGCGCTTACCCAGTTGTTTATAAAAAAAATTGTTTTTTGGTAATTTCATTGATTCGTAAGTAAGGTAAGGTTCAACTGTACACATGCGCATTCGCAATCATGTTTCCGCATGATGTAAAATATACTCTGATGTAATAAACATTTTGGAACTAATAAAAATGAAAATTTTGGGTTGAAAATTCGGGATGTTACATTGGAGCTACCAATAGATCAGTAACACATAACAACAATTAGCAAATAAGACTCAGATGGTCAGTATGCACACACACACACACACTATGGCATAAGTAATAAGTGAGAAGACTCACCTCACGGATAACAATTAGACATAATAGCTCACACACAGAGAATACATGTAGAACGAGACACCTAACAGTAATAAATAAGTACCTTCTCAGTCTATATCCTAAAACCCTAAATTGGACCAAAAGTCAACCAATGTTGAAGTCAATGATCAAAGTTAGCCTCAGCTGGTCATCACGTTGTGGCCACCCATTGGCCACACCGTGAATACGTTAGGACAAAACATTCGTGAAACTAACCATTGTCACGTCATGACAATTAGTCATTCACGTTGTGAGGGTCTCTATGGACAACTTAATGCTTTAAGCTTTTAATCCTTCAAGCCAAGCCTCCAAACTTTCCAAAATGTTTCTCCATCCCAAAACACCATAAAGATCATTGCTTTTAAGACATGCATGTCCAATGCATGTCTTGGATGCAAACTAGGTCAAAATGTACTAAAAATGAGCTTTATTCTCATGCATGGATGTATAACTCACTAAATCTCTAGATTTGGAAAAAAGGATCACCAAGGAGCCTCAAGAACTCATAAAGTTTCCAACATCCAAACTTCCTGAGAAAAGTGGAAAAAACTTTAGATCTAAAATGATTGAGCTAAAAAGGCATGAACTTGAGGACTTACAAGGGTCCTAAAGCAGCTCAAGATGATGAGGGAGAGGCTTACTAGCTGAGATGATGCACTAAAGCTCCTTCTCTTCTTCTTCAAGGGTAGAAATCACCAAAAAAAAGCTTATAATCAACAATGGAGGATTAGGGTTTTCTTGAAGGTGAAGGGAGGTGATGGAGGTTGAGGGTGTGCAAACCCTAGCCCATCACTTCCCTTAAATAGGGTGCAAAACACATAATTAAGGTTAACCCCAAGGTGGCCATCACATCATGACCACTTGCTTGTCACGTCATGACCACAAGAATGGATTCACGTTTCTACATCAATGGTCATGTCGTGAGGTCTCCTTTCTCATGTCATCATCATCTCAAAACCCATGATTTTACATCTTTTGATGACCAAAACCGTAAATGAATACCTAAAATAGGTGTTACACAAACCTCAACCCATGTTTCCATAATTTTTGTTGCTTCTTGTTTTGTTAAATTATCTTATTGCTTGTAGAAAGATCTTATAATGTTTAACAGGTAAGAAACCACACCAAAAGATCATTAACCTTTGTTTGATTTTTTGCATCAAACATGATGACTAAAGTATAGTAATTGTTGAGCAAAACATGAACAAAGTGTGCAGATTTTATTTCATTCATAATCAAAGTCTTCAATCTGTTATGAACAACTCATGTTACTAGCACTATCATAGTCACACCCTTGGATCATAGTATGAGTCAAATTCCACTTTGAGAGAATATCGTAAATAGTAGCCTTTAGTGACAAAGCTGAAGTGTCATTAACATTTCCAATGCCATCAAACCTTTCTACAACTTCACATTTATATTAACTAACCGCAAAACCAATGCCAATTGTTCTTTACAAGACACATCATGTGACTCGTCTACTAAATTAAAAAAAAAATCTAGTATACTCCATAATAACATTTATAATTGCATTTGACCATGCTTGCACGATGTCTTTTTTAATATCACCACATTTCATTTGTGTAAAATTTTAGAGCATTCTTTAACATAACATGATCTCCCTCATTATATCAATCAACTAACCATTGTAATAGTTCAAGAAAGTTGCATTTATTAAGCGAGTCATCCTCCTTAAAATATCACGTATGTAGTTCAAGAATGTTGCCTTTATTATTCGAGTCTTCCTCCTTAAAATATCATGTATGTAACTCCTCACGCGGATGAAATGGAGACAAGCATGGGATCGGTGCAACTAGAAATTGGCTCATTTTAGGAGAATCTTAATTCAGAGGCATAAATTTATTTGAATGCTATGGGTACAAGCATGAAGGTTAGTGGAAAAGGTGTTTGAAGAAATATGAAGATTCACATTCAGGGAATAGAAATATATGAAGAATATTTTCCTCTCAAACCGTGAAATTATGATATCATTAATGCAATGGTTGGTTAAATTGGATATTGCTCATACCAATTGGACTATGAAAAGAATTAAATTTAGGTTCATAGGAAGATTATTAAATTAAAGGGAGACTCTTCACTAGAGAGATCGATGATATCTTTGAAAGCAATTACCAAACCCTTAATCATGAAGATTATGGGCTTACTATCGAAATTTGAGGGTTGGCTGACAATGAAGAAAATGTTCTAGATATAAATTTGTGTACACCGGAATTGAGTAAAGTGATGGAACAACATTATACAGTCTTTCAAATGCCTAAGATATTACCACTAAACCAAGAAAAAGAACATTTTATTATGCTCAAAGATGGTTGTTCTCCTGTCAGCATAAGACCTTATATATACCCTCACTTTTAGAAAGATGAAATAGAGAGACTCATGAATGAAATGTTAGAAGCTCGAGTGATACAACTGAGCATAAGTCATTTTTCTAGCAAGGGGTGGAGCTTGAACAATTTATCAGAGGGGGGGGGGGGGGGGGGGGGGGGGGGATATTATAAACCAAAATTAACGTTCTTAAATAAAACTAAATTTGTTTTTACAAATAAACACCAACAATAACTAAAAAAGAATTATAACTCACCCCGACGACCTTTAAGGTCCTTAAATTCATCAATTACCGACTTCGAATCAATGTTTTTAGCAATTTCTCTTTCTATGTAAACCACCAAGTTGTTTGCGAGAAACTCATCTGACATCGTTTTGCGAAGACGGTTATTGAATATTTTCATTGCTGAAAATCCCCTCTCTGTTGTTGCGGTAGAAACTAGAAGTGTCAAGATTAACCGATCTATCAGGCAAATAATACGTCTCACGTTTCTGAGTTTCCACAAGACCCTTGCATAATTCATCAAGAGTTGATACACCACTAATCCTGGGATTCTTTGTCATATTAATATTAAAAATCTCCAATTGATATCATAACTGAATTCTCACTTGCTCCGTAAAATCTTCGGGATAATACTTCTCAACAAGAAGACAAATTTGATCAAATTTAACGACTTTAGGGTGTTCTTTTGAAACTAAAGTAGAACTAAGACTTAATAAGCTCTATCGCCTGATCATTGAATCTACTATTCAACTCATGTAGTTGTTTGTCCAATGTGGCTGTAAACAAATCCACTCGATAAAAATATTCAAAAGTAACATGATTATCTATTTTTCGAGGCCAGTATCGAGTAGAAGTATATGGAGCATTCATATCTGGCATATCTATTTGATGTTTTTGACAAAAAAAAAAAAAAAAAAAAAAAAAAAAAAAAAAAAAAAAAACTTTACTTGTGCAAGTAAAGAATCCCATCCTTTGTTTCTGAATTCATTTAGACCTTCCTTTGTTGCTGAAACTAACTCCATGGCATTAAGAATATTGTGGGATTTCTTTTGTAGAGCTTGAGAAAGTATATCAATTTTCCCCATTACTTCCTTTACCAAGTGAAGAATAAACACAAACTCAAATGATTTTAGGAAACAATAAGCTGCATCAGCATCTCTGCATTGAGAATAAGTAGTAGATACATCATCAATTATTCCCCGGAGAACAACACGAGTACAATCAAACATGTTAAGCAAACTGCAAACAGAACGAAAATAAGAACCTCAACGTGTATCACCAGCTCTTCTTAATGTCCCAACTTGATTCAATCCTTTTCCTGATTCAATTTCACCTAGTTCCAATAATTGTTCAATCCCAGTTGCCTTCGCCTTTTGTAACTCATCATGACGCTTACTGGAAGCACAAACTACACTAATTAAAAAAAAAATTAAGTTTGTGAAAAATTGGTGTACATGAATAATTTCCCTTGAAGCAACTACCAAGGCTAGTTTTAATTTGTGAGCAAAGCAATGAACATAATATGAATAAGGACAATCCTTACGAACAAGTGTCTGTAATCCGTTCCATTCCCCTCTCATATTACTAGCACCATCATAACCTTGGCCACATATTTTACTAACATCAAACTGATAGTGCAAAAGTTGTCTCAACATATTTATTTTTAGGGTTAACGATAAGGTATCCATAACATGAACCAAATCCAAGAACCTATCCTCTTTTATCCCTTCTACATCAACAAACCTTAAAACTATCGCCATTTTCTCTTTTTTAGACTCATCCCGTGACTCATCAACCATAACACAAAAGTATTAATCACCCACTTCACTACAAATATGTTTTCTAACTTTATTTGTAGTAATAGTAAGAATTTTTTTTTGAATTTCTCTAGAAGTATACTTTGAATTATAAGGAGCTATCTCCAATATAACATTTGCAACTTCATCATTATAAGATGCTAGAAGTTTTTGTATTTGCAAAAAATTACCACGATTTTTGGAATTAGGAGATTCATGCTGTCCTCGTAAAGCACACGCTTGGAATGTCAACCAATGAACTGTGTCAATCAAAGCTTTTAATCGTAAACGATTCTTCAATATTCGCGCTTCATTTTTCTTCACTATGATATTTTCAGTGTATGCTTCTTGGTTCATCAAGTTTTCAGCAAATACAAAAGCAATATAACAGGCTCCTAAACATCGAAAAATTCCAACTTTCTAATTACAATTTACAAGTATCCAAATTCCAACAACTAAATCCATAAATCCCTGAAACTGTGAAAGTTGAAACAGGAAAGAAAGCTGAACTGTTAAAGCTGAAGTGAAACTGTGAAAGCATACCTGAAACGGTGAAAACTGATCGTGATTTTCTATTGTTCTTCACTTCTTCTGTGTTGTGAAACAAGAAAGAAAAGGAGAACAACAGATTTGCAGTTGTGTTGTGTGGAACAGTTGAACAACAGCAGGCAACAAAACCACAGCAGGGAGCGGTTGTGAATGGCGGAGCCAGCTTTTGAGTTATGACCTTCGATTTGAGTCTGCCACGCCGACTAGCGAAAGCAATTGCTGGGGGTTGGGGCTGCGGGATTGTCAGATTGGGATTTGGGGCAGAAGCTTAAAGCTTTATAGATTGAATGATTGCTAATTTCTTCTCTATCTCGATCAACTTCTTAGTAAACCAGCATTGGATCAGAAGGGGCCACAGCCCAAGACTCATATTGTTGGGCCTTTAATTTTGAAAATTATACATATCTACTCTACTTCTAGCCCAAAATTCAGGGGGGGGGGGGGGGGAGACCCCTCCTCGCCCCATAAAAGTTATGCCCCTGTTTCTAGCCCAATGCAGCTAGTAAAGAAAAAAGACGAAAGTTGGCAATTTTGTTTGTATTATAGAGCTATAACAAAAACACAGTGTTTGACAAGTTTCAAATTCTGATTAATATTGATGAACTCTTTAATGAGATTCATAGAAGTTAGATTTGAAATTAGGGTATCATCAATTAGGATGGTGGGAGAAGATGTGCACAAAACCGCTTTTCGTACTCATGAAGGGTATTAAAATTTCTCGTAATGCATTCGATTTAGTGAAAGGACAAACTACGTTTCAAATCGTAATGAATGTTGTTTTCAAATAGTATTTAAGACAATGTGTCTTGGTATTTTTTGACGATATTTTAGCATATATTTCGTCGGTGAAAGATTGAAGTTAGGGGTACGTAGGTCATGCGATTTCAAAAAATGGGGTTGAATTGGATAGATACAAGGTTCAAGATATAATTACTTGACCCCAACCCAAGAATGTTACTGAATCACAAGGATTCTTGGGATTATCGAGTTATTATCATAAATTCATGCAAAGGTATATATTAATCGCGGCTCCTTTTGATTGATTTTCTCAAGAAGAATTAGGTGTTGTTTGCTTTTCTTAAAAAAAACCTCTTCAAAACTCTTATTACTGTGTGGCGCAACTCACGCGCAACACTTTTTGTTCCGCAACCGTTTGTTTTTCGGAAGTCTTCGGGGCTTAAAACCTCTATCCGTGTGCTTCTTGGGGAGGCACTTGTTGTACCTCTTCCCACCCCTTCAAACCTAAACCTAAAAAATCCAATCCCAAAAAACAACCGGCTTTTTTTTCCAAAAATCTAACAAAGACGATATGTTGTCTTTTCAAATAAGTGTCCATGAAGTATATTTAATATTACGATTATGGTCATTTACTTATATATTATATTCTATTTTCATCCCTTTAACATTTAATATATTAAATTTATATCCCTTTAACTATTTTCTCCCATTTGATTTACATAAGTTAATTCATTTTAAGGTTGTTTTTTAAATTAGTTTATTTGATTTACATAAGTTAATTCATTTTAATGTTGTTTTTTTAAATTAGTTTATTTTAAATTTTTAATGTCTGTAGCAATCTGCAGATGTTAACAAAAACAAAGACACTTCTTATTACAGTCTGTAGCCGTTTAGTCTACCTCTTCTACTGCAGAGGTGGTCCGCAAACTTTTTGAATTTTTGCTTCGGAAAAACAAACAACACATTAGTTTGCAAAGTTTGCATGGTCTCTGATAGTGCACCAAGCATTTGAATAGTTAAAGAATGCTCTTATACAAGCTGCAATACTTTGTTTACATGATTTCTCCTGACATTTTGTGTTGGAAACAAATGTATATAGATACAGATTAGGAGTTGTTCTAAAGCAACAAGAGCAACATATAACTTACTTTAGCCAACAAATGCATCAGGTTGTGATTTTCTTACCCGCCAACCTATCAACCCGTCAAATAAAATGGTTGTGTTCGGGTTAGCACTTAGGTTTGCGGGTCAACCCGTATAATTTTTAGTTTTATTTTTTAAAGGGTATTACCATTTAAAATAAGCTCCCGAAGATGGTTCACCATATGATATATTATATTTAAGCTATATGACTACACTTATCAACTTATGTGTATTGCTTGTCTTAAATCAACCGGTCCTTACTAATATGCGAATAATATATGAGTTCATGGGTCAACCCACCAACCCGGCAACCTACAATCTCGTATAATTAAACGGGTTAGACGGTCGTGTCCGGGTTGGTGTTTCCAACCCGTGACCTGCTAATCCGAACCCAACACGATTGTCACATGTAGTTATTTATAATAATTTTTCGTTAAGTTTAATTGATATTACCTACAATATTCTTTTAAATAAAATAAAGAAAAAGATTTTGAAAAATTCATTAACTAAAATTGGAAAAAAAGTAATTCCAATAACTAAAAATAACAAATAAAATAATTTGTTAGTTATTTTCGACTTTTTTTCTGTGAAAAATATTGTAAGTAATTCCATTTTTTTGTATTTAGCTATATGTAGAAGCTACATCATCATATACAATTAAATGGGTTAGACGGTTTGTCATCGAGTTTGTGTTTACAAGCTGCCAATCTGTGACCCGTCAATCCGAACCTGACACGATTGTCACCCTAGTTATTTATAACATTTTTCCTTTAAGTTTATACCTACGATATTCTTTTAAATAAAATAAAAAAGATGATCTTAAAAAGTTCATTATCTAAAAATCGACAAAAATGAATCCAATCACTAGAAATAACAAATTAAATAATTTGTTAGTTATTTTCATCCTTTTCCCTGTGAAAAATACTGTAAGCAATGCTATTTTTTTATTTAGCAAAGATATATATATATATATATATATATATATATATATATATATATATATATATATATATATATATATATATATATATATATATATATATATATATATATATATATATATATATATATATAAACTACACACAATGCAACAGTCAAGACTTAGACTCGAGAATAGTGTGAACACAAAACACTAACAAAACAGGATAGATAGACCAAGTTTGGGCTCTACAAAGTTGCTTGGTTTGAAAATTGAAATGCCCCACACCACCCAACCCCATCCTAGTATCTATCCATTTTTATTATGATAGACCCACGTTACACGGTCTACAGCCGCCCCTTTAATTAAATCCAACTACAAAACAGCTCTTGTTGAAGTTGATCAACAGCTTCTACAAACAAACAACTGAACCACTACATTCAACATTCGATCTCCCCTCTTTATAACACCATTATTCGTTTCGTTTCAAAATCCCCTCAAATTTCAACCCAACAAAACATGACATATGTTTGGAGTTCACAAGGTGCTGTCTTGGCAACAGCCGTAGCAGTCTCTGGAACCGTGATCTTGCTTTTTTTGTCTCGGGAAAAGGCGACGTTTCTTGAAAATACAACCAGGAATCAAGATTCCGGTGGCAGTGCAAAGTCGGGATTTGTAAGTATGCGTTCTTGTCTGTCATCAGGGAAGAAAGATGGACATGGACAGAATAGAAAGAAAGTGCGGTTTTCTAGTGAGGTGACGGAGTTGTCAATATGAACTCCCTCCATGATGAATGATGATGTCCATAGATTTACTTTTTCATTTTTTAATCTTATGACGCCGTAATCTATTAACTAGATGAAGTGGTCCTGACTCCTGAGCTTTGATTCTTGATAATGGTTTCGACAGACTTGAAGAAAAAAGTTATCAGTGCTCTTATGTTAAATACCTTTTCTAGAATGTTTCGATTGATCATCATGGTGATCAACGCTTAATTGGTTGTCTCTGAAGGGTTTCCTCATTGATTTGTTAGTAACTAATCTAAGAATTATGTGTCTAAAGATTTTTATGTGTGGATTAATCAAACATCCCCCTATTGTGTTCCTTGATCAACCTTTTTCATTATTTAAAAGAATCTTTAGGTGTTTTTTTTTTGTGGTCGCAACTGGCAACGGGTTAGATTAGTTTGGGCTGGGTTTGGGTCGGAACCAAGATAAATAAATTTATTTAAAACTTTACATGAAACAGAAAAAAAATGTTTAGTTAAATAAGTTACAAAAGAGGAACAATCTGTTCAAAGTTAAAAAGAAACACAACGTGAAATTAATTGGCAAAATAATATTCTTAACTTCTAAGCAATAAGCTTGTTAAAATCTTGTAATTGTTAAACTAAATGTTTTTTAAAAAAAATATACGATTAAATTATGTATATACCGGAAAAAGTTCGGCGGGTTGATGTCACGTTAAACTTTTCAACAATAACTAAACATATTTAATTAGACAAGATGTTGAAACTAACCAAACCTATTTGATTAGTTTTGTCGGGTTTATTATATTCAATTAATACGATTGAAGATCTGAACCCAATAGTTAGTTTTTTGGTGAGTTGGACTGATATGTTGGATTATGCAAGCTCTTTATGACGTTTTGAGTAAATTTCACGAATCGTCCCTCGTACCGGCGTAAAAAGAACGTTCATTTCAAAAATTAACTTGAACTGTTCCTGATTTGGTTAAAAGTTGTACATGAAATGACTATCTTGCCCTTTTCTATCCCATTATGACTATTTCCTTCTCCAGCGACCTGTAATGTTCAAAATGAAGTTGAGAGCTTTTCGTGGGTTGAATTTACAGCTATAAGTGGTTCGTATCAATTCAGATCAAGAGGGTGTTTGAGAATATTTTTTAAATGATTTTTGCCTTTTAACTTTTCTAAAAAGTTAAAAAGATGTTTGGAAGATGGAATTTATTTTTTTTCAAAATAACTTTTTGTAAAGAAAAAAAGAATGGGTTTTCAAAAGTCATGAAATTGTGTCTTTTTGAAACTTTTGAACTTTTAAAGCTAAATCACACTCAAAAGTCAAAAAATACCACTCAAACACTTTTTAAAAACAACTTTTAGCTTTTGTTTCTTCAAAGAACTTTTGCTTAAAAAGTAATCTCAAACACCCTCAAATATCAATCTTCATCAATCTCTCATAAACATCAACATCAAAATGTGACCAAGAGAGAATCACCCTCTACCCTTGCGAATATCATAGCCAACATTGACTTTTCACATATTCGGTTACTTCCATCGACCCCTCCAAGAAATATATTATAACAGATATTCACAATACGGTTAAGACAAATGATCGAACGACTGAGAGCAAATTTTTTTTAGCACTGCAAGCTCACCAACCTCTTCACCAAGACCATTGTACTTGCATATAGAAGCAATGAGACAAAATATAAGGGTTTGAGGTTGTTCAGATGGGTTGATCTTGCAGCGGATGAGGCGGAGGGAGAAGAGACAGTAGCAACAGTCAAGGGTGGGCTCGATGACTTTTAGAAGAAGATGAATCAATGGCTAGGATGAAGGATTCGACATCAGAGACGGAGGAGACGTTATACAAAGGAGTTTATGGGGAAGAATCGTCGGTGAGCGATGACCCCCGGTAGCAATCCGCAACGGGATTTTCCGTCTAGGGTTTGAGACCCCTACGAGATTGTTGTTGATGGCAGGAAGAATTCTCAAATGCGATAAGCTAAAGAAGAAAGTGAAGATCCATAGATGAAGATGTGGTCTTCATCCGATTTGATTTCAACAATGGTGGGCCAATTGTGACCTGGTTTCAATAATGTAAAAGGAAAAGAGGGGGGTCCATAGGGATGACCCGAGTGAAAAAATAATAATACATGGAATGTACGAGTTAATTTTTAAAAATAAACAATGAACGTGCACTTTATCACCTGCACGAGGAACCATTCATCTAATTTACTCTAACGTTTTTTGATCGCATCTTGCTAGCGCCAAACTTGATTAAGAGGGGCTTGAGTCTAGCAAACCCTTTTGTCCCTTTTGTGGATGCATTGAGAAACAGGTGGATCATGCTTTTATTAAGTGCAAGTTTGTGACCAAGGAAAGAGGAAATTGCCTATTTTCCTTAATATCTAGGCTTCTAAAGAACACCGAGAAAATATCTAGCTCTCCTAAGATTCGTAGTTTTTTTTTTCAGCTCTCATTCAGATTTCAGACAACTATATGGTGCCATTTTAAAGACGGGAAACGAGATTCTTTGCGGAAAAAAAAATAATAATAATAAATCAAAAACACCACTCTACTTTGGACACACCACTCTACAAAACACCAACCTATATATTAGGTTTGCTTTTTTACACGAGTAATACTATTATTATTGGAAAATAAAGAATTTTTGGAGTTTGGATTTTACTGCACAAAGCTCAAAAAAAAGAATCTGAATCTATGGTCAAAATAGGCCATAATTAATTAAAGGGTAGAGGGTAGATTGGTGTGTTGTGTAGATTGGTGTGTATAAAGAAATAATCATCAACAAAAGGGATGAAATTTAGCTAAATCTTTTCAATTGACTAAAAAACATGGTTAAATTATCTAGTATGTGATTGGCACATCTGGTGTTGCTCCATTGTAGCTTTCAATTTTGCAAAAGTTCAATTTTCTTTTCTCGTCACTCCTTGTTTTTGCCTAGTTAATAATTTAATATAATATTTTATTGTTTGAAGAAAACACAAGCTCTTTGTGAAAAATAATAATAATAATAATAATAATAAAAAATTGGTGTTATAGACCGCATAAATAAACTTGTGAAAAAATTTTACCACGAAAAAACTTATTATTCCAATGTCACATCAAAACCTTATTAATCACCTTATGTGTGTATGTACCAATTTTGCAATAATGGTACTTTTTTATGTTTTATTACCTTATATTTATTAAATTATTAATTATTTGATTATATTACTTTATTAATTTATAAAAGTACACATATATTAAGAAAAAACATGACTTATTTATTAAATTATATATTGATAAATATATTTAACAATTTAACCATTTATAACATAAGAACTGTTTATTTTGTAAAAAAAAGTTACAAAGAAAATGACTAGTAACAATTTTCTAAAAGATTTTTCTATAGAATAGTCAAAATTAGAAAAATAACCATAACAGTCACAATTTTTGCAGGTTACACTGCAATAATTTTGGTGCCCGACAATTTATTTATTTATTTTTGAGATTTATGAAGTCAAAACCTACGAAAATCCAAATGGGTTGCAAAAATTAAAAAAATGATTTTTTTTTTAAATATATACAGCAGGTCAACACCTACAAAATCTAGGTGGTATGTGACTTTTGTTTAAAATTTTTGCATTTCATCCTTGTGATTGAGAAAACTGATATGATCCGTCTGTTGATTGATATGAAGATCATATGCGAAAGTTGTTATTTTTTTTTTCATAATTTTCATTGAATAACCTATATTGGAGCTAAAAAAGTATGATTTCCTAACATCCAAATTTGAAATGTAATTGGTTGACGGATAACCACCGTTGTTACAAAAAACACAATAAAAAATCAACTCAAATAAAGTTCATATGCAAATTTGAATAATCAAAGTTGTGTTTTCTTTTTCATATTTTCCCACCAAATACCCTACTTTAGAAATAAGAAAGGTATGAGTTATCAACATCCAAATTTAGAATGTAATATTTAATCATTTTTTACAAAGAACACAATGAAAATTTAGAGCACAAAGAATTTGCATGAATATTTTAAGTTGGAAAAAAAAAAAAGATTTTCGTATGCACCTATGAAAATCTACGTTTTTGCAAGTAGCCCTCTTGCATAAATATGACTATTTTTAGTATTTTTGAAAATTTTGGCTATTCTGCAGAAAAACCTTAAAAACTTTACTATTATGGTCATTTTCTTTATTATATCTTGCAGAATATTTTATGAATTTATTACAAAAATGTTAATTATTAGACAATTCTTTTTTCGAAATGATAAAATAACTTCGCGAGGATAGGATTTCATTAAAATGATTTTGTTAAAAAATATTTTTCACAAAATCAATTGTTATTTTGTGTGTAAAATCACAAAATCATGATTGAAAATTTGTAAAATTGATAAAGCAATCGATGATTAAGATTAAGGTTGTGTTTGGCGCGCCACAACTAACTGATAAGCTAGCTTATTTTTCGAGTTTTTTTATATTGTCATGTTTGGTAAGCCAAAAAGTAGCTTATAAACTAGCTTTTTGAAAAGCTACTTAGACTAGCTTTTTAGGAGCTTTTTTAAAATTTTCCAAATACATCCCTTAATTAATTATAGAAACGTATATTTTTACATGTCCTTTTATGTAATTTTATATATTTCAGCTAGCTTTTCAGCTAGTTTTATGAAACGTTATTTTTTATCAGCTAGTTTTTCAGCTATCAGCTAGCTTTTTATTTAACAGCTAGCTTTTCAGCCATCAGCTAGCTTTTCAGCTAGTCCGCCAAACATAACCTAAAAGATTGATAATAAACGGTTATAAAACGAATATTGACAAATGAAAACATTAAAAAAAAATTAGGATTTTATCTATTTTGCTATTTAACGAAATGAGTATTTTGATTGGAACAAAGCATTTTATATTCCAAACAATATACAAAGTCGGTTTTTATTTCAATTGTACAATTACCTCCACATAAATTTCTCTTAATATGGCATCTTATAATGCTCATATATAATGTCATTTGTTATTGGTAAGTTTTTAGAGTTTTGACAATGTTGTTTTGCATATATTTAGATTTTGCATCTGATCATTTTTATTATTGTGCTTGATATATTGAATTTGGTTTATCACATAAGTCTCTTTTTAGTTGTATGTGCCCGAAAATAGGACATTTCGAACGACCATTTCATATGTCTACCCTAGATTCCAAACAAGTTCACAGCATTTTAGGAATACATCATCATATTTTGGACTAATGTAACGTCCCAAAAACTCATAACCAAAATTTCTTGTTTTTATATTAAATAAAACATCAACATGTAACATCCCAAAAATACAGGCCAAAACTTCGTTTCAATTAAGTTATTATAAAACCAACAATATAAGAAAGAATTCATAATAACATATCATGTCAAAACCAGTACGTCAATAATCAAAGCATGTCATCATAAAAACCCAATGTTCTAAATAACGCAAGGTGTGACTTGGGGGCAAGGTCAAAATTAAGCTATGTCAAGCCGTGATGAGCCATGACGTTTTTCAAGACGTGACTGTTTTATATATATTGAAAGAAATAAATCATATATTTATTGAATTTTATCAAATATATGAAGTTTTTAGAAGTGTTATATTAAGATTTAATCCAAAAAAGTTAACAAAAACTGAATTATTTTAGGCCCGACAAAGAAAAAAAAATCGTAAAAACCCGCGCCTTGAAAAAAACTCGCGCCATAATGCGATAAGGCACGCATTGACACGTTATTTGGGCGTCACGCTTAACAAACTCGCATTGGTCGTTTTCGTAACGGCCACACCACGCCTTGAGACATGCCATGACAAGCTTTTTATAACCATGTAAAAACCATATCATAGTGTAATCCCAAATATCTCGTGTGCAGAAACATAGTGTGATGCGCTGCGATCGAACCGACTCATTTCCTTTGAAAACGAAGTACCTGAAACCAAAACTGAAAACCGTAAGCACAAAGCTTAGTGAGTTCCCCCATCATACCACATGCCATACAATACACATATTGCCTAGCATACACAACATACAAAGCGGTTGTTTCACGATGGCAGCCACCACCTCACGGTGGTGGCGGTTGTTCCTTTTTGGTTCCCAATCGATCAACATATACAACATGCCCTTTCTCGAGATTTTGAACACAACCGCCACTTGTGGTGTGCGGTGACGACAACAGCACCCCTACGGCCACAATGGTGGCTAAAGGTGGTGGCTAGCGGGAAGAAGCGAAGAAGATGGTGGCGTATCAGCAATGAACGACGGCAGTGAAGATGGAGGCGAGGAATGCGCATAGCCTCCGACTAAGAAACAACAACAACGACGCCGTGATATCTCGATGGTGAAGGAAGCAGGCTCTAACGGCCAGAGATGGCGGCTACAACCCGCTTCCCTTCGTTACCGACTGAACAGCAGCATCACACGATGGTCTCCGTCTTCAACAGCGATGGTAAGACACAATGGAGGCTCGGTGGTCGGAGGGGCAAGAGATGATAGGGTGGTGGCCGGTGGTGGGAGGCATAAGGGTGGGGGTGACGGCTGCACATGGTCCCTAGGGTTAGGGTTTGCTTTGGCATAAATACTCGTCTCCACACCAAACTCGTTGCCATAACGGCAAAACTGGTCCCTCCCCATGACATTTTCTTTCAAAATAAGGCCAATATTTACCATTTAAACCCTCAGCATCAAAATCCATTACAATTTAGGTACCATATTTACCTAACAGCCCTCCACTTTGAGAATCTTTGCAAAACTAATCCAGGATTTACCTTTTAACCCCTAATTCTCAATTATGACATATTCAGCCCTTACCTTCTCTTTTCCTTTCAAATTAAGTCCCAATAATTACCACAGAGCCCCTGCCTTCATAACTATTTACAAAATAAGTCTCGAATTTACACTTTAACCCACGAATAATCCAAATAATAACTTTTGGCTCCCAAAACCAACGTCCTACTAAATATTATGTATTTTAAGTACAAGATTCATTTATTAATCTTTATCTATTTATTTACATAATAAACGGGGTGTTACAACTCTCCCCCACTTAAATTAGATTCCGTCCTCGAAATCATTCCTTACCATCCCTTATGTGCCAACCACTCAAGTATCATGGCCACAATCATGGGCACGCCCTGGCCTCTACAGGGTAACCATTACCAATCTTCGCAAAGCCCTAAAATCTATTGTCTCGAGATGTCCTGATTCCCTAACAACCCACTCATACTGAATGCTTATCTTTGAATCCAGTCTGTTTATCATTTAACAGACTACTCAACTTCTAATAGCTCGAGGTTCCCACTATAAAACCGGATCACAACCCCAATTATCCCTGCAGATCACTTATACTTAGGCGCAGCTAGTGAATGTTTTCCATGCTAAGTGACTGCTAGTGAATGTTATGGCTACCCTTGCAATCTTACAACACTTTCCATGCTAACTGACCGCTAGTGAATGCTACGGCTACCCCCGTAGTCTTACAACACTTTCCATACTATCTGACTATTAGTGAATGTTACGATTACACCTGCAGTCTTACAACATTTTCCATACTATCTGACTGTTAGTGAATGTTACGGATATCCCCGCAGTCTTACAACACTTGTCCCATCCGGTTCGAACATGCACTCGACCTAACACTCAACTGAACTTGAGCCTTAATTAAAGCTCTAACCTAGTTCTCGAAACCTGATGTCTGAGAGTCTCGAAGGTTGCCTGCTGCTCAGGCCCCCAATGAAAGGCCACCAAATTCTTGGTTAGTTGAGTCAAAGGAACCGCAATCTTGGAGAAGTCCCGTATAAATCTCCAGTAATAACCCGCTAGATCCAAGAAACTCTGAATCTCAGTTGGAGACCTCAGAATCTCCCATTGCATCAAGGCCTCTATCTTGGCCGAATCGACTAGAATAACCTTCTGGTTGACAAGGTGCCCAAGAGATTACACCTCGCGCAACCAGAACTCACATTTGGAGAACTTTACAAAAAGTCTCTCCCCCACTTAGATTTGATTAAGTCTTCAAGACACGCGAGAATTGAAGGATTCCCAATCCTTCTCACTTTATAATATCCCACTGATGACAACCTATGCTTACCAATGCTATCGATTAATCACTGGTTAAACCTTGAGATCGCCCATCCTCTGAAATCTTAAAGAGTACTCTTGAAATCTGGTACAGTCTGACACCTCAATCTACCTCCCATGCTGACAACTAGAGGCTTTAATCTTCACTCTGGCTGATGAGTCCTTGTTCCCACTTCCAATCTCACAGCACTACTGAACTCTAACCGTACACAGCCCATGTGAAAATACAATTCTCTTGAACATCCGAGCACCAACCACTTATGCAACTAATACCCGCAACTGACACTACCCTCTTCATGTTACTAGTTCTGTCCTAGAAACGGTAGTGCCTTGAACTCCAAAGTTCATCTATAGATGTGACAATAGTCAATTTTGGGTCAAGTCAAAGTCAACGAGTCAAACCGGACGACTCAATTAACCCTTGTATATTAGGTTTCACGTTATAGAATTATTATTCAATGCGCTATTTTAATGAGAAAACATCATTTGGAAAACTCGTGTGTTTGAATTTTCGTAGCCTTAACAATGCTAAACATTGAACTAAAGCGATAACACACCATTGCACACTCATCGAGAGTGTGTATGACACTAAAACATGGTTTAACGGGGTTTACAAACCTTGCGTTGCGAAGCCGGATTCTCAAAAAGTTCGTAAATGGAACCTCTCTAAATCTCTTTCACTCTATCTCTCTATTCCAAATCTCTCCCAAATCTCTCTCAAAAGTTTCCGTAACTTTTTGTAATCATTCGGCTCCTCCCGACCCTTAACCGGGTCAAAAATCGCTTAAAATGGGGTTAGAACGGGTAAAATACCCTAAAAGACCCGAAACCCCTTTACAGGGCTGAAGCCTCTTAGGGCCGAACCCCCTTGGACCGAAACCCCTACTAAGAACCGAAACCCCTGCTGAGGACCGAACCGAGAATATGACCCGAACCCGAAGGTCCTTTCGGGCCCGAACCTCGCATGATGAACCGAAGCCACCTTCGGGCCGAACTCTCCTACCTTCGCTCCATGTCCAGAAGGGACTGAACCTCGGCCAAGACCGAGAGGTCTCGCAGGAAGCCAAATCTTTCCCGGTTTTCGACTACGACTTCGTTTTGGCTTCGTTTTTCATCATTTTAATGCGGGATTTTCACCCAAAACTTTATTTTATCAATTAAAGCCTCATAATTCACTAATTCCCATGTTTTTAATACAAATATTATCCAAGAAATTAGTGGGTGAAGTACAAAAAGGTGGAGTGTTGACTTATCTTTGATTTATGACACACGCAACCACCACACCCACTCCATAACTAACCCACACACCTCCCCACCATACCTTGTCACTTACTTGAATTTTTTTTCTCTCTCTCACAATTTATTCCCACGTTCTTAGAGCTGGTCACTCATCCTCTCTCCTCATTCTCACTCACTTGCTCTCATTTCACCAAAGATCAAACTCAACTTTTATCTCTAACTTTCTCTCTCAATTTCGGGATTCCAAGGTTGATCATCAAGCTTTCTTACACTCTTGGTAAGTATAATTCACCCTCCTTGTGATAATTACACTTCATTCTACTCCAATCATAGATCGCTTATACAAATTCCATCACCTTGGTGTTAGATTCTCGAAAATCTTCTAGGCATCCTCAAGTGAATTTGAGTTGAACACTTCTCATCTCCAACACTCATCTACTGAAACCATTTAAGGTGAGTTCATAACCCAACATTTTCATGTTTTCTTAAGTTTTAAGGGGGAGAATACAAGTTAAATCATCAAAAACACAACTAAACTTTTCCAACAGCTTTCATCAGAAAAGTTGGACTTCAATCACAGACTATTTCTGACAACCTAAACATTTTAGTTTTCAAAACTGTATAATTTGCAAGTAGTTCAAGTCCTTAGCTTTAAAATTTCTACTTTCACATCTCCATACGATTTTTCTACAATTTATGGTGATTTTTATAAAACTGCCTATCATTTCAAACATCAATCTGGACCAGTCTGTGATTATGGACTTCTTCACACAAGTTATAAGTCACTAAAAATCATGAGAAAAATTATGGAGAAACTAGACTCATTTTCAAAACTCTCGGAATTTATGGATTATGATTTGGACCTTTGACGATTTTTCTACAAATTTTCTAAGAACAGTGATAGAAAATGTTATCAACAAAAAAATGCTATCAATTTCATTTCACCTTGTAACATGTTGAGCAATATGTATATCTTTATGTGATTATATGTTATTTCAATATATGACATTTTTGTCTTAGTATATAGACATACATCTGTTAACAAATGGATTTTTGCTAGATAAAGTATAGAAATGACAATTTGTTATAATCAAAGTACATCCATTACATACAAACATTTGAATAAACTATGTTTTGTATAGTTTATGTACATTACTACTACTACCCTTGTTTTGATAAACTATAATAGGTATAGTTTATGATACATTACATAATCCATACATTTCAAAAGGGTACATTTATACAAAGAGGATTTTCATTACACCACACGTATTCCGTTAATGACTTTGTGAGACAGTCGCTTCACTTTACAAATAAGTCATGTATTGTAACCAGAGTCTCCTGGAGGGAGAGCGTGATAGTTGTATATAGATCTATATTGGGTTTGACAAACCCACACCTGAGCTGCATGCAATAGCTAGACCGTCAGGTCTGAGGTGACAAACGTCATAACATTTCCGACGCTTGAAGAACGTCGTTTCAGGCCAACTAGGTCATAGCATGGTTATAATAACTCACAGAAAGCATTAACAAACATAGGAATTTACGGGAATTTCATTGAAATCAAACACGTTTATGTGATTTAAACTTACATTATTTTCTATAAGTAAGAAAGGTTACTTATACGTTTCGGTCTTTGGATATAAGACTACATTACACGTTTTAAGGAAAATATCGGATTTTTCTGGAACAAATATTACATTTACAAGACAAGGTTTTCATAATTTCATACAAAAGCTTATGAACTCACCAACCTTTGTGTTGAAACTTTTTCAAACAACTTGAATCCTTAGGAAATCACTAAACAGGTAACCAAGTACATTTTGAGGATGGGATGTTAAGGCGTCAAACATTTCATATTTTGTCAACATATTGTACTTGATTTGGAAATATGTAATTCATACAATGATGTAACTCTTTCAATTATATATATATATATATATATATATATATATATATATGTTGGTTGCGTTTGCTTGAATTACTATTGCCATTGTGGTTATGATACTATACATGAAGTCCTCCATCCTCGGATGTTTCCGCCATCCTTGGTTTGGGGGTGTGACAATAGACAATTGTAGACCACACCTGAACAATGATAGAACCCCTGAACCCTGACTTCACTGGAGAACTATCATTGTAACCCTGACCGAGGATCTTCCAAACAATACTCTAAACCCACTCCACAAGGTACGTACCTCTGTGGGTTCATCAAGGACCTTTCGGCATGCAGGATGGCATTTATGATCCTTGATAACCCAAACACTAGCAGAAAACCGACCCGAGATTTGACTTATCCAAACTCACTGACAATCCCAAAGCGATACGTTTCCCAAAATCCATCTAATAATAGTAAAAGATGACATACCCGCAACATCTAGAGGAATCCTGATCACCTTTTGCTGACATGACCAACCCCGCTACCCTGTAGCAACCTAAACCCTTGGAGCGACAAACTCCCTTGTGCACTTCCCCGTACGTGTTGTACTGACTCCAGCCCTACTGGCCTTTCACTCGATGATCAGAATTCATGGGTCTCTTCCTAGGACCCTATATTATACGCACCTAGCACAACTCTCTCTTTCCAGTGTGCTCCAAATCGATCTCGCGTCCTTGGAATTAAAAGTCATATCCTCCAGGGTCTGACACCCTACCATGCTCACTAGCTCACTTGCCAATGGCTAAGCTGCAACAACCTCTGTCCCCAAACTGGGTCACAAACTCTTCTCTGAAGCTTTTCAGATTCTCCAAGACTCTCACTGATTCGAGTATGGATCCTGTGCTTTCAGTAGTACGGGCCCTATACTACCTTCTACACCTATCCATACTTTCCTCAACAATCCTCCCGAATCCTCCAAGTCACTTCCTCAAACTGGTACACCCAAGTCTCACTAAGCCTCACTACTAACCCACTGAAAGATATCCTAGGCTTTCCTAGGTTCCCTAACTCACCCAGTCCTCAGCTGCTAAAAGATTCTCAGTAATGTCAACTAGCTACCTTATGAATATAGCCACATGCAACAGAGATCAGATAATCCTTCGAGTAAAAGACTTATCCCTAGAACGGTTAGACTCAAACGAGAGCTACACAATGGGGTCAAATCTATCACTCTGAGATTATCCATCCTGTGCCACATGTGACTTAGCATATTCACTTAATAGCTAGCTCACATTACTAGGATTCCCACAAAGAACAAAGCAAGTAGCTTTCAGACAATGGAAAATCTAACTATCATATTCTAATCAAACCTTTCTATCCTCCAATTAGGAATCTGTACATGCAATTCAGAGGCTCATACAATCAGGCATAACCTAAATAGACTATCCTCTTACTGACTGATAAGTACTAGCATGCAAGTCTACAAGCACATGCGATAGACATATAAGGCATCCTCCTAGATCCTCAACCCTAATCTAGCATGCAGTTTTAATAATCATATCATAACATAACATGTATGAGTATCTTGGGGAAATCTTACTTGAGCTCGGATGATTGCACGCATCACACACTTTTGTTCTTCTCAAAGTTTTTTCCATTTTCTCAAGCTCTTTTTATAAAAATGATTCGCTTTTGAAAAAGTTTAGTTTGAGTTCAGACACACCCGAGAGTGTATCCGAATCCCTCAAACCAAGGCATCGATACCAACTAGTAACATCCCAAAAATACAGGCCAAAAATTTCGTTTTAATTAAGTTATTATAAAACCAACAGTATAGGAAAGAATTCATAATAACATATCATGTCAAAAACAGTACGTCAATAATCAAAGCATGTTATCATAAAAACCATATCAGAGTGTAATCCCAAAGATCTTGTGTGCAGAAACATAGTGTGATGCGCTGTGATCGAGCCGACTCCTTTCCTTTGAAAACGAAGTACCTGAAACCAAAACTGAAAACCGTAAGCACAAAGCTTAGTGAGTTCCCCCATCATACCACATACCATACAATACACATATTTCCTAGCATATATGGGTGTTGGCCTCCCCTTCGGTATCTTTGAACCGGTAGCCGGGAGCTAAGATCCCCTTCGATATCTTTCAACCGGTAACCGGGAGCTAACCTCCCCTTCGATATCTTTCAACCGGTAACCGGAAGCTAACCTCCCCTTCGGTATCTTTCAACCGGTAACCGGGAGCTAACCTCCCCTTCGGTATCTTTCAACCGGTAATTGGGGACTATTTCACCCCTACCACTACCACATAATAACATAACATAAACATATTACTAGGCATGCATGGGTTCTGCTGACCCCTTCGGTATCTTTCAACCGGTATCCAGGGACTATTTCACCCCTACTACTACTAACATGTATCACAGAGCATCCTAGCACACAAAAATAACAGATGGGGGCATACCACATAATTATCACAAAGACAATCATCTAACAAATAACTCCTACTATTGGCCCGAGATTGTGGCCTTAGACCAACTTCTACTGGAAGGTAACTCACTTCACATTGCCGAAGTCCCGTAGACACAATCCCAGCTGCTGGAAGACAGATTCCCGAAGAGTCAATATCAAAACATCAACCTATTTATTAATAATTGGGTTCCAACACAAAAATCGTAAGTCCAAGCTTGGGGTAAAAGACTGCTTTTACGCCTATCTTAGCTTGATTCAACTCAAGGCCCAATCCAAAGGCCCAAAAGTTAAACTATGAATCAAAGCCCAACATATGGCCCAATTTTCCAAATTGGGCCCAACCTTTACATGGTCTTATTCTAAGGCCCAACCATTTAGTCCAGTCTAAACATTTGGCATTTCTAATGGCCCAACTTCTCATAACCATGAAGGCCCAATTATGGCCCATCTATGGCCCAATTTTCCAAATTGGGCCCAAACATCAACATATTTCAGTCCATATGATTATTCTTGGATGGCCCATCAATTACCCAATCATCAAGGCCCAATAGTAAACCCAAGTGAAATTAGGGTTTCACATAAAATGATAATTAGGGTTAAGTATTTCTCACTTAACCCATTAAGGACTTAATCCATTAAGTCCATCACTCTTCTAAATAAATCATATGGTGTGATTGGGCTTAATACAAAATTCCATTCCAATGGCCCAAATGTGGGTCGCGATAAGTCCAAGCCCATAAATCCAACATTAGGGTTTTCTAAACCCTAATTAGGGTTTCCAATCCCATCTTAGCCCAATAGGCCCAATAGCTAGGTCTTTTGATCAATTAGGGTTCATTAGGCTCATTAGTCACATGTTTGGGCTTTTAGGTCAATTAGGGCTTCATTGGGCCCATTAGGGTTTCATTGGGCCCACTAGGGTTTATTAGCCCCATTAGGGTTTTAGGCCCAATAGGGTTTTAGTCCCTTTGCCCAAACATCCCAAACAAGTCACAATACGAACGAGGCACACCGCCACCCGACACGGTGGTCGGTGGCGGCCCAATAGGCCCAATAGCTAGGTCTTTTGATCAATTAGGGTTCATTAGGCTCATTAGTCACATGTTTGGGCTTTTAGGTCAATTAGGGGTTCATTGGGCCCATTAGGGTTTCATTGGGCCCACTAGGGTTTATTAGCCCCTTAGGGTTTTAGGCCCAATAGGGTTTTAGTCCCTTTGTCCAAACATCCCAAACGAGTCACAATACAAACGAGGCACACCGCCACCCGACATGGTGGTTGGTGGCGACAGGAGGCAGCAACCACCACCTCACGGTGGTGGTTTTGAGTTTCTTTCCATTATTCCATTTTTTGTTACAATTTAAAATGAAAATACAAAAAGTAACACACACACTAACTAACATAAACACACACACACACACATGGTGGCACATGGTGGTGGTGGTTCTTGGTTTTCCGACCAAGCTACACTATACATACAAACACACCAAAGAAAACAAAAACACACCCATCCATACTTCCGTTTGCAATCATCCAGCCACCCTCCTGGTGGCATATGGAGGCGACAGCGGCTGTTTCACGATGGAAGCCACCACCTCACAGTGGTGGCGGTGGTTCCTTTTTGGTTCCCAATCGATCAACATACACAGTAGGCCCTTGCTCGAGATTTTGAACACAACCGCCACTTGTGGTGTGCGGTGACGGCAGCAGTAACCCTACGGCCACAACGGTGGCTAATGGTGGTGGCTAGCGGGAAGAAGCGAAGAAGATGGTGGCGTAGCAGCAACGAACGATGGCAGTGAAGATGGAGGCGAGGAATGTGCATAGCCTCCGACTAAGAAACAACGGCAACGACGCCGTGATATCTAGATGGTGAAGGAAGCAGGCTCTAACGGCCAGAGATGGCGGCTACAACCCGCTTCCCTTCGTTACCAACTGAACAGCAGCATCACACGATGGTCTCCGTCTTCAATAGGGACGACAAAACATAACGGAGGCTCAGTGGTCGCAGGAGCAAGAGAGGATAAGGTAGTGGTCGGTGATGGGAGGCACAAGGGTGGGGGTGACGGTTGCACATGGTCCCTAAGGTTAGGGTTTGCTTTGGCATAAATACAAGTCTCCACACCAAACTCGTTTCCATAAGGGCAAAACTGGTCCCTCCCTATGTCATTTTCTTTCAAAATAAAGCCAATATTTACCATTTAAACCCTCAGCATCAAAATCCATTACTATTTAGGTACCACATTTACCTAATAGCCCTCCACTTTGAGAATCTTTGCAAAACTAGTCCATGATTTACCTTTTTACCCCCCAATTCTCAATTATGACATATTCAGCCCTTCCCTTCTCTTTTCCTTTCAAATAAAGTCCTAATAATTACCACGAAGCCCCTCCCTTCATAAATATTTACAAAATGAGTCTCGAATTTACACTTTAACCCACGAATAATCCAAATAATAACTTTTGGCTCCCAAAACCAACACCCTATTAAATATTATGGATTTTAAGGCTAGGATTTATTTATTAATCTTTGTCTATTTATATACATAATAAACAGGGTGTTACACAACCAAAAATGTTTATAAAAACCATTGGGAAATCATAGTGTATCCATAATCATTTAAAAAAAATCAGAGTGAAATAAGTGAAAAGTCATGGTGTGTGTGATGTGTTCATCCCGAGCTCTACCCATTTGATATGAAAGTACCTGAAACATAAACTGGGAATCGTAAGCACACAGCTTAGTGAGTTCTACAAAATACCACATACCATACATATATATAGCAGTTCAAGGCTATGTCGTGTCTACTTTAACTCAACTCTATTTCAAATCATATGTCTGCACAAGGTTGTACCAGGTCTATTTCACCCTTGAGTCTATTTCAACTCATATGTCAGCACAAGGCTGTATAGGATCTATTTCACTCCACATACATATAGCAAACAAACATATAGACATACAAGACATACAACCGGAATCAAAAATACTACAAGCACATACAATCCCTAGTGTCCTAGAGTATAATGAGCAAACTCACCTCAGTCTATTGCCAGTCAAATAGATGCTCGGGCTGCTGAATCGGAGAATCCCCACACTAACTAATCAAATAAGACCCTGATTAATAATCAGGTCATAAACCATAATCGGGACTTAATTAACTAATCTCGAATCCCCAGGATAAAAGACCATTTTACCCTTCCCTCAATAGGCCCAAAAGCTGTGGCCAAACTCAAAGGCATAATAGCCCAATTCGTAAAGGAAAATCAAAGCCCAATGTGGGCCCAAATTCTAGAAGGCCCAATGCCTAACAATGACCCATAATCAGAAAGACTTGTGGCCCAACATCCTAAAGCCCATAGGCTTCCCAAAAGTTAAAAGTCCACCTAGTCATGAACGCTAAGCGTTCCCATAGTATGCCCAGCGTACTAGGTGACTACACCAAGTCGGGGATCCAAACGTATACCCGCAGCATACACTTGCGTATACCCGACGTATGCACCCATTAAGCCCTTAATGCTTGCTACCAAACGTCTATATTTCAGATCCAAACCTTGAGGAGCATCTTAATCCATAAAGTCATTAACTTGGAGCCTTTGAATGGCTTGAATTGACCCAAACTTAGATTTAGCATCTTACTTTCACCAAATTGACATATACTCAAGCATGGTTGATCCTCAACCATCAATATTCTAACATTATGGACTAGGGAAGTAAGAAACATCAAGAGGATCAACTCATAACTTCTGGAGTGGTAAAATTCCACTATAGCTCATTTATGGGACGAAAAAGTGACCAAAACTCCACAAAAACTAGATCTAAGCATAAAATGAGCAAGGTCAAAGCTTTATACCTCAATGAATCTGGAAATGATAAGTGAAATCTGTATCTACAGGATCATCCTTGATCAAAGCTCATTCTCCAAGTTTCTTCTTCTTCAAGGCTCACCAAACACCCACTAAAACACACACAAAGGGGTCAAATCACTATTATTTGATATACTAATTAATACATTAAATACATGAAAAAATATAAGCGACACGGTGATTGTGACCAAAGCGTTGTCATTTCCCACACGTACAATTATTGTCTTGTAGATTGACAACAAGGTACTTCATACCATCTTGTACTTGATTACTGAAGTTGTTGATGGGATGTACCTTCCAATGGGGTGATTTAATCACAACACCATTCTCCATACCATCTTGTAGATTGACAACACACTTCTACATCCAGCTTTTAAGTATCTGTTGTGTATAAGGGATAATTTCATGATAAAGGTTCGCAAAAAATATATTAGGATTATTTTCATATGATGTTTAAAAAAAATTATATACAACGATAGTTATATTTTTACATGTGAAGTTTCAGAGTTTAGAAAACCAACATTCTTTCGTGTCACAACAAACCTCAATGAGAGGCATTATAAGTACATATTTTTCATATGTCAGTCATGTGTACACAAATTCCTAAATATTACACGTTGGTATATTGAGACACATCCAGTAGAACCAATCACTATCCTATTTATTGTGACCAATATTGTTAAGCTAGTTACACTGCTTCACAATTTCACATTGCAGCTTCGAAATTGGGCATTATATACCTTTGACATGTCTTTCGGAACAAAACTCCACTACTCGATTGCTTTAGTCTTATATCACTAGTTTATAAAAAAATTCTAAGAACAAACCATGTGATATGTATTTGAGAAGATATGTCTAATGCTAATGTGTCACAGCTCCGGATGGCGAAAGAAACCTCGGGCTGTGCGACATTTTTATGTGGTACACAATTATTGAATATATTGAACAATACAAAAAATATATAACACAAACATTACTTTTATTCAGTAGATAGTAGGTTACATCATTGTTTGTAGTATAAGCACACATCACTTCCTAACATAAACTTAAACAACCAGAGAACAAACGGTTCTTCCAACCGATCCCTTGGTGACTTATCCCTTCTCACTGCCACTTCCACTGCTTATTTTCCTAAGAATGCATGTGGTTTTGAAAATGTCATCATAATGTTGGTGAGTTCACAAGTTTTAATCCATTGAAATACTGTTTCTAGTATAAGATGTTTATTGATACATGAAAGTGAACCTCTAGCAATCCGAAGCCAAGCCAGAACTCAAGTCCAAGTGCATTCCGAGGTTGATGAGTTCCGAAATGGAGTATGTTCCAAAGTGAATACATAACTGAGAGATACATAGTTTTCAGTGCCATTTTGAGTCTCTATTAGCATTTAATGTTTCTTGTCCTTTAGCATTTATTTTATTGTAAAGATCATGGTACAATACAGAGAAAATCTTGTATGTCAGCTTTTTGACTTCTCAGATTTACATTCTCCATGTGGTCTTGTATTTTGTCATTTTATCTCTCATTGTCTATTTAAGGAGATGAGTTTTCCATGAATTGTAACTTTTAAGCAGTATTTTCTTACATATCAAATACTAAGTATCTTGCAAGTCAAATCACTTTCTCCATCATTCTCATTGTTCTTAAGTTATATTTACTTTGTTCATACTCATTTTATCTTAATTGAATATTTGTTTAATACTTTGTTGATCTTCATACTTCGACACACGGCTGGTTTATCAGACTTGACTGGACCTAAATATTAGCAATACACATTAATCTTAAGTTAATTCAAGGTTTGAGTTTTCAAACCTTGTCCACGCAGTAATTCTTGCACTTTCAATTGGTATCATAGCCTAAGTGGCTGTCCTTTGAATCCATAAGAACATATTATAATTGATCTGAGATACCTTGGTATATCAATCATTTTTGTGTTGTAACATCCCAAAATATGGTCCCAAAATTTCATGTTTTTATAATAGAGAAAATAGAATTATCCAACATCATCCAAACATTTCAAATAAAAACCAATGTAACAATTGCCATAAAATCAGAGTAAAACATTATGTGCGGAATCTCAAAGGTGTGTGCGATGCATTCAACCCAATCTCTTCCCTTTACAACCAGAAGTACCTGAAACATAAACTAAATCCAATAAGCACAAAGCTTAGTGAGATCCCCAAAATATAACATACCATACATACCATTAAATAATGAGATACGGGCCCCGTCCACACTCAGATAACAGTGAGATATGTGCCCCTCCCACAATCGAATAACGGGCCCTGCCCAATGAGATATGGTCCCTGCCCACACTTAAATAGTAATGAGATGCGGTCCCCACCCATACTAAGATAATAATGACATACAGGCCCCGCCTACACTCACATAACGGGCCCCGCCCCAGAGACATACATATACAAGTACATAAAAGTATCACACATACAACAAGTATAATAACATAACTAAAAGAGGGTCGGCCTTGGTTCCTTAGACCCACTAAACCCAGTGAGGAAACTCACCTGGAAAAGTTGAATCTCACAGAAGGAAATCTCTAATTGTTGTCGTGACGACTCCCGAGCTATCTGTGCAAAATAACATCCAATCAAAATCCAATATTCCATATTAGGGTAAAATGACCATTTTACCCATGGCCTAAATTGGTTCATAACTAAGGTCCAAAACAATAACATAAAAGGTCCATCACTAGATAATCTTCCAAAGGCCACTAGTAGCCCACTTATGGCCCAATTTTCCAAATTGGGCCCAAACTCCCTCTAATGGCCTTTACCCTAAAGTCCAAACATATACATAGTCTAAAAACCTGATTTTTGATGGTCCACTAAATCCCAAAGCAACAAGGTCCAAGAAAATGGCCCAAGGAAAGCCCACTTTTGGATCGAACGTTAGGCTTTCGTCACCATTCAACAGATCGCGAGCCTCAGCCAGAACGTTCGGCGTTCCTCAACCCAACGTTGGGCGTTCGCACACTGATGCCCAAAAGTTCTTATTAAGCACTTAATACCTAAAGCCACACAACTAGAACCTAGATCCAAGCCCTAAAGATCATCTAGAACCATAAAGTCACTAACTTGGTGGCTTTGCATGCCCCAAAAGGTCTCAACTTTAAGATAGCATTCAACTTTCGTAAAAAAGGATTAATCTCATGCATGGGGCTTATACAACTCTAAAGATGCAAAGTTTATGAATCTAAAACATCATAAATGCCAAGAGAAGCAACTCAAAGCTCCTAGAGTGATCGTAACTACAAGATCTCAACCATGGGACCAAAAAGGTACCAAAATCCATAAAAACTTAGATCTAAGCTTGTAATGAGCAAGTTTAGAGATTTATAGCTTAAATATGCTGGAAATGGAGCAGAGAACGAAGATCTATAAGCTCCTACTTGAACCACCAACTTGCACCAAGCTTCTCTTCCTTGAATGAGCTTCAAACACACACAATGAGCTAACAACACTCAAGGAGGGTCTAGGGTTTCGAGATTAGGGTTTGAGGCTATGGAGATTGTAAATGAGGCTAACACCTAGGACTTAAAGTGTTTAAATAGGTCTTAAACCCTAAAAATTAAGCTTTGAGCTCCACATGTAAATGCCCTGCATTCCCCAAAGGAGCTCCCCAAGTTTGAGCTCTACCTCCGAAAGTCCAATCTTGGAAAGAATGGTCCCTCCTCTCCCACAAACTTTCAAAACAAGGTCAAAAAGCAATAACTTAATACATGAGGGACCAAAAATGAATAACACCTGGATTGGACGTTACATGTGTTCATTATAAAAGTTATTCTATATACCACTTCTGCTCTAATACTTTAACTTTAATGGCTGCTCCTAATCAAACTCAACAAAAGTATTCAATGCAAATAGCAAATAGCGTTGGTTTCCCAACGTATGCCCCATTTCTAGTTGTTGAAAAGTATGATCATTGGAAAGTTAGAATGGAGAGATTTTTACTTAGTAAGGAAAAAGGTGAAGAGATATGAAGATCTGTGAAAGAAGGTCCTCATGTTCCGATATGACAAATGTTTAGAGATGCAGCTGCTACTCTCATAGGTCAAGAAGAACAACATCCAACACTTCTTACTATATCAAACATCGAAAAGGTTCATGTAGATCAGATTGCATTCTTAGAGATGGTGTTTGGTGTTCCTTATTCTCTCTTTGAGAACCTTAAGTTGTGCAAATATGCCAAAGAGATTTGGGACACTATTCAAGACTTGTTTGAAGGGTACGAGAACACGAAGAATAAGTGTTTGACTTCTGTCGTCATCAAATTTGATACTTTACCACAACTCCGAGTGAATTCGTAGCCTCTGCTTCGAATCGGTACAAGATCATTGTGAACAACATAACTACACATGGTATAGTCAGAACTCCTCTCGAGTACAATTTGAAGTTCATCAATAGCTTCTAAAAAGGATGGGGGAACTCTAAGTTGTGTCTTCAGAGTAATGGATCTCTGAAGAAACTGAAGCTCTATCAGCTATTTGACAAACTGCTAGGCCATGAATCCAACATTGCTCAAACGTTAAGAGAACTGTCAGGAGGTATTCTTGCCTTAGTTATTTGTGTTAACCCACTAATTCCAAACCATTTGTGTTAGATCCTTTTGGAACTATCCCACATGTTTTACCTGTTAACCAACACTTCCCACTTCACCTACTCCACCTGCTCTAAACCATTCATTTGAATAAAATCTTGCTCTCAATTCATTTGAGTCCGAACTTCGTTTCCAACAAGAAAATTCACACTATTGTCTATGAAGTACAAACGTCCTTGGAATCTCAGTCAGAAACCTTTTCAAAACTAATTTCAAGCTCCTCATCAAAGCAATCCTCAACCCTTCCCTAAACCTTCAGAAAATCCACCTGCATACCGACCCAAAATCCTAAATTACTCCTCGAAATCCCAGGAAATTCTGAAATCAATCAAGCCCAATATAGTTTGTCATAAGTGTGATCTCAGTAACCACTTTGCAAAAGACTGTTTGGCTGAAACTTCTAAAAAACTGAAGGTAAAAGATTCTGCCTACTATGCTTGAAGAACATAAGAACTTGCAGAAAGTGAAAAAGCTTTTGTTACCACCATGTCAAGAAATTTTGATAAGTACTGGTCTTTTGGTGATGAGGATGAAGTGAGATCTGGAAGGAACATGTGTCTTATGGAAAGACAGTCGATCGGGTGTGATGAAGGCTACTGGCCTTCAGGTTCAGAAGAAGATTATGACGCTACCGAGCCAAACTTTTGCTACATGGCAACGAACGATCCACCCGTCTAAAGCATCATCCAATAGGTAAAATCCATGATCACTGACAATAATTTTGATTTATCTGTTTGTGAACCCTATCTAACTTAGATCGAATCAGATATGCCAGTTAGTCATAGAGCCTATGAGTCTGCCATAGAAGTTAGTGAGAAGCTGTATAGTGAATTGTCTCATCTTAGATTACGTTTTGAAGATCGCAAGCTTAAGATTGAGTCTTTAGCAAGGGGAACTTGTAATGACTAAGGATGAATGTATCATTTTGAAAGAAAAATTTGAAATCACTTTTTGTGAAAGGAATATCCTAGTTACTGATAATAAATGTCATAATGCCAAGATTGATGTTATGTATAACTCTATTCACATTCTTGAAGGAAACAAGTGGATGACACATAATTTTCGTCACCCATGGTCTAAAGCACTAGGTCTCGGGTTGTTCGTCCCTTGAAGGAACTTCAAAATCTAACGTTTATGGCATACATTCTAAACTATACTCATTCAGATACGCCTTTCTCACCATTGTTTCCCTTTTTGAGACTTCAGACCAATTCCAATCTCTGATTTCTAAGTTCAAATCTATCATTGTTAAATGTCTTTATTCCATGTCTCTTCCGCCTCTGATATCCTTGGACTTGAATCAGTCTTCGGATTCATTCCTTGACACAACTTTACTAGAGTTTAGATTTTGAACTCCGGCCCTCTAAACAATTGTATTGTTAAAGAAATCATTCCCGAGACAAATGGACATAACTCTGAAAAATACAAATTCGTTTGGGCGTTATTAGATAGTGATGTCGATGAAGAACTTATGTGTGACGATTCATCTGAATCTTGTATATCTAACTCCAATGTGATTTAGAAATCAACTCTAGTGCTAATTAAGCCTAGTTTCAACAATCCATCCACTGGACAAACTTCCAAGTCATCATCTGACTCTCACTAAAAACATTGGCTGAATAAGAAAGACATTGTTTACCTAAAGACCGAAGCTAAGAATTCCCTTAAGAAAGAAATTAGGTCTATCTAAGATTCCAAATTCAATGAGAAGTTCGAGAAGAAAGTGTCACGAATAGTTAGTCCAGCCACTAGGAACCATAATGCCTTTATGCCTGTTAGGACCCTTAAGAGGCTATCTAATCCTCCTTGTTCGGTTGTTCAAATAAAATCTGAAAATAATAGTCCAAAAAAGGTCATTGTTGAGACTCCTTCTGTGAAAACTGACCCTCCTCATACAGTTTCTTCTATGTTTATTGCTAAATCCGATGGCATGATTTTTAAACAAAAACAATTTTCGAAACCAAATGTGCCTTCGAAAGCAGCAAGCAAAGGACAAGTTTCTAGGAACATTGTTGTTCAGAAATCTTCAAAAGATTCAAAACAAATTTTTGAAAGGAAAGTAAAAAAGTTTGAAAACACATCTCTAATATCTGTCAACACAGTGATTCCTACAACATCTCGGAAAACTGTTGATCTGAGAAAAGTAGTATCGAAACAACCTTTCGTTGAATATGATTTTTGGATAAATGAAAAGACCTTGACATTCTTCTTCTTTCCTAAAGAGTCTCGGAAATCACAAACCAAGTCCAAAGCCCATGTCGAAGTCCCTAAATCTAACTCGGAGCCCAAAAACTCCAAAAGTCATTGATTTTGTAGGCACTTTGTGCTTTGAAACAAGATACAATATGGTGTATTGATAATGCTTGTTCCATGTACATGACTGGGCAGAAAGACTTTATGTGTGATTTGAAGCTCGCTCCGAACGTTGGTTACGTGACATACGACAACAATTCAAATTCACAGATTCGAGGTTATGCCGTCTTGACCAATGAAAATTTATTTGTCTCTAATGTGATCTCAAGACAACCTGATTAGTGTAGCTCAACTCATTGAATCAAACCGAAGAGTTGAATTCTGCAAAAAGCATATTTACGTTATAACAGAAGACCGGAAAGAATGTCTAATCAAATCTGATCGCATTAAAAACATCTGTTCTTTAAACATCAACATGATCATTAGAAAACCTCAACTCCGTCTTCTTTCAAAGGCCGTTCATGATGTAAGTTGGCTATGACATCGAAGGCTCACTCATCTCAACTTTTGATACATGAATGATCTTGTTTCTGGTGAAATGGTCTGAGGTTTTCCACTCCTCAAATTCCAAAATGATCATCTTTGTATTGCATATGAATTTGGGAAGTGATCCAATAAAAGTCATCATGTTATCCTTGAAAATTCAATTTCAAAACCAGTAGAACTTCTTCATGTCGATCATTGTGGATCATCCACCATTGAAATTATGCATCACAAAAAGTATATTCTTGTGATTGATGATGACTACACAAATTTTAGTCGGGTGTTCTTCCAAAGGCTAAAATCCAAAACAGTCTCTAAGATCATTAACTTCATTAAAGGAATTAAAGTTCTTGTCAAATTTCTTATTAGAAGAATTCGAAGTGACAATGGCTTTGAATTCACCAATGCCACCATTGATAAATTCCTCTTCGACAAAGGCATCGACCACAATTTCTCTACTCCCTACACTCTTCAATAAAAATTGTGTGGTTGAAAGAAGAAACCGAACTCTTGTTGAAGCCACTCGATCGATGTTGAACTTTGCAAACCTTCCTCTTTATCTTTGGGCTGAAGCTGTCTACCTTGTTTGCTTCACTCATAATCGAAGCATCATCAATCGTCATCTTAACATGACACCGTATGAAGCCATGAATGGTCGAAAGTTGAGTATCTCGTTCTTACACGTTTTCAATGGTAGATGCTTTATCAAAAACAACTATGATCAGCTCACCAAGTTTCAACCAAAAGCCAATGAAGCAATCTTTCTGGGATACTCAGCCAAATCTAAAGCCTACAAAGTTCCAAATCGTAGAACTCGTGTACTTGAAGAAATCTTTGATGTAACTTTTGATGATAATTTTGTTCGGAAATCAAATCCAACTCATGTTACAACTCACATCATGGAGTCTTATGCTCCACCTCCTAGGTCTCCGAATCCCCAAATCATCCATGAAGTCAACTTCGAAAGCCTGTTCGGACGATTAGAAATTGCTCCTGACTTGGAATCTCGATCAAGACTGTCCTCATCAGTTGAAGCTTTGATTTCTCAAAATGTCTCTGGTCCTACACCCACCTTTCCTCAATTTGATTTCGATCCATTTCAACCTTCTCAGGTTGAGAGGGAGAATAGTCATCCAACCCTCTAATCAAATATTGATGGATTGCAAGATGCATCAGATCAAGTCGCAGAATTTGATCCCATTCCAAACAACAATGAAGACGATGCCAACTTATTTGACTTTCCGAATGATGACAATGCCAACATATCTATTTCAGAAGTTCAGGGGGAGCATCATCCTCAAATTCAAACTGTTTAGTGGGAGCAACAAAACCCTATTGTTTATACCAGACCAACCGCTGCACAAGAACTTCCGAGATTGCACATCTGGATAAAGGATCATCCTCCAAATCAAGTCATTGGAAATCTCAATGCTGGTGTTCAAACTCGATATACTACCAACATTCAAAATGAGTGTCACTTCTTGGCATTCATATCAACGATTGAACCAAAATCCATTAAGGAAGCTTTAGAACATGTTGATTGGGTTACATCCATGTAAGAAGAGTTAGCAGAATTTAACAGAAATCAAGTGTGGGCTCTTTTCCCTCTTCCTCAGGATCAGCCTATTGTTGGCACAAGACGGGTCTTTCGAAACAAACTTGATGACGCTAGAGTTATAATCAGAAACAAAGCGAGATTGGTGGCCAAAGGATTTACTCAGATCGAAGGACTTGCCTACGAAGAGACTCTTGCTCTTGTTACTCGTCTTGAAGCCATCCATATATTTCTCACTTATGCAGCTCACAAAGGCTTTAAAGTTTACCAAATAGACGGTAAAAACTCATTTCTCAATGATGAACTTGAAACTGAAGTGTATCTTCAACAGCCCCTGGTTTCGTAAATCTTTCATATCCAAACTATTGTTACAGACTTCAAAAAGTTGTTTATGGCCTTAAGCAAGCTCCACACCCCTAGTATGAGACTCTTACTAATTTTCTGACATGTTCCAATTTTTAAAGAGGATTTCCTGATCCTACCTTGTCCTGAAGATCGAATGGAAACCATCTCATGTTAGTCCAAATATATGTTGATGACATCATCTTTGGATCCACGGATTCAACAATGGTTGCTGATTTCACAAAGTTAATGATTAGTCGATTCCAAATAAGCATGAATCGTGAATTAAGTTTCTTCCTCTGAATTTAAATCAAGAAAACCAACAGAGGAATCTTTATTCATCAATATGAATACATTTCCGAACTTTTGAAAAAGTATTCAATGTACATATGTGCCTCTGCAAAGGTTCCAATGGGTCTCGGTCACAAGATCTTCTCAGACCCATTAGGTGTTGTTGTTGATCAGAAGAAGTATAGGGGAATGATTGGATCGTTACTCTACCTTACTGCAAGTTGTACGGACATCATGTTCTCTACATATATGTATGTTAGATTCTAAGTTAATCCAAATATGTCTCATCTTCTGGCTGTCAAACAAATTTTCGGATACCTCAAAGGAACAAAGAAACTCGGAATTTGGTATCCAGAAAATGAAAGTTTCCTTCTTCAGGTATATTCTAACTCAAACTGTGGAGGTCTTCCACTAGATATAAAGAGCACTTCTGGAGGTTTTCAATTTTTGGGTGGAAGATTGGTTAGTTGGTCATCCAAGAAACATAATTGTATTTCTCTCTCAACAGCCGAATCAGAATGCATCGCTGCTGCAAGCTGCACTTCTCAAGTTCTTTGGATGAAATCTCAGTTACTGGACTATGGTTATCGATTCCAACAGATTCCAATCTATTGTGACTCTTAAAGTGAAATTACGATTTCTCACAATCTAATCCAACACTCCATGACTAAGCACATTGATATTCGGTACCATTTCATTAAAGATCATTTTTAAAAGGAAATATCGAACTCATTTTTGTTCCATATGAAGATGAAATTGTTGATGTAACGCCTCAAAAAGAAGACCCAAAATTTTCATTTTTCAATTAAAAAACAATATCCCAAAACATCATCACAAATCCTAAGCGGAATAATTGTATAAAACACATCATAAAATATCATAGTTATTATGAAAAGCGAAACAATATCGTGTGTGTACTACAATCACCCCGAACTCTTCCCTTTTGCACCGGAAGTACCTGAAACATAAACTGAAAACCCTAAACACAAAACATAGTGAGTTTCCCCAAATACCACATACCACATATCTCAAACATATAATGGAGCCCGCTCGATGAGTGTAATGGACCCCACCCAGACTCGCATAACGGCCCCCGCCCACTGAGTATAACGGGCCTCGCCCTACCTCGCATAATGGGTCCCGCCCAGTATACAAACATACAAGTATAACCAGTAATAACATACAGATTACCCATTGGGCCTCGCCCACTAAGCATACAAGCACATACACATGCAAGAGTTATGCAGACATCTAGCACCCTTATATTAATAAACCATGGGTCGGCATTGGTGCCTTCGACCCGTTAAACGCAGTAAGGAAGACTCACTTAAGACTGCTAAACCTCACAAATAAATATCTGGTGTTGGTCCGCTAAAATCCCCGTGCTATCAATCACAAAATAATGTGCAATTAATAACTGGAACCCAACTCATACTAAGAGTCCAAAATAGGGTAAAAGACCATTTTACCCTTTACCTAACTTGGCCCAAGACCAAAGCTCAACCCAATTACTTAAAAAGATCCAATTCCAGAAATAGACACCTAAAGCCCAATTATGGCCCAATCTTCTAAATTGGGCCCAAACCCCTTCGTGGGCCTTCATCCAAAAGAATCCAAACTAGAAATCTGATGGCCCAAATAAATCCCTAAACTCCTAAGGTCCACACATTGGCCCAAAACCTAGAAGCTCAAAATCAAATCCCACTTGCTCAGTATGTTGGGCGTACTCAGCTCGTACGCTTAGCGTACATGCTCTGGGGCTAGTACATGCAATGTACCAGCTTGTTCGCCTAGTATACTCCCCAGTTGGCCACCCCACGTATATTAATCCATTCAGACCTTACTCCATAATCTCAGATATAGTCCCAAAAGATGATTTATCACATAAAGTTGGCAACTTTATGTGCATGCATGGCTTAATGGGGCTTTAGAGCTCAAAAGAGCTTAACCAAGGGTCTTGGCACATGCATGAGTCCATATACACCATAAAGTTTGCATTTTTATGCTTAAGGGACCCTTAAAATATCCAGATCTAAAAGGTTAAGCTTCTGAAACAGCCTTAACTCACAAGAACCAACCAAAAGGGACCAAAATAGCCATAAACAAGCCTAAAAGAAGATCTATACAAGGAGTTAAGAAGTTATGAAATTTATACCCCGTCATGTAATGAAGAAGCTAAATCTGGATCTCTAAGATCCTCTCCAAAGAATGATTTTTCAACCTTCTTCTACCACTTCAAGATGCACAAAATCACACCAGGGTTCTTTACAAGAGCTCAAAAGCACCACACAAAGGCTAAGGGACGAAATTAGGGTTTTGACTTTTGAAGATATGGAGGCTGGTCTAAAATGTCCAGGAGGTAGGTTAAGGAAGCTTAAATAGGCACAAACCCTAAAAATTAGGGTTTGTCCCAAGCCAACCTACGCCCCACACAACCCACATACACCCAACGTACGTGTTCTAAACATCTCAAGTGGTACTTAGAAGTCTGAAGCTGGCTCCAAAATGCCTATCTATTTCTGTTTGACGAAGCCAAGTGAGGAGTTATTTGATTACTAAGTTCACTTAGGGGGAGACTGTTGATACATGAAAGTGAACCTCTAGCAATCCGAAGCTAAGCCAGAACTGAAGTCCAAGTGCATTATGAGGTTGATAAGTTTCGAAATTGAGCATGTTTTGAAGTGAAGACATATCTGAGAGACACATAGTTTCTAGTGCTATTTTGAGTCTGTATTAGCATATAATGTTTCTTGTCCTTTAGCATTTGTTTTATTGTAAAGATCATGGGACAAGATTGAGAAAATCATGTGTGTCAGCTTTTTGGCTTCTCAGATTTACATTCTCCATACAATCTTGTATTTTATCATCTTATCTCTCCTTGGATATTTAAGGAGATGAGTTTTCCATGCATTGTAACTTTTAAGAAAAATCTCTTTCACATCAAATACTAAGTATCTTGCAAGTCAAATCACTTTCTCCATCATTCTCATTTTTCTTAAGTTATTTTTTACTTTGTTCATACTCATTTTATCTTACTTAAATATTTGTTGAATACTTTGTTGATCTTCATACTTCGAGACAAAACTGGTTTACTAGACTTGACTGGACCTAAATATTCACAACAAACATTGATCTTAAGTTAATTCAAGGTTTGAGTTTTCAAACCTTGTCCACGCACTAATTCTTGCACTTTCAATATTTGTTTATGAATATGAATTTGGTTAGTTATACTAGAATATTATTATCTTTAATATGGTTAGTATATTAATGTTATAACTTCTCTTTTGTAGTCATCCCTTTCATATACTTCTGTTATAAGATATTTACCATTTTCGCATATTGGTGTATATTATTCCTACTTCAAGGCGTTCCCCTTTAGGTGGGTTATTTAGTTAAGGTTGATTGAGCATAGTTACAGTGAGTTCCTATAAAATGAGCTTTCGACTTGATATTTTCCCCGAATGACGCCTCATCAGACGTCGTAAAATAGTTAGAAAGTTTTGTCTGTTGTGATTCGACCATTAAGATTGTAGCTAGCAACTGCAGGTCGGGGTGTCAACCCAGTATAGATCTATACATATCATTCTCATTCACTTAAGATTCAACGATTATAGGCCGACGTCTGATGAAGCGTCGTGTGGGGCAAAGTTCAAGTCGAAAGCTCACTTATAGGAACTCATTGTAGCTATGTTTAGTTAGCCTTAACTAAATAACCTACCTAAAGGGGAACTCATTGTAAAATAGTTTAAAAATTTATGTCTGCTATGATTCGACCATCAAGGTTGTAGCTAGCAACCGCGGGTGGAGTGTCAACCCCGTATAGATCTGTACATATCTTTCTCGCTCACTTAAGATTTAACGATTATAGGTCGAGGTTAGCTGAAAACTAATCGTCTAAAGGATGAATTGTAACGTTCTCATTGGGCAACAATTTTTTTAGCCTTAGTGGATACTTCTTGTTTATCGGTTTTATTATTTGTAATTTTAGCATTCTTCGTTTTGATTCTTTCCATAATTATACTAATATATATACTTTACTTTTATATATATATATATATATATATATATATATATATATATATATATATATATATATATATATATATATGTATATATATATATATATATATATATATATATATATATATATATATATATATAATAGTTTAGATATTTTGATAGGATATTCGGGCGGAGTATCGACTAAATGTTATATTTTAGATTTGACCAACCTAACGACTGGGTACTATGTTACCCTAGAGATTTGGTCAGAATAATGACTACGTATAATATTATCATAGGCTTTGGGAAGAGAAAATATTATCCTAAAGTTTTGTGGAACATAACTACTGGGCATAATATTATTATTCCTAATACATGGGCATATTAACTAGCGGATATAATATTATCCTAACGTTGCATGCATTTTGTAAATTACTGATATAGTGTAAATAGTAACATTTTACAAATCAATATTATATTATTATAACATGTAACACCCCCCCCCCCCCCCCCCCCCCCGCGCGGGTAAACTTCTGAAAATCATAAGAGTGGTGTCGTGAACCTAGCCTCAAAGCGTGAATAGCGAAATCGGTGCAACATCAGGACTCGAAAGCTTAGGGACCGCTCGGGAGAGGGAACGAATCATTCAAAGAGAGAGAGAGAGAGAGAGAGAGAAAGGGAATTTGTGATGGTTTGATAAATGCTCTGGTCGAACACTTCTATTTATATTAGGTTTTTGAAGAGCGTGATGCACAATCTTAAGGTACGCGTTGCGCATGAGCACGCTGGCCCTATCCGAGTGTTGATACATGTCATTCTCTCACTGGGCCACGTTATCTGTATACTCACGAATCGATCATCAGAACACGCATCGCGCGCGAGTCGTACATCTTGTTTAAATCTTTTTCTAAATTATGTATCTCTCTTGTACGAGTTCTTTTTTCGATGTTCTCTATACCCATGCGTAGGCCACGGCGAGTACTACAACTTTCCTTTAGGTTGTTTTGATTAATTTTAACTTTTATTTTTAGCGTATTGTTTTGTGGGGTGAGGGATTTTAAATGATTTTATAAAAATCATAACTTCTCTATACGGGCACAGTTTTCAGCATGATTTGTCTTAAAATTCATATTTTGAAGAGTACTACGATTCTCCTTTTTAAGACTTTAGCCAAAACTCGATCGATTTCTTCGTTCTCTTTTTACGTTGTAAAATTATTTAAGCGATTGATTTTTATATCTGGTAAAAATCATATCTCTTTTATACAAAGTTGGATTTTTATAAAGTTTATATTTTTGGAATCATACCGTCGTGTACTTTCTGAATATGTTAAAATTTATGTATAATGACACGACTTTTTGCACACTTATTTTTAAGCCATTTAGTCTAAATGGTAGTACTTTACGAATAGGTATAGACGTAATTGCATATATTAATTAATATATTATAAATATTACATTCTTATCTTATTACACTTGTTTATTCTTACTAATTTCCAACGGCGGCCAGTGACGCATTTACATCAGTTATCATACAATGCTAGTGGAATTGGCAATGTTAGATATGATGGCTAGATTCCAAACCTCCTTAAGGCATTCCTTCCACCTCTATAAAAATCCAAGACCATGATTCCACACTTTGTGTTACTCACACTCCATAGGCTGGGGACAGGAGTTGGTTGTTTCTGGGGATTGAAAACGTTAAAAGCATGGTGTCTAAGTAGTTCCCTTGAAAGGGGCATTAGCTATGAAGATCAATGGACACATCCATATTAGAAACTCTTGAATCTTTAAATTATTGGACCATCAATCATAAAAATATTAATGAAACATGGATTACAAGCAAAATAGTGTTGTATTAACATTGAATCTTACCTCACAACCTAAGATACGAAACAAGAACTCAATCGGTCAAAAACATCTTTCTTGATATTGGTAATTGTACCTAAATTGTCTTTTCTAGATTGAAACAATACAAAATGGAGGGTTTTTGTTAGTTGGACTCATGTTCACCCGGAGATAATCTTTATTTGTATAGATATCTAGCCTTCAACCAAGCACACATGACATTTACAGGCAGACTACAAAATAATAGTTCGGAATGTGTGTCCCCAACGACAACTCGACCCACTTATGTCCATTATTAGTTCAGAAAAAATTACATAGAGAATGTACTTTTTGAAAAATAAGTATGGAATGTCATACTTTATATAAGAAAACCTTTTTTTTTTATCTCAATAGTATAATAGTTTTTGCTTTTTTATGGAGTTTTATATAAATTGATTGTTTACGATTGGTTTAAAACATGTGACCATAAATACATAAATAAATGAATAAATAAATTAAAAAAAAAAAACCTTGTCTAAAGCTTGTTCATTAACAAGCACTTTGAAAAAAGTTTTGTTATATATATATATATATATATATATATATATATATATATATATATATATATATATATATATATATATATATATATATATATATATATATATATATATATATATATAGTCAAGATCAAATAAGAAGGAAATTTTTGGTAAGAAGGTAAGAAGTTTTTTTTCTACATATTTTTTTCGTGAACAAACAAAATGAATCATTAGATGATTCATTTGAAAGATGATTCACAAAAAAAAATTCTCAAAAAAACATCTCGATGATTCATTTACATAATGATTTTGTTGTTATTCACTAATATTGTCATAAAAGTGGATTTTTTCTTAATTTATTTAAAAATGAATCATATAGATGTTTTTTTGAGAATTTTTTCTTGTGAAGCATCTTACAAATGAATCATCTAGTGATTCATTTTTTTGTTCATCAAAAAAATATGTAGAAAAAAAACTTCTTACCTTCCTACCAAAAAAAATTTATTACCGGATCTATATCCTATATATATATATATATATATATATATATATATATATATATATATATATATATATATATATATATATATATATATATATATATATATATATATATATACTACTTAGTATGCAAATTTAGTCAATCGCTGAATTTTAAGAGGTATAAAACTTTATGCGGTATCTACAATGAATTCATGCATTAAAACTTATTTGGTCAACAAGTTGATAAGTCTAAGGACGTTTCATTTAAAGAATAATTCAAATCACATATCCCAAATTTGTTGCTTAAAATATGGGAGACCCATTCAAATAAATTTCTTATGTAAAACGCTAACATTCGTTGTTGTCACCCCAAGCATTTAACTCTCACATCACAGTTTCAATATTATGATTTGATTTGCTCTCTGTATCTTTGCGTCTTCATGTACCCACATCCAACATAGTTAAAGCCTCCACATCTTCGAGTTTCAAGCTACGTATTCGGAAGAACACCATCAGACCGTTCACCTTCGTTGATTATTGCTACCACCAAAACTCCCCAAATCTAACCTAACGACGGCCACCACCCACCATTTATCGAAACACTATCACACTCTTTAAAAACCAGTTCTCCTTCTCTGCCTTACTTTCTCACTAAAACTGTCTCAACTACTATTTTTTGCCTCAACCATTTACCACTTCCATCGAATTGCCGACCTAATGCTTCCCTCACTGTCGTTTGTTGTCTCCAATGACTCGCCTCTACCACGACATAAATATAAACACAAAGATACCTACTCATTGAACAAAAAAATACATCAACCTCTCAGCAGCCACCAAAATCTTCAAAGTCCTTGATCAGAGACCATCATAAGCCATCACCCGCTCCGCCATCAACCATTACACTCACGATTCATCGTAAGCCACCACAGTCTACCCCTTCTGTATCTATCTCTTTCCCTCTCTCTTTGTTCTAGATTTTATCGATAATCATGGTGATATTTTTTCAAGGTTTCTGTAATTTTCGGCCAGACAGATGGTTTGCTCACACCTGTTTTGGTTTGGCCATTTTTTCAGGCATCTTACTCTGTGTATCATTTTCTCATTTCTTTTTTACATTGTTGTGCTTTGAAATTACATCACGTTATAATGGGTTGTTGACATCAATACAAGAAACTCTCCTATTGACATCGATCGATGCAGAGCTTACTCTCCCATAATTCTCGTAACTTATTTACTTTGGATTATTACTTTCATTTACACAAGTACTCTCAAGTTTTTTTTAGAAAATCTTGTATCGAGTATGTAACAACACAAAATTCAAGCCCGAAAATTTCATTTTTAATTTAATAAACATTTTACCAAAACATTGTCAATAAAACAACACATTTCAAAATCATAATGTTGTGTCCCAAACCAGGAGATCAAAAGTAATGAAAATCAGAGTACAATCCTAGAAACTCAATGCAGGAACCATGTGTGTGTGTGATGCGCTGCTACACCGTTGGCTCCTTCCCCTTCAACAAAGAGGTGCCTGAAACCAAAACCAAAACTGTAAGCACAAAGCTTACTGAGTTCCCCCATCATACCACATACCATACAATATAATCGGTATCTTTCAACCGGTAACTTTCATCGGTATTTTTCAACCGGTAACCATCATCGATATCTTTCAACCGGTAATCATCATCGGTATCTTTCAACCGGTAATTGCCATCGGTATTTTTCAACCGATAATTGGGGACTATTCCACCCCCTACCACTAGCATACAACAATAGATATAAACATACAGTCAGTCATATCCGGGTACTGACCTACCCTTCGCTCCTAAGGACCGTTGTCAGGGAAACTAATCCCTACTATACACATAACATATCATACAGATGAATCTCATGACAAAAGCACATAACCAGACCAAGATAATTATCACGAAGACAATCATCTTCTAAATACCCCTTTTTGGTGGGCTGACTTTGTGGCCTTAGACCCACCCCTACTGAAAGGTAACTCGCCTCAATGTCGTGCAGTGTTTGAACTATCCTCGATGTACAAGTTGAATCCCTTTGACTCCTCGATCCCTACACGAAAACCTTCAAGTCATCACATAGAACGTGCAACCCTAAACAGGGTTAGTTCAAGTCCAGTCAAAGTAAACTTAAAGTTGACCTGACTTGCCGAGTTGGGCCGTCAACTCATCAAGTCCCTAACCCTTTACCCGTCCTTATCCATGAGTCGACACGTCGAGTTTGGCAACGACTCGACGAGTTCCTCTGTTATATGAACATCGCATGAACCTCATCCAACTCGCCGAGTTGTATGAAAAACTTGTCGAGTTCACCTTCATCTGATGAACAAGTCCTATCCTTGACTCGACGAGTTGTATGAACAGCTCGTCGAGTTCATCTTCAACCATAAGGATTTTTGCCTTGGACTCGCCGAGTCTGTTCTAGCACTCGTTGAGTCCCATGAACTAAAAGTCTAAAGCTAAGTCCGATGCATTGGGTCACTCCTTCTGACCAGCTACCACCCTTCTAACCCCAACTGATTTCTTTTGACCCTCAACAAATATGGGACTTTATGCCCTAGACTCGTTGAGTCCCAAGAACACACTCGCCGAGTCGATAACGTTTCACACCCTAAATCCTTGATTTCTGATGTACAACACTTGTCCGAATGATAGATCCAAGCCCCTAAGCTCGATCTAGCACGTAAAGTTACGAACTTTACGTGCATGCATGAGACTTATGAGCCAAAAAGGCTATAAAATGGCTCTAATGTTGCATGAAGCCTTCCTTGACCCTTCCCAAGGCTATAAAGCAACCCAAACCTGCCTAGTGACCCCTCCCAAGAATTAGATCTGAATTCTTGATCCCCAACCATGTTTTCAATCATGGTTGGTTGCCTCATATGGCTTAAAGCCCTAAATATTTCCCGAAAAAAGGATCTAACCAACAAGCAAGCAAGGTACAGACTTTATATCTTTCAAAAGCTGCAAATGATGAACCAAAATCGAATCCTTCAGTCCCCTCTTGATCCTTCTATGCTCTTCCTTCTTCCTTGAGGTCAAAACCCACAAAAATCACTCAAAAGCTTTAGATCTTGCACCAAAACGCTTAGGGTTTGCTATGGAGGGTTCCTGAGAGCAATAGGGACGAGTGGTGACTGAAAGAGATGATTAAATAGGGTGCAAACCCTCAGATTAAGGTTTTTGTCCAGCCAGTGCCTACTCGTCGAGTCCGGAACCCGACTCGCCGAGTCCATCACTTAAATCTCGCGTCTTGTCCCGCTTCTACTTGACGAGTTGTCCCTTCAACTCGTCGAGTCCAAGGCCAAAAATTCAAAACACTTAGATAAAAAAATAAAAAGAAATACCTACCAAGAACCAGGTGCTATAAATCTGCCCCACTTATTTTAGACATCGTCCTCGAAGTCTGCTACTTGTTCCTGAAACAGCTCTGGGTAATGCTCCATCATCTCGTCTGCCTGCTCCCAAGTCTATTTCGAGCCCTTCCGGTGCTGCCATTACACCTTCACGAGCTCCACTCTCTTGTTCCTTAGATCCTTCGACTTCCAGTCAAGGATCACCACAGGTTGCTCGATGTAATTCAGGCTGCCATCAACCTGAATCTCCTCCAAGGGCATCACTGTTGAGTCGTCCACCAGACACTTTCGCAGCTGGGAAACGTGGAAATTGGTGTGGATCTGACTGAGTTCGGCTGGCAGATCCAACCTATATGCCACCTTGCCCACCCGGTCTATAACCCTGAATGATCCAATGTACCTGGGGCCCAATTTTCCCCGTTTCCTGAATCGTATAACGCCCTTCCATGGCGACACCTTCAGGAGAACCATATCCCCGACCTGGAACTCCAGGTCTGATTGGCGCTTATCGGCATAGCTTTTCTGCCGAATCTAAGCAGTCTAAAGCCTACTCCGGACCTACTGGATCTTCTCTTTCGTCTTGAGCACCACTTCAGTGCTCCCCATTACCCTCTGGTCAACCTCGCCGCAACATATCGGGGTCCTACACCTCCTCCCATACAGCATCTCGAAGGGAGGGCGGTCAATGCTTGCATGATAACTATTGTTATAAGAGAACTCTGCCAATGGAAGGTAGGTATCCCAACTACCTCCGAAGTCTAACACGCATGCTCACAGCATATCCTCCAAAGTCCGGATGGTCCGATCGCTCTGATCATCCGTCTGCGGGTGAAAGGCGGTGCTAAAATGCAGACGAGTACCCAACTCATCATGAAATTTCTTCCAAAACCTGGAAGTGAACCGCACATCCCTGTCTGAAATCACCGAAACTGGCTCCCTGTGCCGTGCCACCACCTCCCTGATATAGATGTCGACCAACTTTTTGGCCGAAATGCTCTCCTGAATCGGAATAAAATGGGCCCTCTTGGTCAATCAATCGATGATGACCCAAATCCAATCCACTCCCCGGGCGGTCCTGGGAAGCTTTGTGATAAAATCCATTGTGATGTCTTCCCATTTCCACATGAGAATATCCAACGACTGCATCTTGCCATGAGGTCTCTGATGCTCAGCCTTAACTTTCTACAGGTCAAGCACCACTCCACGTACCATGCCACATCCCGCTTTATGCAGGGCCACCAATAGTCCAGACGAAGATCCCTATACATCTTTGTCGCGCCGTGGTGAATGGAGAATTGAGATTTGTGCGCCTCCTCCATCAGAACCTGGCGTACACCCTCGTGGTACGGCACCCACACCCTACAATGTAGTATCAGTAATCCTCGGCTGTCATAGTCGAAGGAGGAAACCTGCCCCACTATCTGCTCACTCTTCCAATGTTCCCCCTTCATGGCCTCCTGTTGCGACTAAGTACGTCAGCCACCACATTCGCCTTTCCCGGATGGTAAAAGATCTCGCATTCGCTAGTCCTTCACCATGTCCAACCACCGACGCTGCCTCATGTTTAGATTCAGATGATCCATGAGGTACCTCAAACTCTTGTGTTCTGTGTAGTTGGTACAGCGAACCCCATAGAGGTAGTGACGCTAAATCTTGATGGCGAATACAACATCCCCCAGCTCCAAATCATGCGTCGGGCAATTCGCCTCGTAAGGCTTCAGCTGCCTCGATGCGTAGACGATCACATGCCCTCTCTGCATCAGTACTGCGACCAAACCCGAGATAGAAGCATCGCAGTACACAAAAAAATCCTCCATGTCCTTCAGCAGTGCTAAGATTGGCGCCTCGCACAATCTCTGTCTTAGTGTCTCGAATGCGGCCTACTGCTCAGGCCCCCAACGAAAGACCACGGCCTTCCTTGTTAGCCTGGTCAGAGGTACGGCTATCTTGTAGAAATCCTGGATGAATCTCCAATAGTAGCCGGCTAATCGTAGGAAACTCTGAATCTCAGATGGAGACGTCGGAACCTCCCATCTCATTACAACCTCCACTTTGGCTGGGTCCACCGAAATCCCATTCTGGTTGACGAGGTGCCCAAGGAATTGGACCTCGCGCAACCAGACTCACACTTGGAGAACTTAGCATACAAGTTCTCCCTCATCAAAGTCTCTAGAACCTCTCGCAGATGCTCCTTGTGCTCCTCCTGTGTCTTGGAATAGACCAATATGTCATTGATGAAAACTATCACAGACCAATCCAGCATCAGTCTGCAAACACGGTTCATGAGATCCGTGAACGCGGCATGAGCATTTGTGAGCCCGAAAGGCATCACCACAAATTCATAGTGACCATAACGTGTTTGAAAGGCAGTCTTTTGCACATCCCCCTCTCTAACCCTCATCTGGTGATTCCCTAAATGCAAATCAATCTTAGAGAACCAAGATGCTCCCTGTAGCTGGTCAAGGAGATCATCGATCCTCGGGAGTGGTTAATGGTTCCTCACCATCACCTTATTCAGCTCCCGATAATCTACACATCCGATGCGACCCGTCCTTCCTCTTCACAAACAGAATTGGGGCTCCCCAGGGTGAACCGCTCGGTCTAATGAACCCCTTGTATAACAGCTCCTCCAGCTGTGTAGACAACTCCTGCATCTCAGGAGGAGCCAACCGTTACGATGCCTTGGCTATCGGTGTCGCACCCGAAACTAGGTCGATCCTGAACTCCACCTGTCTCTCCGGAGGTACCCCGGGAAACTCCTCGAGGAATACGTCCTCAAACTCCCGTACCACGGGTACATCGCCCACCATCGCCTTACCCGCCTCCCGGGTATCCATAACATATGCGACATAACTTGCGCGACCCTGCTGGAGGTAGCAACTAGCCCTCGCTGGCGAACATAAAGCTGGCCCTCGCCGTGGCCTTTCACCCTGAACCACCAACTCTCCCCCACTAGGGGTCTTGATCCACATTGACTGTTGCGCACAATCGATCACTTCCCCATTGGGGCTCAGCCAATCCATACCAATAATAACCTTGCTCCCCCGCAAAGGTATGGGAACCAAGTTGTAGCACTCAGTTCCTGGTATGGAATTTGTTTTGTTGTATTTTGCATTTTTGGCCTGGGACTCGGCGAGTTGAAGGCCCAACTCGTCGAGTAGGAGTGAGATTGGACACGAGACTTAAGTGATGGACTCTTCGAGTCGGCATCCAGACTCAATGAGTAGGCTCTGACTGGACAAAACCCTAATCTGAGGGTTTGCACCATATTTAATCATCTCTTCCAGCCACCACTCGCCCCTATTGCTCCCAAAGACCCTCCATAGCAAACCCTAGCCAAGTGTGTGAAGATCTAAAGGAACTTGTGGTGATTTTGGTGGTTTTGTTCACAAGGAAGAAGAAAGAGCATAAAAGGATCAAGAGGAAATTGAAGGATTCGGGTTTGGTTCACCATTTGCAGTCTTTGAAAGGTATAAAGTTTGTACCATGCTTACTTGTTTGTTAGATCCCTTTTTGGGGAGGATTTAGGGCTTTTAAGCCATATGAGGTTACCAACCATGATTTACAAACATGGTTAGGGGTCAAGACTTCGGATCTAGCACTTGGGGAGAGTCACAAGGTAGATTTGGGTTGCTTTTGCACCCAAAGAAGGCCCCATGCAACAAAAGAGCCATTTTAGAGCCTCTTTGGCTCAAAAGTCCCATGCATGCACGTAAAGTTCGTAACTTTACGTGCTAGATCGAGCTTGGGGGCTTGGATCTATCATTTGGACAAGTGTTGTACATCAGAAATCGAGGATTTAGGGTGTGGACGTTATCGACTCGGCGAGTCCGTTCTTGGGACTCGGCGAGTCCAAGGCTTTGAGTCCCATATCTGTTGAGGGTCAAAAGAACTCAGTTGGGTATTAGAAGGGTTGTAGCAGGACAGAAAGAGTGACCCAACGCATTGGACTTAGTTTTAGACCTGGAGTTCATGGGACTCGACGAGTGGCAGAACAGACTCGGCGAGTCCAAGGCAATCTTCTTATGTTTGAAGATGAAGTCGACGAGTTGTTCATACAACTCGACGAGTCAAGGTCAGGACTTGTTCATCAGATGAAGGTGAACTCGGCGAGACGGATGAAGGTTCATTGATGTTCGTAAAGAAGGGGAACTCGTCGAGTCGTTGCCAAACTCGATGAGTCTAGCCATGGATAAGGACGGGTAAAGAGTAGGGACTCGACGAGTTGATGGCCCAACTGGGCGAGTCGGGTCAACTGGAAGTTGACTTTGACTTGGACTTGGTTGGGGTAAAATAGTCATTTTACCCTAAGAGTAGATATCAGATTCTGACTGAGTGTTTTGTGGGATTATAGCTGGAGGATATCCGGAGCAGTAGCAGACAGATGTTTCCCGTGCAGATTATCAGCAACTACTCATACAAGGTGAGTTACCTTCCAGTAAGGGTGAGTCTAAGGCCATAATGTCGGCCCACCAAATAGGAATATTTAGGAGATGATTGTCTCTGTGATAATTATCTTGGTCTGGTTATGTGCCTTGGTTATGAGCTTTATCTGTATGATATGTTATGTGTATAGTAGGGATCAGTTTCCCTGACAGTGGTCCTTAGGACCGAACGGTAGGTTAGTACCTGGATATGCCTGATTGTATGTTTATATCTTGATGTTGTATGCTAGTGGTAGGGGTGGAATAGTCCCCAGTTACCGGTTGAAAGATACCGATTATGGTTACCGGTTGAAAGATACCGATGATGATTACCGGTTGAAAGATATTGATGATGATTACCGGTTGAAAGTTACCGATGTTTGCTCTAATATATACTATGAGTTTGTGTGTGATTATTTGTAAAAAGAAACGAAATTGGTTGCTATGTTTACTAATAAATGAAAGCAGGTTGATATATATTGTAGTTTTGGTCCATGTGGTTTTCCTCACCACACTCCAGTTCCATATTATTGATTACATTTAAGCTATTTGCGGAAAAGAACTAACCGCTTTTAGAAACTAATTTCTAAAAACTATATGCATCTGTTGCTTGGTGCGGGTAAACGGCTAGTATATATATATATATATATATATATATATATATATATATATATATATATATATATATATATATATATATATATAATTTTCATGAGCTTTTCCTAAACACTCTTACTCCAGCACTTCTAAGCCCCATAATGAATTTTGTTCCGGACTCGATCAAAATTTTGGATTTTTTGTTTAGGCGTGTTCAGCAAAATTAACTGATAACCGATAACCGGTAGCTTGAAACTTGTAGTGTTTTATTAAACGATACATGAAGTAGCATTTGGATTTAGAGCGTTTTGTTTAAATTAAACGTTAGAAGCTTGTAATGCTGAATAATTTTATGTTCAAAACGAAATATTTTGTTAAACGCTAAAAGCTTCAAAATGTTCCATGCCGAAAACGTTCTTAGTTTTTAACTAAAAATAGTGGTCATTTGCGTAAATATCTCTTGTAAGAGTATATCATATGGACAATTTGAATTGGTGTTATAACAAGAAACAACAAGATGAGGGGCTCGTGTTCATGGTGTTATAACACCATGTTAAAAGGAGAGAGATAGAGAGAAATAATTTGGCAGTCAATAGGTGATCACGTTTCTTCTTGTCTTGAAGACAACAAGAAGCACCACAACAAAATGCAACAAGAAAAGAAGTGGTGTTTTTGATGTTATAATGGCGTTACAGGCTGCCAACTCAAACAACACGACCCACACGCTATGCTCTAAAAATATGGCATTTAGGAATGAAAGCTGCCAACAACACGACCCACACCTATGCTCTAAAAATATGGCATTTAGGAATGAATTAATTTCATAACGATCATGGATTTGCTTATATAATTTTGTACTCACCATTATACTGAAATATTTTAAAAAGGGTGTTCGTTACGAGCTTTTGATGGGTGTCGTACAACAACGGATTAATTGCTCGCATTCGAGAAAACGATTTTATCTTGTTCATTCAGATATTGCAAGATTTAAAGAAGGTGAACAGAAGAGAAGAGGAGATCCATTGATTTCAAGTGGTCCATTCCAAATCCCCTACCAACATTTATCAAGTATCAAGAAACTGAATAAAGCCGATCTGAGCTGAGCCTGCCTCTGCCACAGAATTCAAGTCTCATAAACAAAAGCAACAGGTGTACTTGATTGAGTCTTGACCATGGCCGGTGGACCCCTCCTCCTACCCACACCACATGTGCCGGACTGAACCCCTCTTCTCCGCCTCTGATTTGCGAAAGGGGGCCTTTGCGATATCATACACGAACTGCTCGGAAAGACTGTTGTCCTATGCCATTTTTTCCGTTTTCTTGATGACGCTTTCCCCATGACATGAACATAAATATCACAAATTCACAATATGCATGCCTTCTTTCGTACTTGAGGCCATGAAGACATGGAAGGTCTAATCAATTGAAGAAGACGTGTATTGTTCAACAGAGACCCCACCAAAATGGAATACGACCCGTTAGTTCTTTTTCTAAAGGGCACTGTTCATAAAAAAAGCAAAGTAGCAGCAGCAACGTTGCCCTTTCAATTGGATCTGTGCTGTTGGATTTATCTTATTCTCTGAAAGATTTCCTCTAATTAGGTACACAAACAGACATTTTTGCTTTCCCAATCAGTGTTTGCGATCATAGGTTAATGGTTAGTATTTATTTTCAGCATACGAGCTTAAGAAATTCGAAGCATCAGGAAGAAAAGGTTAAAAAAAATAAAACGACCAAAACACAAGCTTGTGCACATCAACTGTTTGACGAAATGACTCTGAATTTTCAAATCTATGAACCCTAATTTCAGTTATCTACCGATAAAATTACGCGCATCTGATCTATCCAATTTGGAGCCCAATCCAGTCTATGTAAGAATCTGATTCTCTATCTTTAATTTTCTTCCTTTAAATTTTATTATCTTCTTTATGCCTTTCAGTACTTGAGTATTGGCTAGTCTCACTGTACCTTTGGTGTGTACTTCGTATTTATGTCATGTGGTTTGTTTTACATGTTCAGTACAAATATTTATTATTTAAATTTTTTGTATTAATTCTGGTGGCAAATGTTTCCTATTCACAAAGAATGGAAGAATAAATATTGGTGTGCAAATCTTTTTAGACTAGTATTTATTACAACATACAACTATAGTTTGACCATGTACACAAAAAAAAACAATTAAAAATTAGTTTAATTAATGATTCCAGCATTCCCCGTATCACTAGAATAACGTTGGTGATTCAAGAAAACATTGTATCAAGATATAAAAAGGTTAATAGTCAGTGCAACATTTTCCCAAAAGTAGGAAAAAAGAACAGTGATTAGAATTGAAGTTTGAGACTTTTTAGTTAATTAAATATAATTGGTATATAAATATAAAAGGCCATCACATCAGTCATCAGCAAACATGTCTCTTCTTCTCTAAACATATTCTGCCCTTTTCTGTCAAAGATATATCCCCTTTTTTCTTGTGCTATTCACCTTCCAAATAGCATTCCAAAGTTCTCTCTTAATTTCATATAGCATGCAAGTGAAGTATCTTTAATTACACTGACAAGTCTCCATCGTCATCGCTCATCATCGTCTTCTACATCTTCTATTTATAGTCTTATTATATCAAAATCTTGAAGCTTTTTTAACTACTCATGGAATCTACAACAACCTACTCATGGCGCTTGAGGCTGATAATCAGTATCACACTCATTCTTCTGTTTTCTTTCATTCTGTCACCTTCTGTTTCAGGTAAAACTAATCGTATGTAGATTACTTAATCCCAAATCAGTTTCATTTTTCTATCATTTTCTTGTTATGTACATGATGCTTGATTTTGTCAATTATTTTAATTCTAATTAATTAGCAGTTAATGAAGGTGTAGAAGAAAGAACAAGAACATTGGGATCAAGGCCACCGGGATGCGTGAACAGATGCATGAACTGTCAACCATGTCGAGCGACTTTGGTTATCCCTCCTCACCATAAAAATAAAAACATCGATTACAGATCTCAATCTTCTCATCGTGAAGATGATTGTTATTATCTTCTCTCATGGAAATGCAAATGTGGTGATAAACTCTTTCAGCCTTGAATCTTCATCTTATTATGTTGTATATATATCGACCAATTTCAGTGCTTAATTACTTAATTATATATATAACTTTCACTCTCGTTGTGAACAATTGTGAACCCTATCGTGTATTTCCAGTATTTGAATCACACAGAAGTCATGTAAAATTGAAAACAGAGGAATTGTATTCAAAGAATAAGTTCTCGAATCAAACACAAGTATACGAATGTGACTCTCTAAGTATATATATATATATATATATATATATATATATATATATATATATATATATATATATATATATATATATATACCCCTACAAATTTAACACCATCAATACTAAAGCTGTGGAACATGCCGCCATTACCTTGAAGGAGAAAAGAGATGTTGCAGAAGAAGGCACAAGTCCTGTGAATCCGATATCGTAAGAAATGCTTCCATCGGCTTTGAAAAGCCCGAAGTTTCTCTCGGAGGTCGGGCCGGGTTTTAGGTTTTCGTTAAACATGGCGAAAACATACGCCTTCACCACCATTTTTGGTCTGTAAGGTGTACCTTTCTTCTTCAGGAGTCTTTTACGTAAGTTCAGGTTATACGTTCTCGCGTTACTCAACGTAGCTCCGGCTTCATTCGCATCACCTTTTGAAGCCCATCCTGTTTCCGATACTATAACCTCCATCTTCTCAAATCCAGCTTTTTCCAAAGCAGCGTAAGTCGCATCAATTTGTGCTTCGAACATGTTGTCGTAATGTAATTTCGTTTTCGCGTCTTCTATTCCTGCATTCTTTTTGAAAATTGCGTAATTGATATCGATGTGTTCGGGGTCACTGATGTATGCGAGAAATGGATACGTGTTTATGTAGAAAGGGGACTTGATTTGGGAGAAGAATTCGAGGAGAGGTTTCATGTAGGGAACTAGGGTTTCCTTAAACGCGCCGGCTGACGGAGGGAAGGAACTAGCGAACACGCCGGCGGAATGTGGGCTTGAAACCTCGACATCGTCGGCGAGGTGGAGGAGGTCGAGAGCAGTGTGGATGTTTTTCACCGCCGGTAGCAGGACCTCCCAGAGTTCTTGATCGGCGCCGCCTAGAACCTCGTTTCCGACTGCGATTCCACGGATACGGGTCCCGGGAACGAAGGGTTCCACGTTATTTTTCACCCAATCCATGGCTCGATCCTGGCTTGTGCTTATATCTCTCAGGAATTCGTTTCCAAGCCCGATGATGATCTCGATTCCCGATCCTTTGAACGCTTTGAGAACTTCATGATCGGCGTCGTAGATTCTTGTGTTCTTGATTTTTGCTGCTTTCATAAGGGTGACGACACTTTCCGGCGAGGGGATGTTGTCGGCTATTCGCCCGTAGTTGACTCCATATGTCCCCGTGAATGCACTAGCTATCAGAACTGCCGAAAAGAATAAAATGTTTTTTTGAAGCAATTTTTTAGTTAATTGTATTTATTGGGTCAACTATTACAAAATGTTGCAAAGTTGCAACAAAATTTTATATTTAAATAAGATAAATATACATAATTTTCAACATGGCTTATAGAAATTTATGACTAATATATAAATAATATGGTTAAATTTAAATTTAAAATCTAAAATATATTTTTAAAAATAATTTACCTAAAACAAATATTGGATGAAACATACTAAAAGCACAAAACAAAACATATCTAATAGAAATAGACGAGTTTTTAGTCATTCGAGATCGTTTAAAATTAGTAACAATGTTTTTTTTTCTTACTTTTTTTTTAAAAAAAGGTGCTGTTTAAAAAGATGGTAAATTGGATGAAAATTGGTATTAGAAAACCTCCAAACCCATGTAACAAGAATTTTGAAGAAATAATTGATGAAAATGATATTCTTATTATATTATGTGAAAATCGATTGTTGTATAGGTTTGAAAACTAGTTTCTAATTTGTTTCTTTAAAATTGTTTTCACTCAAACGAGTTCCAACTTTCCATATCTCAAATCGATAACCAACTACAAGATCAACTTCAAACAAAACGTTTTAGTCAAACAAATTCGGTTTTAAAACCTATTTTTTGTGCTCGTCTAGCTTCTATGAAGTTGGTTATGGGTTTGGGCTTGTTTCGGTCCAAGCTCTTATCCTTAACTATAATCATACTAAACACAAATTACCTACAAGGTTAGTGAATCGAGCATACCGTTGTTAATGGCGACAATGACAAGAATGAAGAACCGAAGCGATGATGTGGAAAAGTCCATTGTTTGTAAATGTAGATTACAATGTAGAAGATGAAGTATGTGGATATGTAAATATGTAAGAAACGGGAAGAACAATGACTTGTTGTTTGGGATGCTTGTTCTTTAGGAATGCCATTAGAGTTGTCAATCAAAGATTCTTGAGATGAATTAATGGGAGATTGCAATATTGGACTATAAGATTATGGCGTAGGGTATGTAATACCATAAATTATTTTTACGACAAGTGTTATGTAAAAAAAATTAGATTATAGTTATGTTTTAAAAAAACAGTCTATAAAAAAAAGACTAAATCATTACAACTTTATAAAGCATGCACATGCTTATGGGACAATATTTAAAACAAGAGAAGAAATAAATAAATATTTAATTCTTGTTAAATGTTTTGTTTGGTATTCGTATGAATCAATTTGTTTTTTACGTGTTAGTAGAGTTAAGCAAACAACTATATTTTGTGGACATTTTTATTATTTTTTTGTGAATTTGTATCGTTATGTTTTAGAAATATGTATATATAAACATTATGTCTTTATATATAATTATATTAATATTATTATTTCAGGCAAAGTTTTATATATACTAACCAAATGTATGTTAAACGAAAAGACCATGAAATTTATTTTATTTTATATTACGACGTCTAAGAAATATATAGCCCTATTGTTATTTTTTGTAGTTAATTAAATGAGGGATTCCAACTTTTTGAATGCTTTCCCCATCTCTAAAGTTTACTTCTTTTCTTGTATGCTTTATATACCTTTCCTGTATAAATAGATTCAGGTTGACATCTGAAATATCACCGAGGAGCAACCGCTTTGCTTTGCCGGCGGGGAACCCATAACCACCGTGCCTTTAAGGAAAGGATTTGCTCTTTGGTTAATTGGGCTATAAAAATATATACTACTAGGTCATACGAATTACATTTAGAAGATAAATTATTTTTTCATAGAAAAATTAGTATAAGACTTATATACTATATGAATTTATTAGATATAAAATTTTATATCAATATATAAATATTTAATATTTTATAAAGTGATATTTTTACATAAGAAAGTATAATATTTTGGAACATTTATAAAAGAATTCAAATTGTTTGGAGCATTTACGAGACTTTATTATCAAATTAATAGAAATATTTTCTTTCCTTATAGAATTTGTTAGAATTTTATGGAACTTTATTTAAAAAGAAAAATGGTAATCCCAAAAAATGACAAGTAGAAAATAAAATTTTTAAAATTCCTACAAAATAAAATTTTTAAAATTCCTACAAAATAACATGTGTCAATATGAAAGATAATAGGATATATAGCAAAATTGTTTTTATTTATTAGGTTAGATAATATAAAAAATCTGGTGATTAAAGAAAATTAACATGATTAATTGAGAAAATATGGTTTTATGATTTAAAAATGGAATTCAAATTATTAGTTTCTAATTTAACATGATCTTTAAATGGAAGTGTATATATATATACGGGAAAAGTGAATATATCCTTAAGGGTATATAAGCTTAGGTACCCAAACACACCATATTATATCGTTTCGTATCATATATAGCCATTGTAATTGTTCAATGTTCTTATAATTCAACTTCTAACTTGAATTACTTTAAACATTTTTATAAATTTCATGTTTATCTTACTCTTACATAATTGTCATTTTCAACAATAATATATATAGCTTAGTAAGTGTTCGGCAAAAAGATGTGATGTAAGACGAAGATAATAGTGAAAATTTAAAAATATTGAATATAAATCAAGTTAAGGACTGAAGTTTAACAATATTATACTAACTATATCAAACAAAACGACGTATTATTATGAGTTTGGGTACCTAAGCTTACATACCCTTAAGGGTATATTCACTTTTCCCTATATATATATATATATATATATATATATATATATATATATATATATATATATATATATATATATATATATATGAGAAAAGTGAATATACCCTTAAGGGTATATAAGCTTAGGTACCCAAACTCACTATACTACATCGTTTTGTATCATATATATATATATATATATATATATATATATATATATATATATATATATATATTGTAATTATCTAATGTTCTTATAATTCAACTTCTAACTTGATTTACTTCCAAAAATTTTATCAATTTCACATTTATATTCCTCTTACATAATTTTCATTTTCAACTATAATATATATATATATATATATATATATATATATATATATATATATATATATATATATATAGCCTAGTAGGTGTTCGGCAAAAAGACGTGATGTAAGAGGAACATAATAATGAAATATCGAAAATTTTGAAAGTAAATCAAGTCAATGGTTGAAGTTTAAGAACATTATAATGAATATATTAACAAAATGATGTATTATAATGTGTTTGGGTACCTAAGCTTATATGTTAATTTTGAAGTTATAATAACTTTAAAATTTTTGACATATCTCTTAATTAATAATTAATAATTTATTTAAAATAATTTATTAATAGTTATTAAATTTTATTATCAATGTTTAATTAATTTTGTAACTGTGGTTACCACGGGTTGTAAACTAGTATATATATATATATATATATATATATATATATATATATATATATATATATATATATATATATATATATATATAAAACAATAAATACGGATATTTAATAAAAAACACGTGCCAACCAATAAATATGAATACTTAATAGAATTACATCTGACAATATAAGACTATTCGACTATTCTTTTATTAATATAATAAGAGATTTTTTAGAATTTCATAAATGGGTCTTATGGTTTTGATTTTGTTCCCAAAACAGTCTTTATATAACTTTTTTTTTGCATGAATGATTCATTTGGACGAAACATTGCACTCCAATGGTCCTTCTGATGGATGTTCGTTTAAGGATCATTTGTGAATTTTAGAAAAAATCTATTAAAATTTTTATTATTTATCATAAATCAAATAAAAAGAAAGAAAAAAATTAAAACATAGAAAATATAATATTTATATAAATAAAAAAACTTACTAATTTTAATCATCATGCAGTTATATTTTATTTAATATATAAATAATTTTTCTTATCTAAACTTTATCTAAAATACTTAAACTACAATAAACATTTGCGTTTTCAAGTTTTATCTAAAAAAAATTGAAGTACAAAAACATCATTTTATAACTTTTTTATTTTTATGTGATGTGATTTTCAAGATTTATCTTTATTTTTATTATACAAATATATTTATTTTTATAAAAAAAAATTGTTGTTATAAAAAATATGCTATTATAAAAATAATATTATTCTGATATTCTATTTTAAAAAATACAAGTATGTGGTTTTGAGTTAAAAATAAAAATATGTTTCGATTTTGGTTTCATAGTAAAAATACGTTTAATTTTATATTGATTCAATATAAACTTTTGATATTTAATTTAAAAAAATATTTCGTTCTATAAAATTTTGAACATATTTCTTAATAAAGACATAAACTTTTCAAAGCAGAATTAAAAAACTTCTCTTAGCTAATGATAAAATAATTAAAAATAAATAAATAAATTTATATAAGAAAAAATAAAGATAAATCTTAAAAATAACATCATATAAAAATTAAAAATAGATAACATTATGTTTTTATACTTCAAATTTTTTAGATAAAAAATAGAAAAACAAAAATATTCCATGATGTATTGTAGTTTAAATATTTTTAGATAAAGTGTAGACAACAAAAATTATTTATATATTAAATAAAAAATATTTGCATGAGATTAAAATTAGCAAATAATTTGTTTATTTATATAAATATTAGATTTATATGTTTTAGTTTTTTTGTCTTTTTATTTGATTTATGGTAATTAATATAAGATTTATTAGATTTTTTTTAAAGTTCACAAATGATCCTTAAGCAAAATTTCACAAATGATCCGGTCCTTATAAGAAGTTTTACAAAATCAAAAAATGGACCTTATGTAAGATTCCCTCAACTTTACGGCTACATCTTACGGACATTCATCCCAGTAGAGAGCAAAGTTTCGTCCAAAGAAATTAATAATACAAAAAGGGTTCATAAGGATTATTTTCAGGATAAAATCAAAACCATAATGAAGATTTGTGAAATTTTGTCTCTTTTTATTATCATTTTATATAACTTTTTTTTAATTATTTAGTGTAACAAAATTGTCATTTTTTTACTATTTTTAATAAAATATTGTTAGGGTTATAAGTTTTAATCTCAAGTGAAACTAGAAAGTTATGAGACACACGTTTCGATGGCGGTAATCCGTTTTGTAAGTTCAATTTTGCTGATTATATTAATAAAAGGTAAGTACTATTGTATTTGTTGATAGATAAAGTCGATACCACTGACTAACTTTAATTTATTCCGAACGTACAAAAACGTATTATATATTACCAAATTCATATGTAGAAAAAAATACATTAAAAATAAGCATGACAACATACACAATATTTACACGAAAACGTAAGAAACACGAATTTACACTGAAATGTACATAAAAAATTAGGGGTGAGTAAACCCAAACCAAAAAACCGAGAAACCGATTAAAACCGACGAAACCGGAACTGAAAAAACCGAAACCGAAGCAAAACTGACGGTTAGGGTTTGATATTTTTAAAAACCGAAAAATCGGGTTCGGTTTCGGTTTTTACCCAGAAACCGACCCATCCAACCCAAGAAACCGACCCATACTTAAAACCGACAAACTGCCCCAAGAAACCGACCCATCCAACCCGAGAAATCACCCATACTTGATTGTGTTTTGTTTGTAATAGACTATTTCGGGCTTTGGTTATAACTTGTAAAAGACTATTTGTTGTAAGACTAATATTTTTTAAAGTATTTAACTTCAATTTGGTGTTTTTTAAGTATTTAGCTTGTTGTTTTGTTTATAGAAAATGGGTTAAAACCCGAAACCCATGGGTTTAATGAAACATCCCAAAATACGACCCAAAAATTTTTGTTTAATAATTACTAAAAACACCATGATAAAATCATAAGGTAAAACTCGTACGTCAATATCTCACAAACAAAGTAAAGTGTTATGAGTAAATTGTCTCAACATTGTATCAAATCCCATCTATGAAAACTAAAAACAACTCCTAGGACAACTGAAGTTGTGGTGTGTGTGATGTCATCAACCCGAGCTCTTCCCTTTGCTTGCGGAAGTACCTGAAACCAAAACTGAAACTTTAAGCATGAAACTTAGTGAGCTCCCCAAAACTACCACATACCATACAATACATATAAACACATATTGGGCCTTGCCCTCTGCATCGGACCGAAGTCCGGAAACTGCATCGGACCAAAGTTCAGAACTAACCAGGGCCTTGCCCTCTGCATCAGATCGAAATCCGGAACTACTGAGGCCTTGCCTCCTGCATCGGACCAAAGTCCGGAACTAACTGCATCGGACCGAAGTCCGGAACTACTGAACATAACATAACATAGCATATCAACTAACATGAGCACATAAATATCATACTATATCGGGCTGTAACCCGAAACACATAACACAGAAATCCTGTTTGAGCCACGAAGGCATCAAACATACTAAAATCTGCATCGGACCGAAGTCCGGAAACTACTACTAGCTAAACGGGCCGACATTGTGGCCTTAGACCCGTTCCTACTGAAAGGAAACTCACCTCGTGATCTGGCTGCTGAGTGTGTGTCTCTGGAAACTATCTGTTGCTGCTTCGGTATCTCCCCGGCTATAATTCCACAAATATACTCAATCAAATACTAATAACTGTATTGGGGTAAAATGACTCTTTTACCCCTGGCTAAAGTCAACTCTCCTGGTCAAAGTCAACTTTCAGTTGACCTGACTCGCCGAGTTGGGCCGCCAACTCGCCGAGTCTCTACTCTCATTTATCAACCCTGCCCGCTGCTACTCGTCGATTATGGCATATACTCGACGAGTTCCCATTCTATTCCAACACTCAGGTCATCTACATCCGACTCGCCGAGTCGTATGACCAACTCGACGAGTTGTTCTTGAATAATAACAAGATTGCCTTGGACTCGTCGAGTTGTATGAACAACTTGTCGAGTCCCTCCATTGCTGAGTCTAACCTCTAACTCACTGAGTCCATACACTACTCACTGGTCCCCACTCGGAATCACTCAAAGGGGAAGAATCGGGGACTCGCGACTCGACTCGCCGAGTCTGAAGAACGACTCGCCGAGTCTCATGCATGCAACTTCTAAAAACTCGATTATGCTCAAAACCACTGCATACAATATATAGATCTGAGCTCCTAAGGCTGGTTAACCATGTAATGTTCCTAACTTTACGTGTTCAAAAGCATACAAAAGGGTATAAAGGCTAGAAAGGCACTTGGAAGAGTAGATCTAGGGCTATCATGCAAATGGCTCCATAAAGTTGATAGATCTACGTTTTTGGAACTGAAACATGGCTAGATTCGAAAGCTAATCCATCCAATATGATTTCTCTACTATGAACAAGCTAAAGAATGGGCTAAATATGCTTATAAAGGGGAATCTATCAACAAAACGGGAAGAAACTGATCATTACCTCAAAGTACTCTGAGATGGGTGCAAGGAATTGGATCTTCTTCTTCTTCTTTGGATTTAGCCTTCTTCTTCTCTTCAAAACTTCAAGAATTACACCAAGAATGCTCAAAAACTCAATGGGATGATTAGGGTTTGCTTAGATAACGTTTTGAGGATGAAAGAGGCGAGTTTGGGGCTGATAAGCTGGTTTAAATAGGGTGCAAACCCGAGGATTTAGGGTTTCTACCTGGCAGGCCGACTCGCCGAGTCCCGAATATGGACTCGCCGAGTCGTCGATCTATAAGCTTATCAAAATCACGACCCTACTCGACGAGTCGGGACATAGACTCGCCGAGTTCCTCTACAAACTTCAAAAATAAATACTATAAAAGCAACATACCAGAGACAGGTCGTTACAACTCTCCCCCACTTAACTCAGACTTCATCCTCGAAGTCTGCTGCTGTTGAATCTGCAAATAACTCGGGATAATGTTCTCTCATCTCATCTTCAGCCTCCCACGTCCACTCAGACCCTTTCCGGTGCTCCCACTGCACCTTCACTAGCTGAATTACCTTGTTCCTCAAGGTCTTTGCCTTACGATCCAGAATCGCGACCGGCCTCTCAATATAATTCAAGTTGCTATCAACCTGAATATCCTCTAAAGGAACAACTGCTGACTCATCCACCAAACACTTCCTCAACTGAGACACATGGAAAGTGTTGTGGATCTGGCTAAGCTTTGCCGGAAGATCCAACCGATAAGCAACCCGACCCACCCGGGCCAAAACCCTGAAAGGACCAATGAACCTGGGGCCCAGCTTCCCCCTCTTCCAAAACCTGATGACACCTTTCCAAGGTGAGACCTTCAGAAGGACCATGTCGCCTACCCGGAACTCTAAATCTGAACGCCTCCTATCGGCGTAGCTCTTCTGCCGACTCTGCGCAGTCTGCAGTCTACCACGAACCTGCTGAATCAACTCGGTCTTCTTGAGCACCACCTCCGTGCTCCCAATAACCCGCTGACCGACCTCGTCCCAACAAATCGGGGTCCTGCACTTCCTCCCATAAAGCATCTCAAAGGGAGGTCGATCAATGCTCGCATGATAACTGTTGTTATACGAAAATTCCGCTAACGGAAGATACGTATCCCAACTGCCCCCGAAATCTAGAACACATGCCCGGAGCATGTCCTCAAGAGTTTGAATCGTCCTCTCACTTTGCCCGTCCGTCTGAGGGTGGAAAGCGGTGCTAAAATGAAGATGAGTACCCATCTCGTCAGAATTTGGATGTAAAACGGACGTCTCGGTCTGACACCACTGATACCGGCACTCCATGACGTGCAACTATCTCCCGCACATAGATATCGGCTAACTTTTCCGCTGATATGCTCTCCTGGATCGGTATGAAATGAACACTCTTCGTCAACCGATCCACTACCACCCAAATCGAATCTACCCCACGTGCGGTCCTGGGAAGCTTAGTGATAAAATCCATGGTGATGTCCTCCCATTTCCACACGGGAATGTCTAACGGCTGCATCTTGCCGTGAGGCCTCTGATGTTCTGCCTTGACCTTCCTGCAGGTCAGGAATCTCTCTACATACCAAGCAACATCCCGCTTCACGCAGGGCCACCAATAATGGAGTCGAAGATCTCTAAACATCTTCGTCGCCCCTGGGTGAATAGAAAATCGAGACTTATGAGCCTCGTCCATCAACACCTGCCGTACTCCGACCCGTACGGTACCCACACTCTCCCATAGAGGGTCAACAACCCCCGACTATCATAATCGAACGCAGCTACTCGACCCACAATCCTCTCACATTTCTGTTTCTCTTCCTTGAGGCCCTCAACCTGAGCCTCCCTGATCCATTCCAACAACGGAGTGATTACTGTCATCCTCAGACATAAGTCTCTGATAGGAGCTGCTGTCACCTTTCGGCTCAAGGCGTCGGCCACTACGTTGGCCTTCCCTGGATGGTAAAGGATATCACAATCATAATCCTTCAGCACATCCAACCATCTCCGCTGCCTCATGTTTAGACTCGGCTGATCCATAAGGTATCTCAGACTCTTATGATCCGTGTAGATAGTACAACGGACCCCATAAAGATAATGTCTCCAAATCTTGAGGGCAAACACTACTGCCCCCAGCTCTAAATCGTGTGTAGGATAGTTAGCCTCGTGAGGCTTCAACTGTCTCGAGGCGTAAGCTATCACATGCCCCCGTTGCATCGACACTGCTCCTATACTTGTGATTGAGGCATCACAGTAGACTACAAAATCCTCTATTCCCTCTGGCAGGGAAAGAATCAGAGCCTCGCATAACCTCTGCCTGAGGGTCTCGAATGCCGCCTGCTGCTCAGGCCCCTAACGAAACACCACTGACTTCCTAGTCAGTCGGGTGAGCGGTACTGTTATCTTGGAGAAATCTTGAATGAATCTCTCCTGTAGTACCCTGCCAAACCTAGGAAGCTCCGAATCTCGGATGGAGACCTCGGGACTTCCCACTGCATCACGGCCTCTATCTTGGCCGGATCTACAAATATACCCTTCTGGTTGATGAGGTGACCAAGGAACTGCACCTCACGCAACCAGAACTCGCACTTGGAGAACTTTGCGAAAAGCCTCTCCCTTCTCAAAACTTCTAGCACCTCCCTCAGGTGCTCCTCATGCTGCTCCTGAGTCTTGGAATACACCAAGATATCATCTATGAATACTATCACAGACCGATCCATCATCGGTCTGCATACGCGATTCATGAGGTCCATGAATGCGGCTGGAGCATTAGTGAGCCCAAAAGGCATCACTACAAACTCATAATGACCATATCGGGTCCTAAAAGCAGTCTTCTGTACATCTTAGCCTCTAACTCGCATCTGGTGATATCTGGAGCGTAAATCGATCTTGGAGAACCCAAGACGCCCCCTGAAGCTGATCAAACAAATCATCTATCCTTGGGAGGGGTAACGGTTCTTCACCGTTACCTTATTCAGCTCCCGGTAGTCAATGCACATACGGTGCGACCCATCCTTCTTCTTCACAAACAGGATCGGCGCTCCCCAGGGTGAACTACTGGGTCGTATAAAACCCTTGTCTAGCAACTCCTGCAGCTGCGTAGACAACTCCTGCGTCTCAGGGGGAGCTAACCGGTACGGTGCCTTGGCTATCGGAGCCGCACCAGGAATTAGGTCGATCCCAAACTCGACCTGTCTCTCGGGAGGTATTCCCGGTAAATCCTCCGGGAATACATCCGGAAAGTCTCGCACTACCGGAACGTCGCCAACTGTCGACTTGCCCTTCTCCCGGGCATCCATAACATAAGCTACATAACCGGCGCAACCCTGCTGAAAATAGCGCCTCGCCCTCGCGGCTGAACAAAGAACTGGTCCACGCTGTGGCCTTTTGCCCTGAATCACTAACTCTCCCCCACTGGGGTGCGAACCCTCGCTAGTTGTAACTCGCAATCAATCACAGCCCCGTTGGGACTCAACCAATCCATGCCCACTTTAACCTTATTCCCTCGCAGGGGAATAGGGACCAAATCCACCGAAAACTGTTCATCGAACAACTGAAGAGAACATCCTCTATGTACCCTGACAACCCTCACGGTCCTGTCATATGCTATCTTGACCTCTAGTGGACAATCTAGCTACCCTGGAGCTCTACTAAATCTCTTGCTAAGCGCTAGCGATACAAACGATCGGGTAGCCCCCGAATCAAATAATACTGTAGCAGAGATGTCGTTCACAGAGAACGACCCTATACAAAACATATAACCATAAGCAATATTCAATAATAATAAAGAGATGAAGGGAAAAATACAAACCCGTCACCACATCAGGAGTCGCTCACGCCTCCTCTGCTGTCATCTAAAAAGCTCGACTCCTTGCCACTGGTGCCTCTGCTCGGCCCTGCTGGCCATCTGTAATCCTCAAAGTAGCAGGGGCAGGTGCAACCACCTTCCCTGCTGCAGCTAAACTTGGACACTGGGACTTTTTATGTCCCCTCTGATTGCACTGGAAGCAAATCAGATCTAATGCTGCAATAGCGGTAGCAGGAGCCATACAATCCCTACTCAAATGCCCAGTCCGACCGCACTTGTAGCAGCCAGAACTCCCTGCCTTGCACACGCCGTCGTGCAATCTCCCACACTTGCCACATCGACCGTGGCTCTGCTGACTCCTGGATCTGTGAACTGAAACCTTGGGCTTTTTGCCCGAACTGGCTGTACCTGGAACTGCCTCCGGTTTCCTCTTCTTCTCCATCTCAAGGTCAATCTCCCTCTCCCGAGCCCTAGCAATCATGTCATCCAGCGTTTTACAGCTAGAACGGCTTACAAACTGGCAGATATCGCTCCGCACCATCTCATGATAACGGGCCTTCTTCATTTCCTCATCAGCTGCATACTGAGGAACGAGAAGAGCCCTCTCCCTGAACTTAGCGGTGATCTCCTCCACTGTCTCTGTAGTCTGGGTGAGATCCTGAAACTCCCTGGCTAACTGCTACACCTCAATAACCGGTGCAAACTCCGCCCTGAACCTGGTGGAGAAATCAGTCCAGGTCATGGCATCTAATGCTGCATCATCTCCAATAGTATGTCCGACCTCCTCCCACCAATCCCGTGCTCTGTCCTTCAGGAGACAGGACGCCAATCTAACCTTGTCCCCCCTCGGGACACCTGCTTGTGCGGAAAGTGTTGGCCACATTCGCCAACCACCTAGTACTCGCTATGGGGTCCCGCGCCCAATGGTAATCTGGAGCTCCACATGCCCTGAACTCCCTGAATGTAAGTGTGCGCGACCCCATCATGGCCGCCATCTCGGCACGGAAGGTGCCCAATCTCTCATCCATCAGCTCTAGAATACCCTCCTTGATCGAACCGAAGATCACAGGAGTCTGCTCCATTATGATGCGGGTAACCTCAGAAGAAAGAAACTCTCTGGTCTGCTCATCCAACTGCCCGGCCTCCGGGCCTGATCCTAATCCCCCTCCGGCATCTGAACCGCCGACTGCTGGCCTCAAACGCAAAACTACCACTCTGAAACAAATCATAGCAACATCAGAAAACTGAAATATCTCAAGGGATCACTGATACCAATACTAGTTTCCTGGTCTTGTCTCGGCCTTCCTTGATTCGAGTACGGATCCTCCGCTTTCAGTAGTACGGGCCCATACTACCTTCCACATCTATCCGTACTTTCCTCAAGAACTGCCTTGACTCCACCAAGTCACTTCTACTACTACCGATCTCTACTACTCTCATCCTAGGCTTGCCCTAGGGAAATCTCTGACTTTATTCAAAACAGTCCTCAGCTGTTGAAGGTCTCCTTGTAACAATAATTAATCATCACCTGAATACCATCACATGTGATGAGGCTCAGATAATCCTTCGAGTAAAAGACTCGTCCCTACAACGGTTAGACTCAAACAAGAGCTGCGCAATAGAGCCAAATCCAACACTTTGAGATTATTCAACCCTGATCACATGTGATGTGATGTATTCACCTAATGACTAACTCCTGTTACTCAGAGTCCCACAAAGCATGAAGCAAACAACATTCAGATACAGGAAGTTACTCAAGCAAATTTATCCTCATAACGATATATTGTCCTAGCATACAATGCTAAGCTCATACTATCAGGCATAACCTAAACAAGCTATCCTACTACTATCTACTCAATACTAGCATGCAATTCTTGTAAAGCTGAAACACATAAAGCAGGCACATAAGACATCCTCCTAGATCCTTAGTCCTATTCTAGCATACTGTTCTACTGAACTAAAACTGATAAACATAAGATAACATGTATGGGTAATTTGGGAGTACTTACTTGAGCTCGGTTGACCGCATACGCCACACCATTTTCTTTTTATCAAACTTCTTATTTTTTCCTAAGTTCTTTTTCAAAATCATTTTTCAAAAACATTTTTCCTTTGAAAATCTTTACCGTTTTCCTTAGTTTGAGTTTAGACACACCCGGAAGTATATCCGAATCCCTCAAACCAAGGCTCTGATACCAACTTGAAACATCCCAAAATACGACCCAAAAATTTTTGTTTAATAATTACTAAAAACACCATGATAAAATCATAAGGTAAAACTCGTACGTCAATATCTCACAAACAAAAGTAAAGTGTTATGAGTAAACTGTATCAACACTGTATCAAATCCCATCTATGAAAACTAAAAACAACTCACAGGACAACTGAAGCTGTGGTGTGTGTGATGCCACCAACCCGAGCTCTTCCCTTTGCTTGCGGAAGTACCTGAAACCAAAACTGAAACTGTAAGCACGAAGCTTAATGAGCTCCCCCAAACTACCACATACCATACAATACATATAAACACATACTGGGCCTTGCCCTCTGCATTGGACCGAAGTCTGGAAACTGCATCGGACCAAAGTCCGGAACTAACCAGGGCCTTGCCCTCTGCATTGGATCGAAATCCGGAACTATTGAGGCCTTGCCTCCTGCATCGGACCAAAGTTCGGAACTAACTGCATCGGACCGAAGTCCGGAACTGACTGCATCGGACAGAAGTCCGGAACTACTGAACATAACATAACATAGCATATCAACTAACATGAGCACATAAATAGCATACTATATCGGGCTGTAACCCGAAACACATAACAAAGAAATCCTGTTTGAGCCACGAAGGCATCAAACATACTAAAATCTGCATCAGACCGAAGTCCGGAAACTACTACTAGCTAAACGGGCCGACATTGTGGCCTTAGACCCGTTCCTACTGAAAGAAAACTCACCTCGTGATCTGGCTGTTGAGTGTGTGTCTCTGGAAACTATCTGCTGCTGCTTCGGTATCTCCCCGGCTATAATTCCACAAATATACTCAATCAAATACTAATAACTGTATTGGGGTAAAATGACTCTTTTACCCCTGGCTAAAGTCAACTCTCCTGGTCAAAGTCAACTTTCAGTTGACTTGACTCGCCGAGTTGGGCCGCCAACTTGCCGAGTCTCTACTCTCATTTATCAACCCTGCCCGCTGCTACTCGACGAGTTCCCATTCTATTCCAACACTCAGGTCATCTACATCCGACTCGCCGAGTCGTATGAACAACTCGACGAGTTGTTCTTGAATCATAACAAGATTGCCTTGGACTCGCCAAGTGGTATGAACAACTCGTCGAGTCCCTCCATTGTTGAGTCTAACCTCTAACTCACTGAGTCCATACACTACTCACTGGTCCCCACTCGGAATCACTCAAAGGGGAAGAATCGGGGACTCGCGACTCGACTCGCCGAGTCCGAAGAACGACTCGCCGAGTCTCATGCATGCAACTTCTAAAAACTCGATTATGCTCAAAACCACTGCATACAATATATAGATCTGAGCTCCTAAGGCTGGTTAACCATGTAAAGTTCCCAACTTTACGTGTACAAAAGCATACAAAAGGGTATAAAGGCTAGAAAGGCACTTGGAAGAGTAGATCTAGGGCTATCATGCAAAATGGCTCCATAAAGTTGATAGATCTACGTTTTTGGAACTGAAACATGGCTAGATTCGAAAGCTAATCCATCCAATATGATTTCTCTACTATGAACAAGCTAAAGAATGGGCTAAATATGCTTATAAAGGGGAATCTATCAACAAAACGGGAAGAAACTGATCATTACCTCAAAGTACTCTGAGATGGGTGCAAGGACTTGGATCTTCTTCTTCTTCTTTGGATTTAGCCTTCTTCTTCTCTTCAAAACTTCAAGAATTACACCAAGAATGCTCAAAAACTCAATGGGATGATTAGGGTTTGCTTAGATAACGTTTTGAGGATGAAAGAGGCGAGTTTGGGGCTGATAAGGTGGTTTAAATAAGGTGCAAACCCGGGGATTTAGGGTTTCTACCTGGCAGACCGACTCGCCGAGTCCCGAATATGGACTCGCCGAGTCGTCGATCTATAAGCTGATCAAAATCACGACCCTACTCGACGAGTCGGGACATAGACTCGCCAAGTTCCTCTACAAACTTCAAAAATAAATACTATAAAAGCAACATACCAGAGACGGGTCGTTACATTTAAATCCAGAAACCGTGAGTATATGGGTTGAACCCAAGAAACCGAAAAACCGACCTTAGAACCCGAGAAACTGAACCGACCAGAAACCGATCCTATTGGGTTCTGAAAACCAAAAACCGACCATTTATGGGTTGGGTTGGGTTTGGGTCCAAAACCGACCCTAACCGACCCATGCACAACCCTATAAAAATAAGAAAGTAAGATTTTTTAATTTAACAAATAAATGTCCAAATAATAAAAACATATTATATGTGATTCGATTCATACGTATGAAACGTACATAAAAATAAACACGAAAACATAAAAAAAAAAAAATTACATCAAAAGTAGACAAACTCGCATTTATAAGGACATGTACATATAAATAAACAAGTTTGTCTTAAAAAAATTAATGAAAGTGAGTATATATATATATATATATATATATATATATATATATATATATATATATATATATATATATATATGAGAAAAATGAATATGTGGTTGTTATATATCTAAGCTTAGGTATAGAACTTTTAAATGATATAGTTTTAAACAAAAAAAATACAATTTCATTTTCTCTTGATTGATTGAGTTAAATTTTGGAATGAAAAAAAAATCAATTATATATCTTTTTATTGAAAAACATTATTGAAGTTTATAAGAAAGTATTAAATCAATACTTTTTAACGAATATAACTCAAATGTTTTGTCATTCAATTGAAAAACTATATCGAATGATTTGTAAAAAGTTTGATTGAGTTATTGAATGTTCTTCTTTTATAATTTATTCTATTAGTTTCATTTAAAATTTAGTAGGGTTGACTAAATGATCATGACTTTTAATTCTTTAAGTTCTTAGACATAATGAAAAAAAAAAACATAAATTTGATTGGTTTAGTATGTCACATTATTAAAGAAGAATAGTAAGCGAGATAACATGATTAGTTTGGATATATATGGATCAAAACTACATAGTTTGGAGGTTCTATATATAAGCTTAGGTACATAACAACCACATATTTCCTAAGCCCTATGTGCGTGTGTGTGTGTGTATATATATATATATATATATATATATATATATATATATATGTGTGTGTGTGTGTGTGTGTGTGTCGAAACATTGAGTACATCAAATGTATACCAACACATACATAAAAATAAGTACGTAAAATAGTGTTGTTTTTATTGGCAGATAAATATATAAGGTCAGTACCACTAATAAAACATATTATTATACTGATAAAACAACTATATATATATATATATATATATATATATATATATATATATATATATATATATATATATATATATATATATATATATATATATATATATATGACTGGACTTATAAATAGGAAAACATACATAAAATAAACACGAAAACGTACACAAAAGTTATATGAAAACTTTAATTTATACCGATATATATATATATATATATATATATATATATATATATATATATATATATATATATATATATATATATATATAAGTAATGTTTTTTAAGGTGATGAACATAGGTTCAAATAATCAAAATTGTATTATATGACCCGACTAATACGTATGAATTATAAATAAAATAAGTACGAAAACTTAAAAAAAATGATATCGAAATGTAGACAAACTCAATTTTACACCAACACATACATAAAAAAATAATTTAAAAACAAAAAACAATTAACAAATGAAAGTTGTAAATTTGCACTGAAACATTGATCATCTTGAATTCATAACGTCATATATGTTAAAATAAACACGTAAAAAAATGTTTTTTTAACTTAACAAACGAAAATTATTTAGGAAAATCATATTATATTTTTTACGGGGATAAACATGAAAGTTTAAAAAATGAAGGGGATGAAAGTGATATTTAAAAAATAATGGGGTGAAAATTTTCATTTTACAAAGTATGCTAAAAAGTATAAGGGTGAAAACTATCACTTTAGAAATTATAAGGATAGACAATATCATTGTAAGAATTATTTTAAAAAGTTTAGTGATAAAAAGTAAAAACTATCATTTTAGAAAAATATAAAAGTATTGAGTTAAAACCGTGACTTTAGAAAATATAAGGGTATATATATATATATATATATATATATATATATATATATATATATATATATATATATATATATATATATATATATATATATATATATATATATATATATATATACTAGAAAACTTTTAGGTCCGTGCTAAGCACAAGCCACGGAGGATAATTGGGTATTTCTTTTACCGTCATCTAAAGTATATTGTGCACATAACTAAAAAAGTAAAAAAAAATGCTATAAATGAATGGATTTTTAAGAGTTAGAAGTCGATTCAATGTATAGGGAACGTGTTGGTCAAGAGCATTTGTAGTAAAATAGTGCCAGAACTAAGACATCAAAAACAAATCAAGGTAAATCTATGGATAGGCCTTTGTATGTAGGCATAGCTTAGGTTAATCACCATGATATATAAGACTCTTGACATTTGTGGAAGGCAACACATATCAAGATTTTGTGAACCGTCTCTTACGGCTAAACAATGGATTTTTGACATTGATTGACCTCATAGAAAAGAGAGTTATTGATATATATCCAATAGTCTTGCACAATCCAGATTATAGCCTCAAAACCTTTTTTTGAAAACTTAAAAAAAACGTCAATCAAACCTTAAATATCACTCTGCATCGTAATCATGTAGACATACTTTGAATGCTTGAGTATAATTATCCTAAAAAAGATAAATGTCAAATAATAACAAATACAACATGTAAATAGTAAATATATTGCTTATTAAAAAGATCAACTACTTTTGAATCTCTACACTCCTGTATGTATGTAGATGAATATCTACCCTGATCACAATAGTCACAATATGTGTAGCTCAATCTCTACACTACTGTATGAATTTAAAACTCATCATTTACATATAATTATTCATAGTGGATGAATCTTTACACTCCTGTATGAATTAAAAATTCATAAATTACGTATAAATCATCATAACCATGTCGAAACTATCTTAAGTTCAAAGAAGAAGCAAAGTATCGGTAATGCTTGACAGAAACTAATTTAAACACACTTTGAGCTTCACATTGTAACTGGGTTTTGAAGAACATATGATATTTAATAACAAATTGTCCTGTGTTTCCTGTTTCATTTGATCAATTTTGCTTAGCTTAGGGATGAATAAAGGATTAAAATGGTGATTTTTTTTTCATAAAAACAATATAGAAACAACTTTTCTTTGGGTTGGATTGTGCAAAAATCTCTAACCACCGAGGTAAAAAAAATGAAAAAAAACTTAAAACAGGGGGTTCCTTTTGATGTGTTTAAGCTTTTAATATACCTTTCATTGGCTTTTCTTACCATAAATTTGTATGTTTTCAACACTTTACCTTGCAAAAACCGGAAGCATCTTGTCAACCACCTTTTATGGAAGCCATTTCGATAATGAAGTTTCCAATTCAAAATTGGATTTTCTTACAACTTCTCTTAGTACTATATAGCGAACCTGTTGACTATAATCTAGAAAACCAAGTAAATCAGAAAAAAAAGCTAAAAGAAATTGAATGATTGTGTTTGTTTTAAATCAAAAGGGAATTGGCTAAGCTTCAAACCGCCATAAAAAAAGCAATGTGGTGGTAGAGATTAAAATAGACCTACATGCATAAATGTGCCAGCAAAATCCTTCACCCTTCAAGATGATTACATAATTACTTCTATTAAGGTCAGTCGTTAGCTTTCTAACAAGCCAAAAATTATGATTTCCACAAATAAATTTATTTAATGCCTTTCGTTAAATAGATTATAGGCATCCAAAAAGAGCTCCTATTTATGTAGGAACATCTAGTGACTAACTTCTATATTATCATTTTTTTAATGTTCTTTTTCATGAAATTTAATCACTTATACATCGAACTTTCCTTAACAAAGATGCATCCATATTGTTTCATTACTTACAAACTTGTTTGTCTTCGTATGATTTGATAGAAGGTCTAGTGAAGGAAAAATATTTCCATAAAAATACTATCAAATTATGAAGATGTATTTAGCAACACAAACTTCAAATACCATATTTAACAAAAAAAACTTTATCTTCACTTGATCACAAAATTTTATTGAGAAAAATTTAACAAATTTCATGTTACAAAATCCTAAATCACATGAAAATACATTTTGAAAAGAACATTCAAAAAACTCAAGTCTTTGCTTCATTGATTTTCTTTGAATACGAGCCATCTAAACAATCTTTATGTACTAATAGTCTTCCTAATCTTTTCTTCATCAAACACCTTACAAAATATTTCAAAATTCACCAAAAGGTTTCTTAATTGAGATGAACTTCTTTATAATAATTTATAAAATGCAAAAGATATATAATCGAAGAATGGAGGATGTAAAATTAAAGATTAACCTTTTGCAACAAAATAGTTTTTCTTAAAAGTAAAAAGCTCAACTTTAAAAAAAAGAAATATAGGATGTTGATGCATGTTCTATTAATAGCCCAAGAAAATTCTAAACGACCAAAATGAAGAAATAAAAAGCATCCTCACCTAATTTACGATCTGAAGGAAATAGACCAAATTTTATGAAACCATATTGCCACAATATTTGAAATTTAAATGATTTTCAAACAAATCAAAAACCCAACAAAGCTAGGGTTTCAAAAGAACGGCAATGAAAATTAAAGATCAATAATGGAGTTAATTCTTAGTTGACAATAAAAAAAAAACAGAGAAGGCGTATAGCAAACTGAAAACAATTGAAAAGGATTGTTCGTGAATGGAGATAAGAGGATATATATACCAATTGTCATCAAGAAGAATATGAGAGGTCGTGTCGATTAGATGCACCGTTTTCAGGAAACGGTGGAAAAAAAGTATATCGATTCACCTTAACTCCTTTGCCTCGCGCCGTTCCATTGTAGGGTTACGTGGCGTCATTGGAAATATACAAACAGGATGTAGACGACAAGAGAATAAAAGGGCTTATATATATATATATATATATATATATATATATATATATATATATATATATATATATATATATATATAGGGGAGGGTTCATGCGAAAATGCAAATAATTTGCGAAAACGCGAAAACAAGAAAACCATATGATATTATATCACCTCAACATTATATTTTGGAAAATAATTCATCCAAACTTTGAAATACATGATGATAATCGATGATAGATGATAGACTATTTCATATTAGCAAAGTATGATTTTTAACATTTTTATTATGAAAACATGAATTTAAAAATGATTAAGGACGTGAAAAAAATATAATTATAAAAACCGTCTTTAAATCTATATTATCATAACACCATCTAATGTAAACTTACTATCTTTAATTTATTGCTAATAAAATTATTTTTTTATAGTACATGTATCTAATTTTCATAAGATAAAAGCTGTTTTCGCAGGATATTTATATTTTCGCATGAACTTACTTCTCTCTCTCTCTCTCTCTATATATATATATATATATATATATATATATATATATATATATATATATATATATATATATATATATATATATCAATGTAAATTCATTATAATCGATTTTGATTTAATACAACTTTTAGTTTTTTAGACATTAAACTTTTAGTTTAACTAGAAAGGTTACCCCCGCTACGCGGAGATCAAAATATTTCAATGTTGTTTCCAAATCGATAAATATGACAGATGTAGAAAGTGCAAGGATGAAAAGCCCGGACTTTGCCCTGGAACGTTTTTTTCATGTTTTTATGAAAAAATGTAAAAGTTTTGACTGCAAGGATCAGAAGTATCAAAATGGCTAAATAATTAGGGGGTAGGAATTAATAACTTTTTCGAAAAGGGATCAAAGTTGTCAAACCATTAAAGTTTCGTGACCAAACTTTAAATATTAAAAGGTTCCTAAAAAATGTAAAAATATTGATTGCAATGACCAAAAGTGTCAAAATGGCCAAAGAATGAGGAGCAAAGTTGCCAAAAAAACATTCAAATTTACTATTCCTAACTTTGAAGCCCAACATAGTAAAGGAACCAATTTGTCAGAAAAATGTCAAGTTTACTATTCCTAAGATTCATTTCTTTAATATATATATATATATATATATATATATATATATATATATATATATATATATATATATATATATATATATATATATATTAATTTGTGATTAATGCAAAGTTATTTAATGTTGAATTAGAATATTCGAATTTTATGGATTCTAAATGGTTAATTTTGCTGGTATCATTTGATTTTTAAGAACTTTATGGATTCTAAACGGAAAATTGGTTTTGATTTGGAATTATCTAATTTAACTATGTATTAGATCTAAATGGTTAATACTTTAACTTATATGTGTAACGCCTACTCCAGGTATCATTTGATTTTTAAGTTTTAGGGTTTTATACTAGGACTCGACGAGTTGGGGAGCCCAACTCGACGAGTAGATATCAATTTTGGACGCAGGACTTAGGGTCTACTCGACGAGTTGGAAGGCCCTAACTCGACGAGTAGACACTATAAAGGATAACCCTAATTTTTAGGGATTTGTACCCTATTTAAGGAACTTATTGGTCATTTGTGGCTTCCTTCATCATCCTATCTGTTCAGAGAGAAACCCTGGCCACGCTTTAGTGCCTTCTTGAGTGTGTGTGAGCTTTGGAGAGTGAATCTTCTGATTTTTGGAAGGAAACTTGGTGGTTGAAGAGATTAAAGTGAGGAGAGGGCTTTAGATCCAACATCTACTTGGTGTTAGCATCCATGTGGAGGTAAAAAGTTGCTACCTTGATCTCTATTTTCTTAGAACTCATCATATGGAAGAATATGGTCACTTTTGGTGTAAAAGGGTGTCAAACTCAGGTTTGGACTTATCATGAGGATATGGTTCCAGATCTGGACACCTCTAGGTCTTCATAGAGATAAAGTTGCTTCCTTTACCTGGTCTAGGCCCTTTCCATGTTCTAAACATTGTATGAACCTTAGTTTTAGTGTTTTAGCCATTTGAGGCCATGCATGCACGTAAAGTTTGCAACTTTACATGGTATTTCGGTCTTAAGGGACTGGATCTGTAGTTTGGAGGCTTGGATTTGACTGGAAGGACTGATTATGTTGAGGCAAGGGAAAACTCGTCGAGTTTCCCTAGCGACTCGAGGAGTTGGATCGGGTTTCCCCACCTTCTAGATATTGAGTGAACTCGTCGAGTAGATGAGACAACTCAACGAGTTGGCTAGGTTTTATCCCGATTTTCTAGACTCTGAAGGAACTCGGTGAGTTGGGGTCAACATGGATTGTTGACCTTGATTGTTGACTTGGACTTTGACCAGAGTTGACCAAGTTTGACCTAGAGGATATTTATGGTATTTCGGGATTTTGACAAGTTAATCACATGATGGTTATAGGCAGTTGAGTTGGAGTTGCGCATTAGGACTTATCTGATCTTATATTATCAGTTCAACATTTTGAGAATGTGAGTCTCCTCACTGTACCAATGGGTCTAAGGCACTAAGTTCAGTCCATGAAAAACCTCGGGGGGGGGGGGGGGGGTGTCCTGAGGCACTTATGTGTAAGACCTTGGAGGGTTTCCATGGAATCCTAGTATATTTGCATGTGTGCCTTGTATGTTATTTATTGGTAGTAAAGATTGTGTGAGGGTTCCTACGGCAGGAAGACCTTGTGGGGGTTCCTATGGCAGGTAGTTAAGATCATGTAGGGGTTCCAGTGACACTAGGTGTAAGACCTTTGAGGGTTTCCATGGCATCCTTATATGTTGTATGCATGACTTATGTGGTTTATGTAGCTTTTATAGCTCATATGGTATATGTGATTATGTGGAATGTGTGGGGTATGCTCTAGGGAACTCACTAAGCATTACCTTATAGTTTGTGGATTTGTTTCAGGTACATATGAGCCTAAGGACAAGTGCAAAGCTTGATAGTGTGGCATGCCCTCTTTGGCAATTGTTTTGATGGGACATTCTGATATTTGAAATAAAAATGTGGATGTTATGGATTTTGAAAACGATTGTCATTGAGATTTCATATTTTATGAGAATTTTTTAGTTAAATAAAAATTAAAATTTTATTTGAAAATTTGGGTCGTTACAATATGGGTTAAATTATAAGTCTTAAGTTAGAAATGTTATTGGTAGGGATGTTAAAACATATAAAGTTAAGGGACTACTATTCTAAGTAGTGAAATTTTGGAAGACTTACGCCATAAATTGTGCTCTCCTCTTCATTTAAACAATTTTGGAAGGAACCTCGTCTTCGCAAGATGAATCAAGGATTCGAGAAGGATTAGTGAAACAATTCAAGTTCTAGTATCAAACTCAAGCTATGAAGTAGTTGAGGTGGTCGTCTTCTTCATTTAGCGCTTAGATTAGTACTTTAATTTTTTAATAATGGTGGATCAACCATGTTAATCCATGAATCTCAAAATTGTTGGTTGATATTAGGGATTTAATGTGTTTGGTGATGAATTATAGTGTTTCAATTTTAAACAATTGAAGTAAATCCATCAACATGGTCAAATTTGAAGACTGAAGTCAGTGGCGTATCCACCAAAGGATTAGGTAGGTCCTAGGACCTACCTAAGTTCTTAATTTCTTTTACAATGTATATAGTAGAAAAACTAGGAAGTACCTTAGAAAAAATAGAGTACCTACCTTAAGTTTGTTTTTAAAATAAAATTCTTAAAAAACCTTTTTAAAAAGAGAAAAATATAAGTTATTAGGGACAATTTATTATTTTAGATTATGAGATTGATAACAAAAAGTTAACCACTTTTAATTGACACTCTCAAAACATTAATAAATAAATAAGCTGCTCTCATAAAAAGAAGTCCACATGCCAAAGACTCTCTCTCTTTTCGCCGCTTTATCAATAGACTAATAATCAACTAGTTTTCGTTTAAACGGTACGAGTTTTTCAGTTATATTTCAATCGGTTTTTAAAATTTTTAATCGGTGGCGCTTGATTGTTTTCAACTGATTGAACTGGTTCAGTTCTTTTAAGGTACATAACCCGACCCGACCCATAAAAGTGTTGTTGATTTTTTTTATTGGCTTCACTTTAGGAACCACGTGATTTTTTGTTCTAGATTCGCCACTGCAAGTTACTAGAGATAAAATTTGCCTCAGAAACAGAAAATAAGCATCACCTCAATTGAAAGATTGTCCAAGAGTCAACAACTTGGATGGTCGCTTACCTCTTATTCACATTAGTCTATCAACTTCGAACAAGCATGATATAGGCCCCTATATGGAAAGAAACACACTTTAAAACCCAATGCCAACAATGATGGTGATAACGTCCTATATCCTTATCACTAACTCCATTTGTGGTGTACTATCATTTCGTCTAAAATGTATGTTCAAGTCTCTTCACTATACCAACAAGTTCTTTCTTTGTTCCTTGGTCTTTTTCACCATCATTTCACCTAAATCTTCTTGAACTACATGACAAGCACCGGCATTACTAATTCTCTTGGCGTTAAATTATTTCCAAATGAGTCATCAATTGCCATGCAAGATCCCTACACATGCATCCGCTTGAAAAATTACAAGAAATCTATCACTTATAAGTATGAATGCACGCCTAGCTTCTGCTTGAAAAATTACAAGAAATCTATCACATATAAGTATGAATGCACGCCTAGCTTTTCACATCTCTAAAATGTATGTTCCGGTCTCTTCACTATACCAACAAGTTATTTCTTTGTTCTATGGTCCTTCTCTCCCATTCTTAAGGAATATTTCATGCGCACCCAATTTGACATCAACCCTTCCTTGGAAAAGTATTACAAAAGCAATTTTTTTTTTGACACCCAAAATGTGATGTCACAAAAATCCTACGACGTCATGAAATGTCAGTCTGTCACGTCATCAAAATCGACACATCAATAAGCAACCTGCAACCTGGTTGGTCTTTTTAAGTGATCAAAATTGTAACAAATTAGTAATCAAAATGTTTAAATTGAAACAAAAAATAATGTCAAAATCATTTTTTATATAAACTTATTGACTTTTATGAAATTTTCCCTAATAATATACTAGAATTCATTTACCATATATAGTACTTAATATATATCACTAATAAGTAATAATGGTACAAAAGCACACAATATTGTATACAAAATTTTCTTTTTTTGGCCTTAGAGATCGACCCTCGGTGAAAAAGGAAGTTTAGTGGCCTAATCGAAACAGAAAAGATATAGGGACCAACATGTAAAAAAATGTTTCCTAACTATTATGGGCAATAACCATAGTTTGTTTAATTATTTTAATTTTCCCAATAATTATTCTAGTAACTTGTTTGAAAGAAACACAATCATGTTTAATGAGCTCTTGATGATATAATGAATGCAATATTTTGATTTTACATGGTAAATTTTGGAAATCTATTTACTTGAAAGCCTTCTATTAATAGATATGTTCAGTGATATTAACCAAAATGACAACATTTTGTAACATTTACAAATAACCATTTTTATTTTGGGATAGCCTAAATGACCACTACTTTTACAGCAAAGATTGTCCAACTTCATTATTATTTTAGAGCTCCTTATTGTGGTTGCCAGGGCGATTTTCATAAAACAATCACAAATTCGGAAATCTTGTTCGGAACTCTTTTTCTCTTAGTTTCATATCAATTTCTTAATACGAAAAACATGTTCGAAATATATATATATATATATATATATATATATATATATATATATATATATATATATATATATATATATATATAAAAGTAGAGAATTATTTTATTCGAACGTTTCAATGAAAGTAACTAAGTATTTCTAATATTTATTCTCTTTTTCAAAATTCAATTTTCAAGTTCAAACATGTTATTAATTTATGTTTTACCTATTTATTAATTGTTTGGAAATAATTTGAAGATTTAGTTTGTCAGTAATTTTATAATTACCAAAATTTTCAGGTTTTCCTTGTTTAAATGAGGGTAAATTACACGGATGGTCCCTGTGGTTTAGGGTAATCTGCTAGCTTGGTCCCTAACAACTTTTTTTAACTCGGACCGTCCCTAATTTATATTTTTATTGCACGCTTGGTCCCTGTTCGTTATAAAAAGACTATTTTACCCTTAATAATTTAATATTCATTATTTTACCTTTTCATGTTAATAATATATTAATAAAATTAACAAAATACAGTAAATAAACCCCTAAGTAGCGTCTCCAACCCCTCCTTGGCTCCTTCACCCCTCGTCTTCCATCATCACCATTCACCAGTTGCCTGATCAGCTACATCTCTGGCGACTCCAACAACATCACACATGGCTGGTGAGAAAACCCTTCATCTCCTTCCTCTTTACTCACGGGACTAACCTGCCTCTCTACTCTGCCACACTTTATTCCATTTGAAAAGCAGACGACGGCTGAAACTCCAATTGCCTTACTCATGTTTTCCTCACCAACATCTATTTCCAGCACCAACAGAGAAGGTGGAGGTGATGCAGGCACTTGAATCTGACGAGACAATACAAACTTGAGCGTTGACCTCTTTCTTTGTTTCGCACTTGAAAGAATGTTACCAAATCAGAAGTGACAAATACAATAGATTTCAAGTTTGATTTTAATTTTGGTGCCCAAATCGACCATACAACACGGGTTAGGTTTGATTTTAGTTTTAATTTCCAGTTTAAGGTTTAATTGAGTTATAGGTTTGGATTAATGTTCGCATTCAACTTTCAGTTTGATTTCAGTTTCAGATTTGATTTTGAGTTTTGTGTTTGATTTCAGTTTCAGAGTCGTTTTTAGTTTCAATTTTAGGTTTGCATCTTGGATCAATTTAAGGTTCAGGTTCCATTCGATCTTGTGTTTGATTTCAGTATCAGATTCGAATATAGCCTGAGAAGACAATTGGTGGGGGGGGGGGGGGGGGGGGGTTGGAAGTGAAGCTGGAGAAGACATCGTTAATTTGTGAGATTTTCCGACGAGAGGAGTGATATTTTCCGGCGACTGAAATCAAGGAGGGAAGGGAGGGGAGGAGGCTTCGGTTGTGTAGGTTCTTGAATCAGACCAACATATTTTTTTTAATTAATACTTTTTCCACATTTAATTAATTAATAATTTAAAATAGGTAAAAGAAATCAGTAAGGGTAAAATAGTCTTTTTATAACGGACAGGGACCAAGCGTGCAATAAAAATATAAATTAGGGACGGTCCGAGTTAAAAAAAGTTGTTAGGGACCAAGCTAGCAGATTACCCTAAACCACAGGGACCATCCGTGTAATTTACCCTTTAAATGATCATAAAACCAAGAGCTATGAAAACTGACGTTTAAATACCCATGTTTATTACATAAAACCTTTAGTGGTTAAGTTTGTCACTAATAACACGGGTTAAAGTCAAATGCGGACAATCTATTGGCATTCTTCGTCAAGTCGCGAGTTGGCTTTTTTGACTGAGGTTGTGCAGGAGGTAAAGCTTAGCATAGACTCTGTCTCTTGGCTTTGGAAGGCGAATTGGTTTTTAGTTTGGAGAGATATCTTGAATTTGATTTCTTATAACAGGTTAGAGTTTCTCATTGCTTTGAATACTGTAACTCTTGGGAAGAACAAAAAGAATATCAATTTTCCTTATTTTACTCTTTGGTTTTGGTGATTTGGAAAATGTAGAACCCTTTGATTTTCAAGAAGTTGAGATGTTCTCTAATGAAGGTAGCAGATGATTTCCAATTGATAGCGTTTAATTGGATAAAACATAAATAATATTTTAATTTTATTAGTTGGTTGGATTGGTATATTTCTCTTTTTAAAGCTTATAACTTGTAATGCTTGTACTTTTGTTTTGTCTAGGTTATTGCTAGCCTCTTTTAATGCATCCGCTGTTAAGAAAATCAAGCAAATTCTCTCTACTTATCTCTTGATTTGATTACTACACAGGAAAAAGTATGTTGTACACTAGTCTTTCATGCGAGTTATCAATGACCAATATATAGAAATGCATTCCTAGTGGTTCGAAAAACATTGCATATTTGTAGGAAATGTGTATTACGTATGGAACATTATTATTAAATAAAACTATGAGTTTATAAATTTAGGAGTATGTGGTTGTTATATGTGGCACTTGTGTTACTTGGTAGCAGATTTATTAATTTATTGAAATGATTATATATATATATATATATATATATATATATATATATATATATATATATATATATATATATATATATATATATATATATATATATATATACGGTTAGGTTCATGTGAAACAGCCTAATTTTGTGAGACCGTGAGTCGTATTTTTTTATTTTTTTATTTTTTTTATTTAATTCAAGTTCCGAAAATAATATTTAAAAAAAGAATTTTTAGATTTTTTCCATTTATTTTGCATTTTAAAATTATTTTTTAGAATATGTACAGTGTAATATTCTATTAGAATATTTTACGTATTTTTTTAAAAAAATGGAATTTTTTTTAGTTAATTCAAGTTCCAAAAATAATATTTAAAAAAAGAATTTTTAGATTTTTCCATTTATTTTGTATTTTAAAATTATTTTTTAGTTAATGTTAGTTAATATTCTATTAGAATATTTCACGTAATTTAAAAAAAAAATGGGATTTTTTTTATTTTTTTTAGTCAATTCAAGTTCCGAAAATAATATTTAAAAAAAGAATTTTTAGATTTTTCAATTTATTTTGCATTTTAAAATTATTTTTACATTTGATCTCATGGTCTCACAAAATTAAAATAGTTTCAAATGAACCTGAACCTATATATATATATATATATATATATATATATATATATATATATATATATATATATATATATATATATATATATATATATATATATATATATATATATATATATATATATATCATGAAAAAACATATAAATTTATTGAAATTAACACGTGCATATGACAACTCGAAACAAATTTGTTTACATCAACATATGCTATGGTACCTTGTGGCTAATTTGAAAGGTCGGTTGTGAAATGTTGTTCAAAAGAATCCGCACATTCCCGCAAAAGTGGCACATAATATTCAATCTATGGTATATAATTGGGTGAAACATAGGAGAAAAAAGTGTCATTATAGATAGGTAGATTGGTGTGTTAACCCATTAAATTGTATGTAATTCTCAAATATTGTAAGTGTTATTTTTTTGGCCTTGTCTAGTCCCTTGCTAGGGGAAGACAACTTTTATAATATATTTACCGATTAAAAAAAAATAACAATGGTTTACCTAATAAAGAGTTTGTTGGTTTAGTAACAAATTCTTCACGAATTTTAGTAATTATTAATTACTTCTTGGACGATGTGAACCCACATGAAATATTAGTATCCAACACATTTTTATCCGAGTTGCCATGGAATAAATAATTAGATAGAAATTCATAAATATTTGAAAATCTTATTATCCCATCTACCATCGTAATATACAGTTGATACTTTTTTTTTTTTTTATTATTATTATTATTATTATTTTTTTACCATTTATCATACTTTTATTTAAATTATCAAATGTCAGTTTATGATTATTTTAAATTAAAATTTTTATTCCACATGTCGTTTTATGATTTTTTTTTATTTTATTAATTCTACATAGTATTTAAATTCAATAATAAATGCATATTAATTTATTTAATGAACTTTCATTTTCATTTCAAAATTACTAAATTATAACTTCTTTAATTTCATTTATTTATTTATCTTAATTATTTGTTTAAATTTAAAGAAAAAAAACACTTTAATTTTTATAATTCAATACTTTTCTTATTTTTCTTTTAAATTTAAACTTCTCAAATATTTAGAATTTTATATTTAGTTTTTTTCTTTTCAATAAACTCATATCATATATGAGTGTTATACCTAAAGTATAATAAGTACTTAAAAGCTTAATTGGTTGACACATCACACCAAAATCTAGAATTTTAAGAATTAGAATACAACTTGTTAAACATTTATATTATAAAAGTTTAAATATGTGTTTATGATAAAGTTTGATTTATAATGAATTGATGATTCTAAATGTTATTGTATTAGATACGTGTAATTATATATGTATATATTTTTATCGTATTTTTCTTTCTTGTTTATTTAATTATACATTAACACTTCAAACATTTTGTAATTTAGTAATTGTGTGAGTAGTTTACCATGTTATCAATTTTGTTATATTTTTATCGGAATTTGACTACTATATACCATTTTAAGATGTAAACAAATTAAATTTGCATCCTAAACACATTTTCTCCGTATACTTAACTTTTATAGAAAACAAAGCAGTGTGAAATGATATCATGTGTTTTGATTTAAATTTATACGAGGCCATTAGTCACATGTTAATTATGTATGTGTTATTGACGTAATGTCTTATTTTCATTTTATTGGTGATGTTGATACTTGAGTCATCACTTTTGCACGTAATAAATAGGATTTGTAATTATAGTCTGATTTTTCTTTTTGCTATGAAGATTTGAAAATCAACAATATACTTAACTTTCTTAATTAATATTTAGATGGAAGGACGACCACATTTATTTTTTGGGTTTTTTACGGTCAAGTTTTATTATTTTGAATTTTTTTAATAATGTCTTAATTTTTTTACAAAAAAAATTATGATTATTTAATTTTTTGAATAGAAAAACCCAAAAACCAGCTAATTTATTCATTTAACATCTTTTTCGTTTGTTTAGCAAACCATAAGATCAAATAGTTAAAATTTTCAAAAATAATTAGACTTTTCTGTAGATTTTCTCAAAATTTGTAGATAATGTATAAATATATTTTTTACGAATGTATATGTATTTTTACCTATTTATGTATTTTTTAAGTTTTTATATGTATACATTTATGTATTTTAAATGTATAAGTGTATTTTTTTTACGTATTTATATGTATTTTTTGTGTTATCTTTAATTATTATGTATTTATATGTATTTATGTATTTTTTATGTTTTTTATATAGATGTTTATATATTTTTATGTATTTTAAATGTATAAACATATTTTGTACGTATTTATTTGTATTTTTATGTATTTTATGTGTTATTTTTTATGTATTATGTATTTATGTGTATTTTCTAACATCCCAAGTTTCGTACTAAATTTTTTCATTTTTAATATAATATAGACGCTCATTTTTAATATAGTAACATTAAGTTCAAACCATTTCTTCATGAACCATCATTCATAAATTAGAGTTATAAAGAAGATAATGTGGAATCTCCAATCATAAAATTGTTGATGTGTGTGTACAGTCCCCCCATTCGAAATTCGATAAGTACCTATAAAAATATTTAATCCACAATTGTAAGCACAAAACTTAGTGAGTTACCCAAAATATCATATACAAAGTACATAATAATCAGTTATGGGTTATCAACAGTCCTGAACTTTTCATACAACACGACAATATAAACAACTATGAATTAACATCAATTGTAACGTCTCAAAAATACCGAGTAAAAATTTCATTTTAAGTATGTCATAACCATTCATTCTTTATCCCAAAAATAAGATCAGGTAAAAGTATTCTCAAAACATCAAAGTAAAATCATAAACAGGTAATGCAGATTAAATCTTCATGGGATGCATCAAGTCATGTCCTTCTCTTTGAACCAAGAATACTTGAAAACATTTTAAACATAAACCGTAAGCACACAACTTAGTAAGTTTCCCCAAAATACCCCACACAACAAAACATATACAAGCATACATACTGGGTCCAATAGTCTTTTGACATTCACCAAGTTGATGAAGACATTCGAATCATCATAGTGTTTCGATGCTTCAGGAACAAGATTATCATCAACATGGTTTTCAGTATCAATGGCCATATTAGGAATTCCAAAAATCAAATCAAGATCACTATCATAAGAATTCATGATTTTAGATTCAACATTTGATTAAGTCATTATAGGCTTTTGAACGAAATACTGTTCGACTCTTTTGACACAATAGTCATCGAACGTAAGATTGAAAGTTTCTTCGATCTTCCTCGTTCGTTTGTTTAACACCCTATAGGCTACAGACTTATGAGAATATCCCAAGAAGATTCCTTCATCAACGTTCGACTGAAATTTAGAAAGATTGTTCCTTGAGATTCATGATAAAACATATGCACCCAAAAACATGAAAGAATTTAAAATTAGGTATCCTCTTGATTATTATTTCGTAAGGTGTAATATTAAAACAAAGATGAATGAAAGAACGATTTTATGTGAAAAAAGCAGTCGAAACAGCTTTTGCCTAAAGATATTGAGGCAAGTTCGTATAAGTAAGAATTGTTCGTGCAACTTCACATAAAGAAGGATTCCTCCTTTCGACAACACCATTTTGTTGTGGTGTGTAAGGAGACGAAAAGTTGTGTATTATTCCCAACTCAGTCAAGAATGAATCTAGAATTTGATTCTTGAATTGTTTTCCATTATCACTCTTTATCCTTCGAACTTTCTTCTTTAAACTCAACTCTATATTCTTGATAAAGTCAATCATTACTTGTGCAGTTTCAGACTTCTGTCGAAGAAAGAAAACCCAAGTAAACCTGGAAAAATCATCAAAAATGACTAATATGTACTTCTTCTTATTGAGAGTCTCAGCAGTCGAAGGTTCACATAATTCAATGTGAAGAGGTTCCAAAGGTTCGATGATTTTTTAATCCATTATGGTTGGATGACCTTGTCGATGTTGTTTTCCCTGTCCACATGTACCACACAACGAATCATTATCAAATTTTAAAATAGTTAAACCTTGAACAAGATCATTTAAAACAAGTTTGTTAAGATTTTTGAAGTTAAGATAAGAAATACGTCGATTCCATAACCAACTAGGATCAGAGGATGCTTTCGCAAGCAAACATACAGAAGGTATACCCACGATTGGTTTCAAGTTGAGAGTGAACATATCTGATTTTTCAGTTTTCACTGCCCAAACAGTTTTGGTTTTTGTTGTTGAAAAGTTGTTGAATTTTTGTTCAAACAATTTCGACAGTGTTTTGATTTGATTAAAAACCTTCTTTTGTCACTTATTTATTTTCTTCCTTGATCAGTTTGTTCAATTCTGGATCCACCTTATCACCATTTCGTGTGGTGACAAAAACTTGATTTGGAAATAGAACTTCATCTGTATCCTTGAACCTTGGATAGACCACTGAATTCAATTCCAGATAATGTTTTCTTTTATCTTTCAACACCTTTGTGTACTCCTTTTATTCTTTAAAGACTTTCTCGACTACAACTCTAGGAATAGGTTTCTCATTTGAAACATCATCATCATCATCACTCACATAGTCTTTAACCACAACATGATCAAGAGGATCACAAACTTTGGATGTCATTGGTCGATCATTTTTTACTTTCGTCATTGAATCATAACATTTTCCTTTGCCTTTAGCCATTGAATTAACATTAATAATAAATAATCGTGAGCAATCGACAGTGTCCCCAACCTTAATTTCACTGACATTATCAGAATCATCTTTGATATCAACAAAATTTTGTTGAGAATCGAGTGTCGAGTTCTTAGTCATGTTTAAATCTTGACTTCTTCATTTTTTTTAAGTTTCATTCACAATATACAAAAGGTCATCAGAATTCAAATGTTCATTAATGTTTACAATTCCATATGCATACGAATCATTTGGAACCTTGTCAAAGTCTGTTATCTTACATTTACAATCATGAATAGTTTCGTCTATTTGTTCACTTTTGTAAGCAAGAAAAAGAAGTAGTTTATAATGTTTTTCACTACAAATTTTAGTTGAATGATGCAGTTCAATAATTTTAGCATAGAAGCTCTTCGTAGAATTACAGTAAATATTACGTTGATTAACAAGCATGATGTTGTCCATTCGAATCGAATCTCTATCAATTAACAAATTAGTTATTCTTAAAACTAAAGCTTTTGTTACTCCCTTCTTTTCCTATACTTTGCTTTTATCATCATAGTAAAGGGACTTGGACAGTTCTGCATCACTACTCATGGAGATTAACATGTCATTAAGATAAGCAAAAAATTCAGCCAAAACATCATTATAATAAGATGAAAGAATTTTAAATAAGTTAAGAATATCACATACCTTGGCATTTATTGGTGATTTTGCTGATTCAGTGGACACGAAACATTGTCCAGATATTTTCTTCTTCACTTATCTCTTCCACATTCATTTTATCATCATCATCTTCCTCCAACTTTGCGTACATGGCTCTGTGAGTCGGATTTCACATCTCATCGCCATCTGAACCAGATGACCATATCTGATAAGTGCCCTCTTCCCAATCGCCTCCTCTAGCCATAAAATAAATTCTCTTTGTTTGAGCACAAATTTCTTCTATCTTCTTAGCGTAGTATGCTTCTGTAACGACCCAAAAATACAACCCAAAAATTTCTTTAAAAACATTACTAAAATCATATTTAGAAAAACTATATCATAAGTCATAACATAAATTCTCGAGTATTGATTCAAAACATTATATCATTATCAGAGTCAAACATTCCCAGGCTATCTGACTATGGTGTGTGCAATGCAATCTTCCAGAGCTCCTTTTTTGAAAACTGAGTACCTGAAACCAAAACTAAAAACCGTAAGCACGAAGCTTAGTGAGCTCCCCCAATCTAACACATACCATGCAATAACATATAAATCACATACTGGGCCTTGCCCACTGCATCGGACCGATATCCGGACTAACTGGGGCCTTGCCCCCTACATCGGACTGAAGTCCGGAAACTGACTGGGACCTTGTCCCCTGTATCGGACCGAAGTCCGGACTAACTGGGGCCTTGCCCCCTGCATCGGACCGAAGTTCGGAAACTGACTGGGACCTTGTCCCCTGCATCGGACCTAAGTCCGGACTAACTGGGGTCTTGCCCTGTAACAACTCAAATTTTCAAATAATTTTTTTCATTTAAAACAAAACATCATTATTCAACAAAAGGGTTTATTCCAAGTTTATTTCAAAAATATAAATAATAAATCTCCAGGATCTTCAACAGTGGCAGTGTGTACGTGTCACGCCGGCGCCTTCCCACGGTCATCACTAGTACCTGAAAAACATAAACACAACTAGTAAGCATAAATGCTTAGTGAGTTCCCCAGTATACGACTTACCCACATACGCCTTCCGGCCCGGACCTTTCGGTCCACATAACATTGCCTTCCGGCCCGTAACATAATCGCTTTCCGGCCCATAACATATCGCCTTCCGGCCCGTATTAAATTGCCTTCCGGCCCATAGTATTTTGCCTTCCGGCCCATAATAGTATAAAACATAACACATGTAACATAATACACATAACACATAAGTCATACATCATACCGTCCTTTCTATCACATAAAGTCTCGCCTTCCGGCCCGTATAAGCATACATCACATATAAGCATACATCACATATAAGGCATCTACCTCTCTAGACATAGCATGAATATAACACATACGACCTTCCGGTCTCACAGTCAAACCCTTCCGGGTAAAGTATAGTGAGAAGACTCACCTCGTAGTATGCAAGCTATAAACCCTTCGAGCTACTCGCACTCGATCCGCTAATCCGCAGGTTCCCTATAATACCACATACCTTTGTTAATGATCTTATCAAACAAGACAACTGACCCTACTAAGTTATATACAGGTCAACGGTCAATCTTGACCGGACTCGTCGAGTGCAAAGGGCAACTCGGCGAGTATAGACACCCTGACTCCACTCGCCGAGTCTGAAGAACGACTCGACGAGTTCCAGTAGATCTTCAAGCTACTCGCCGAGTCTGAAGAACAACTCGGCGAGTCCTAGTGAACCTTCAAGCTACTCGCCGAGTCTGAAGAACAACTCGGCGAGTTCTAGTGAATCTTCAAGCTACTCGCCGAGTCTGATCATTGGACTCGGCGAGTCCTCGCCATGCAGTCAATCCGCTGCCTCCTGTATTTCGCATGATTTCGAAGTATATAGATATGGGGCTTCCTGGACTTTCACATATACTATTACAGGGGTTTTTAAACACTTATAACAACACTATAATCTAACAATTCCTTAAATGGGTTTCCTAAACCCTAAATTCGTATACAACGTAAAAGCTACAGATTTTGATCCGAAGATTACCTGGAAACGTGTTCCCTGTGTCCCCAAACCTCCAGTACTCGATTCCTTTGATCACCACCTTGCTCCTCCTTGTCTAACAATCTCTTCAAGCTTCCTCAAGTCCTCACTCTTGCTCCAGATGCCCACAAACTCCCAAGGTATCTTCAATCGGCCAAAAGACGCGACATGACGGCCATAAGATCGTTATATACGATTCAGAATTGAAACGGCTAGGGTTCAGCTGAATCAGCATCGACTCGCCGAGTCCCTATTTGGACTCGTCAAGTCCAGTCGCGTATCTGCGACTGCGACCAAGACCATGGCCCTACTCGGCGAGTCATGCACCAACTCGCCGAGTCCCCTCTTAAATGTGCCCCAAAAATAATTTAAAGAAATACCTGAAATTCCGGGCTGTTACAACTCTCCCCCACTAGAACTAGACTTCGCCCTCGAAGTCTCATTCTGCGAATAACTCCGGATGTTGCTCCCGCATTTCTCTTTCCGGCTCCCAAGTCATCTCCGATCCTTTCCGATGTTGCCACTGAACCAACACCAGAGGTATCTCCTTGTTCCGTAGAACCTTGATCTTTCGATCCCTGATAGCTACTGGTCTCTCGGCGTAATTCAGGCTCGCATCCACCTGAATATCTTCTAACGGAACCACTGCTGCCTCATCGGCTATACACTTCCTCAACTGCGATACGTGGAAGGTATTGTGAATCTGACTCAGCTCCACTGGCAACTCCAACCGATAAGCTACCCGACCTACCCTTGCAATTACCCGAAATGGACCTATGAACCGGGGCCCCAATTTGCCCCTCTTCCTGAACCGAATTACCCCTTTCCAAGGAGAAACCTTTAGGAGAACGAAGTCGCCGACCTGGAATTCGAGCTCGGACCGGCGTCTGTCCGCATAACTCTTCTGTCGGCTCTGGGCGGTCAATAACCTCTGCCTCACTCGCTGAATCTGCTCGGTCGTCTGTAGTACAATCTCTGTACTGCCCATCACTCTCTGTCCCACTTCTCCCCAGCAAATGGGAGTCCGACACCTCCTACCATACAACAACTCAAAAGGTGGCATACCAATGCTCGAATGATGGCTGTTGTTGTAGGAAAACTCAGCCAACGGCAGATGCGCATCCCAGCTACCCCCGAAGTCTAACACACACGCTCTAAGCATGTCTTCCAATGTCTGAATCGTCCGCTCGCTCTGACCGTCGGTCTGGGGATGGTATGCGGTACTAAAATGCAGCTTAGTACCCAACTCCTCATGGAATTTCTTCCAGAACCTGGAAGTGAAACGTACATCGCGATCTGAAACAATCGAGGTCGGCACTCCATGCCGAGATACTATCTCTCTCACGTATAACTCTGCCAACTTCTCTGCTGATGAACTTTCACTAATGGCAAGGAAGTGTGCACTCTTTGTTAGCCTATCCACAATCACCCAAATCGCATCGACTCCCCTGGCAGTTTTCGGCAATTTGGTGATGAAATCCATCGTGATCTGATCCCACTTCCACTCAGGAATCTCCAAGGGTTGCAACTTACCGTGCGGTCTCTGGTGCTCAGCCTTAACTTTACGGCAGGTCAAACACCTCTCAACGAACCAGGCAACGTCTCTCTTCATGCAAGGCCACAAGTACTCCTTTTTCAAATCCAGATACATTTTCGTAGCACCGGGATGGATCGAGAATTTCGATCTGTGTGCCTCCTCCATCAAAGTAACACGCGTACCGCCCACGAATGGCACCCAGATCCGACCCTGAAATGTCAGAAGTCCCCGCCCATCCGTAACGAACTCTGAAATCAACCCGACAACCCGCTCCTGTTTCTGCATCCCAGACTTCACAACCTCGGCCTGTGCCCCACGTATAGCATCTAATACCGGAGTCATCACCGTCAATCTCAAACATACGTCCTGCAATGGAGTACTCTCCGCCCTACGACTCAATGCATCAGCTACCACATTAGCCTTGCCTGGGTGGTATAGGATCTCACAGTCATAATCCTTAACCACGTCTAACCATCTCCTCTGACGCATGTTTAGGTTGGGTTGATCCATCAAATACTTCAAACTCTTATGGTCCGTGTATATGGTACAACGAACCCCGTACAGGTAGTGACGCCAAATTTTGAGGGCGAACACTACTGCCCCCAACTCTAAGTCATGCGTGGGATATCTCGCTTCGTGAGGCTTCAGCTGCCTCGATGCATAGGCTATCACATGGCCCCTCTGCATCAACACTGCACCCAGTCCTGAAATCGATGCGTCGCAATATACGACAAAGTCCTCCATCCCTTCCGGAAGAGCTAATACTGGTGCTTCGCACAGTCTCTGACGAAGTGTCTCGAAGGAAGTCTGCTGCTCGGGTCCCCAAGAGAATGTAACACCCTTTCAGGTCAATTTGGTAAGTGGCACCGCGATCTTGGAGAAGTCCCTAATGAACCTTCTATAATACCCCGCCAACCCAAGGAAACTCCTGATCTCCGAAGGTGACTTCGGTGCCTCCCAACTCATCACCGCTTCCACCTTGGCCGGATCGACCAATATCCCTGCCTGATTTACAACGTGCCCCAGAAATTGAACCTCCCGTAACCAGAAGTCACATTTGGAGAATTTTGCATATAGCTTCTCCGACCTCAGTACCTCAAGGACCTCCCTCAAATGTCCCTCATGCTGCTCCCTAGACCGCGAATACACCAGAATGTCGTCGATGAACACAATCACAGACCGATCCAGCATCGGCCTGCATACCCTGTTCATGAGATCCATGAACACTGCTGGGGCATTGGTGAGCCCAAAAGGCATCACCACAAACTCGTAATGCCCATACCGCGTCCTAAAGGCTGTCTTCTGGACGTCCTCATCCCGCACTCTTACCTAATGGTACCCTGATCTCAAATCAATCTTGGAAAACCAAGATGCCCCTTGCAACTGATCGAATAGATCATCGATCCTCGGTAACGGATAGCGGTTCTTGACTGTCACCTTATTCAGCTCCCGGTAATCGATACACATCCGGTGTGAACCATCCTTCTTCTTGACGAACAGAATCGGTGCTCCCCACGGTGAGCTACTCGGCCGAATGAATCCCTTCCCCAACAACTCTTGAAGTTGCGAGGACAATTCTTGCATCTCTGGAGGTGCAAGACGATAAGGTACTTTCGCAATAGGCGCAGCCCCTGGAACTAGATCGATACCAAACTCCACTTGCCTCGCAGGAGGTATTCCTGGCAAATCCTCGGGAAAAACATCTGGAAACTCGCGCACCACTGGAACCTCCTTCAATGTCTTCGGTCTCTCGGAACTCTCCCGCGTATCCATCACATACGCCACAAAACCGTTCCATCCCCGCTGTAGGCATTGCCTCGCCCTAGCGGCCGAACAAAAAGCTGATCCCGAACGGGTACCCTCGCCGTATACCGTAAGAACTCCCCCACTAGGGTCTCGTATAGTCACCAGCTGACGCTCGCAGTCAATGACAGCGCTGAATCGGCTCAACCAGTCCATGCCTACGATGACACAGACATCACCCATCGCAATAGGAATTAGGTCAATCGGAAATGCGACCCCGAAGATCTCTAGCACACATCCCCTAAGAACCTCCGTAGCACAAATCACCCTCTCAGCCGCAATAGAAACGCTCAAAGGCCGACGTAACGGCTCACGACTAATGCCGATGTGCTGACTAAAAGCTAACGATACAAACGATCTACTCGCACCCGAATCAAATAATACTAGAGCGGGCATAGAGTTCACAAGGAAAGTACCTGCCACAACATCGGGCGCAGCGCGGACCTCCTCCGCAGTCAGCTGAAAGGCTCTCCCGCGAGCCCTCGGGGCCTCGACCTTCGCCGGTCGGGTCTCAGTAGTCCGGGTAGTAGGTGTAGCTCCCTGACGAAGTTGCGGGCACTCGGCCTTCCGATGGCCTGTCTGGTTGCAGTGAAAGCAAACCATAAACCCCTTAGGGCAATCCCTGGCAATATGTCCCTCCTTGCCACACTTGTAGCAACCACCAGCTCGACACGCCCCCTCGTGACTCTTGCCGCACTTCGCGCAAGTGCGACCCTTCGGACCTCCCATCCTCGAATCAGCGAACTTAGTCCGCTTGGCTGCCGGCTGAGACTGGGCCGGTCGTCGATCCACCTGCCGAGACTCAGCCTCCTCCCTCGCTTGCGTCTCCAACTCGATCTCGCGCTTCCTGGCGTTCGCCTGAAGCTCAGTGAAAGTACGATAGGTGGAGTTTGACACAAACTCCCGGATCTCCCTCTTCAAAACACCCAAATAGCGGCTCATCCGCGACTGCTCCGTAGATACCAGCTCGGGGCAGAACATTGCCCTCTCATGAAACTTCCGTGTGATCACTGCCACGGAATCAGTACCCTGCTTAAGGGTCAAGAACTCCTGAATCAATCGCTCCCTCTCTACCGGGGGAACGTACTCGTCCCTGAACATCTCCGTAAACCTCTCCCATGTCACCGCCGAAATCTCTGCCTGAGTGAAGTTCGCCGTCACGAACTTCCACCAATCCTTCGCTCCCAGACGGAGCTGGTTCAAGGCGAACCGTACCCTCAAGTGCTCCGGGCATGAGCAAGTATAGAAGCACCCCTCGATGTCGGCGATCCACCTCATAGCTGCAATCGGATCCTGCGTCCCATCAAATTCAGGGGGTTTCGTGTTGCTGAATTCTCTAAATAGTAATGAATCACCCCCTTGCGGCCTGGCAGCAGCCACCGCTGCGGTAGCGGCAGCAACTGCAGCTTCAGTAAGTGCGGTGTACCGCTCCTCAAACTCCTCCATCAACGTGGTCTTAATAGACCCAAACATCTCCGGGATCTCAGCCCGGACCGCCGCAGCTACCTCTTCCTGAATAATCTGACGAATCTCCTCGTCACTCGCACCGCTCGAACTCGCCTCATTGCGTGTGATAACCATGATGTCTCTGAAATACAACATAAAATCATCAGAGACTCCACCAAGTACAATTGTACTCGATACGCGCCCTACCCAGTCTCCGATCTCCAGGGATTCTTACTTGAGTCTTCCACTGATCCGGTGCCTTCGGTAGTACGGGCCCAATACTACCGACCACACCGTATCAGTATTCGTCCCAAATCTTCCTCCCCAAATCCCGAATAATGAGTACTCTACCTCTAGTATGCACTATCTACTTGCACGCTACCAAATATCTCATATAAGCAATCTCCCTAGACTAAGGCATCACAAAACAGGCAAATCTAGTCCTATCATGTATACCTAGTCTTCTAGCATGCATAACAATTCATAATTCAGTACATAACATAACATCGTAAGGTATTCTGGGGATCTTTACCGTTCGGACGCTGGCTGCTCGTACACACTGTTCCATCCTTGTTTTACCGCCTTACCATTTATAAAATATTGTGTCCTTATTATTTAAAAGAAAAGGTTTTTCCTCAAATCCCCGGTCTGAGTTCAGTTGCACCCAAAAGTACACCCGAATCCCTCAAACCAAGGCTCTAATACCAATTGTAACAACTCAAATTTTCAAATAATTTTTTTCATTTAAAACAAAACATCATTATTCGACAAAAGGGTTTATTCCAAGTTTATTTCAAAAATATAAATAATAAATCTCCAGGATCTTCAACAGTGGCAGTGTGTACGTGTCACGCCGGCGCCTTCCCACGGTCATCACTAGTACCTGAAAAACATAAACACAACTAGTAAGCATAAATGCTTAGTGAGTTCCCTAGTATACGACTTACCCACATACGCCTTCCGGCCCGGACCTTTCGGTCCACATAACATTGCCTTCCGGCCCGTAACATAATCGCCTTCCGGCCCATAACATATCGCCTTCCGGCCCGTATTAAATTGCCTTCCGGCCCATAGTATTTTGCCTTCCGGCCCATAATAGTATAAAACATAACACATGTAACATAATACACATAACACATAAGTCATACATCATACCGTCCTTTCTATCACATAAAGTCTCGCCTTCCGGCCCGTATAAGCATACATCACATATAAGCATACATCACATATAAGGCATCTACCTCTCTAGACATAGCATGAATATAACACATACGACCTTCCGGTCTCACAGTCAAACCCTTCCGGGTAAAGTATAGTGAGAAGACTCACCTCGTAGTATGCAAGCTATAAACCCTTCGAGCTACTCGCACTCGATCCGCTAATCCGCAGGTTCCCTATAATACCACATACCTTTGTTAATGATCTTATCAAACAAGACAACTGACCCTACTAAGTTATATACAGGTCAACGGTCAATCTTGACCGGACTCGTCGAGTGCAAAGGGCAACTCGGCGAGTATAGACACCCTGACTCCACTCGCCGAGTCTGAAGAACGACTCGACGAGTTCCAGTAGATCTTCAAGCTACTCGCCGAGTCTGAAGAACAACTCGGCGAGTCCTAGTGAACCTTCAAGCTACTCGCCGAGTCTGAAGAACAACTCGGCGAGTTCTAGTGAATCTTCAAGCTACTCGCCGAGTCTGATCATTGGACTCGGCGAGTCCTCGCCATGCAGTCAATCCGCTGCCTCCTGTATTTCGCATGATTTCGAAGTATATAGATATGGGGCTTCCTGGACTTTCACATATACTATTACAGGGGTTTTTAAACACTTATAACAACACTATAATCTAACAATTCCTTAAATGGGTTTCCTAAACCCTAAATTCGTATACAACGTAAAAGCTACAGATTTTGATCCGAAGATTACCTGGAAACGTGTTCCCTGTGTCCCCAAACCTCCAGTACTCGATTCCTTTGATCACCACCTTGCTCCTCCTTGTCTAACAATCTCTTCAAGCTTCCTCAAGTCCTCACTCTTGCTCCAGATGCCCACAAACTCCCAAGGTATCTTCAATCGGCCAAAAGACGCGACATGACGGCCATAAGATCGTTATATACGATTCAGAATTGAAACGGCTAGGGTTCAGCTGAATCAGCATCGACTCGCCGAGTCCCTATTTGGACTCGTCAAGTCCAGTCGCGTATCTGCGACTGCGACCAAGACCATGGCCCTACTCGGCGAGTCATGCACCAACTCGCCGAGTCCCCTCTTAAATGTGCCCCAAAAATAATTTAAAGAAATACCTGAAATTCCGGGCTGTTACAACTCTCCCCCACTAGAACTAGACTTCGCCCTCGAAGTCTCATTCTGCGAATAACTCCGGATGTTGCTCCCGCATTTCTCTTTCCGGCTCCCAAGTCATCTCCGATCCTTTCCGATGTTGCCACTGAACCAACACCAGAGGTATCTCCTTGTTCCGTAGAACCTTGATCTTTCGATCCCTGATAGCTACTGGTCTCTCGGCGTAATTCAGGCTCGCATCCACCTGAATATCTTCTAACGGAACCACTGCTGCCTCATCGGCTATACACTTCCTCAACTGCGATACGTGGAAGGTATTGTGAATCTGACTCAGCTCCACTGGCAACTCCAACCGATAAGCTACCCGACCTACCCTTGCAATTACCCGAAATGGACCTATGAACCGGGGCCCCAATTTGCCCCTCTTCCTGAACCGAATTACCCCTTTCCAAGGAGAAACCTTTAGGAGAACGAAGTCGCCGACCTGGAATTCGAGCTCGGACCGGCGTCTGTCCGCATAACTCTTCTGTCGGCTCTGGGCGGTCAATAACCTCTGCCTCACTCGCTGAATCTGCTCGGTCGTCTGTAGTACAATCTCTGTACTGCCCATCACTCTCTGTCCCACTTCTCCCCAGCAAATGGGAGTCCGACACCTCCTACCATACAACAACTCAAAAGGTGGCATACCAATGCTCGAATGATGGCTGTTGTTGTAGGAAAACTCAGCCAACGGCAGATGCGCATCCCAGCTACCCCCGAAGTCTAACACACACGCTCTAAGCATGTCTTCCAATGTCTGAATCGTCCGCTCGCTCTGACCGTCGGTCTGGGGATGGTATGCGGTACTAAAATGCAGCTTAGTACCCAACTCCTCATGGAATTTCTTCCAGAACCTGGAAGTGAAACGTACATCGCGATCTGAAACAATCGAGGTCGGCACTCCATGCCGAGATACTATCTCTCTCACGTATAACTCTGCCAACTTCTCTGCTGATGAACTTTCACTAATGGCAAGGAAGTGTGCACTCTTTGTTAGCCTATCCACAATCACCCAAATCGCATCGACTCCCCTGGCAGTTTTCGGCAATTTGGTGATGAAATCCATCGTGATCTGATCCCACTTCCACTCAGGAATCTCCAAGGGTTGCAACTTACCGTGCGGTCTCTGGTGCTCAGCCTTAACTTTACGGCAGGTCAAACACCTCTCAACGAACCAGGCAACGTCTCTCTTCATGCAAGGCCACAAGTACTCCTTTTTCAAATCCAGATACATTTTCGTAGCACCGGGATGGATCGAGAATTTCGATCTGTGTGCCTCCTCCATCAAAGTAACACGCGTACCGCCCACGAATGGCACCCAGATCCGACCCTGAAATGTCAGAAGTCCCCGCCCATCCGTAACGAACTCTGAAATCAACCCGACAACCCGCTCCTGTTTCTGCATCCCAGACTTCACAACCTCGGCCTGTGCCCCACGTATAGCATCTAATACCGGAGTCATCACCGTCAATCTCAAACATACGTCCTGCAATGGAGTACTCTCCGCCCTACGACTCAATGCATCAGCTACCACATTAGCCTTGCCTGGGTGGTATAGGATCTCACAGTCATAATCCTTAACCACGTCTAACCATCTCCTCTGACGCATGTTTAGGTTGGGTTGATCCATCAAATACTTGAAACTCTTATGGTCCGTGTATATGGTACAACGAACCCCGTACAGGTAGTGACGCCAAATTTTGAGGGCGAACACTACTGCCCCCAACTCTAAGTCATGCGTGGGATATCTCGCTTCGTGAGGCTTCAGCTGCCTCGATGCATAGGCTATCACATGGCCCCTCTGCATCAACACTGCACCCAGTCCTGAAATCGATGCGTCGCAATATACGACAAAGTCCTCCATCCCTTCCGGAAGAGCTAATACTGGTGCTTCGCACAGTCTCTGACGAAGTGTCTCGAAGGAAGTCTGCTGCTCGGGTCCCCAAGAGAATGTAACACCCTTTCAGGTCAATTTGGTAAGTGGCACCGCGATCTTGGAGAAGTCCCTAATGAACCTTCTATAATACCCCGCCAACCCAAGGAAACTCCTGATCTCCGAAGGTGACTTCGGTGCCTCCCAACTCATCACCGCTTCCACCTTGGCCGGATCGACCAATATCCCTGCCTGATTTACAACGTGCCCCAGAAATTGAACCTCCCGTAACCAGAAGTCACATTTGGAGAATTTTGCATATAGCTTCTCCGACCTCAGTACCTCAAGGACCTCCCTCAAATGTCCCTCATGCTGCTCCCTAGACCGCGAATACACCAGAATGCCGTCGATGAACACAATCACAGACCGATCCAGCATCGGCCTGCATACCCTGTTCATGAGATCCATGAACACTGCTGGGGCATTGGTGAGCCCAAAAGGCATCACCACAAACTCGTAATGCCCATACCGCGTCCTAAAGGCTGTCTTCTGGACGTCCTCATCCCGCACTCTTACCTAATGGTACCCTGATCTCAAATCAATCTTGGAAAACCAAGATGCCCCTTGCAACTGATCGAATAGATCATCGATCCTCGGTAACGGATAGCGGTTCTTGACTGTCACCTTATTCAGCTCCCGGTAATCGATACACATCCGGTGTGAACCATCCTTCTTCTTGACGAACAGAATCGGTGCTCCCCACGGTGAGCTACTCGGCCGAATGAATCCCTTCCCCAACAACTCTTGAAGTTGCGAGGACAATTCTTGCATCTCTGGAGGTGCAAGACGATAAGGTACTTTCGCAATAGGCGCAGCCCCTGGAACTAGATCGATACCAAACTCCACTTGCCTCGCAGGAGGTATTCCTGGCAAATCCTCGGGAAAAACATCTGGAAACTCGCGCACCACTGGAACCTCCTTCAATGTCTTCGGTCTCTCGGAACTCTCCCGCGTATCCATCACATACGCCACAAAACCGTTCCATCCCCGCTGTAGGCATTGCCTCGCCCTAGCGGCCGAACAAAAAGCTGATCCCGAACGGGTACCCTCGCCGTATACCGTAAGAACTCCCCCACTAGGGTCTCGTATAGTCACCAGCTGACGCTCGCAGTCAATGACAGCGCTGAATCGGCTCAACCAGTCCATGCCTACGATGACACAGACATCACCCATCGCAATAGGAATTAGGTCAATCGGAAATGCGACCCCGAAGATCTCTAGCACACATCCCCTAAGAACCTCCGTAGCACAAATCACCCTCTCAGCCGCAATAGAAACGCTCAAAGGCCGACGTAACGGCTCACGACTAATGCCGATGTGCTGACTAAAAGCTAACGATACAAACGATCTACTCGCACCCGAATCAAATAATACTAGAGCGGGCATAGAGTTCACAAGGAAAGTACCTGCCACAACATCGGGCGCAGCGCGGACCTCCTCCGCAGTCAGCTGAAAGGCTCTCCCGCGAGCCCTCGGGGCCTCGACCTTCGCCGGTCGGGTCTCAGTAGTCCGGGTAGTAGGTGTAGCTCCCTGACGAAGTTGCGGGCACTCGGCCTTCCGATGGCCTGTCTGGTTGCAGTGAAAGCAAACCATAAACCCCTTAGGGCAATCCCTGACAATATGTCCCTCCTTGCCACACTTGTAGCAACCACCAGCTCGACACGCCCCCTCGTGACTCTTGCCGCACTTCGCGCAAGTGCGACCCTTCGGACCTCCCATCCTCGAATCAGCGAACTTAGTCCGCTTGGCTGCCGGCTGAGACTGGGCCGGTCGTCGATCCACCTGCCGAGACTCAGCCTCCTCCCTCGCTTGCGTCTCCAACTCGATCTCGCGCTTCCTGGCGTTCGCCTGAAGCTCAGTGAAAGTACGATAGGTGGAGTTTGACACAAACTCCCGGATCTCCCTCTTCAAAACACCCAAATAGCGGCTCATCCGCGACTGCTCCGTAGATACCAGCTCGGGGCAGAACATTGCCCTCTCATGAAACTTCCGTGTGATCACTGCCACGGAATCAGTACCCTGCTTAAGGGTCAAGAACTCCTGAATCAATCGCTCCCTCTCTACCGGGGGAACGTACTCGTCCCTGAACATCTCCGTAAACCTCTCCCATGTCACCGCCGAAATCTCTGCCTGAGTGAAGTTCGCCGTCACGAACTTCCACCAATCCTTCGCTCCCAGACGGAGCTGGTTCAAGGCGAACCGTACCCTCAAGTGCTCCGGGCATGAGCAAGTATAGAAGCACCCCTCGATGTCGGCGATCCACCTCATAGCTGCAATCGGATCCTGCGTCCCATCAAATTCAGGGGGTTTCGTGTTGCTGAATTCCCTGAATAGTAATGAATCACCCCCTTGCGGCCTGGCAGCAGCCACCGCTGCGGTAGCGGCAGCAACTGCAGCTTCAGTAAGTGCGGTGTACCGCTCCTCAAACTCCTCCATCAACGTGGTCTTAATAGACCCAAACATCTCCGGGATCTCAGCCCGGACCGCCGCAGCTACCTCTTCCTGAATAATCTGACGAATCTCCTCGTCACTCGCACCGCTCGAACTCGCCCCATTGCGTGTGATAACCATGATGTCTCTGAAATACAACATAAAATCATCAGAGACTCCACCAAGTACAATTGTACTCGATACGCGCCCTACCCAGTCTCCGATCTCCAGGGATTCTTACTTGAGTCTTCCACTGATCCGGTGCCTTCGGTAGTACGGGCCCAATACTACCGACCACACCGTATCAGTATTCGTCCCAAATCTTCCTCCCCAAATCCCGAATAATGAGTACTCTACCTCTAGTATGCACTATCTACTTGCACGCTACCAAATATCTCATATAAGCAATCTCCCTAGACTAAGGCATCACAAAACAGGCAAATCTAGTCCTATCATGTATACCTAGTCTTCTAGCATGCATAACAATTCATAATTCAGTACATAACATAACATCGTAAGGTATTCTGGGGATCTTTACCGTTCGGACGCTGGCTGCTCGTACACACTGTTCCATCCTTGTTTTACCGCCTTACCATTTATAAAATATTGTGTCCTTATTATTTAAAAGAAAAGGTTTTTCCTCAAATCCCCGGTCTGAGTTCAGTTGCACCCAAAAGTACACCCGAATCCCTCAAACCAAGGCTCTGATACCAATTGTAACAACTCAAATTTTCAAATAATTTTTTTCATTTAAAACAAAACATCATTATTCGACAAAAGGGTTTATTCCAAGTTTATTTCAAAAATATAAATAATAAATCTCCAGGATCTTCAACAGTGGCAGTGTGTACGTGTCACGCCGGCGCCTTCCCACGGTCATCACTAGTACCTGAAAAACATAAACACAACTAGTAAGCATAAATGCTTAGTGAGTTCCCTAGTATACAACTTACCCACATACGCCTTCCGGCCCGGACCTTTCGGTCCACATAACATTGCCTTCCGGCCCGTAACATAATCGCCTTCCGGCCCATAACATATCGCCTTCCGGCCCGTATTAAATTGCCTTCCGGCCCATAGTATTTTGCCTTCCGGCCCATAATAGTATAAAACATAACACATGTAACATAATACACATAACACATAAGTCATACATCATACCGTCCTTTCTATCACATAAAGTCTCGCCTTCCGGCCCGTATAAGCATACATCACATATAAGCATACATCACATATAAGGCATCTACCTCTCTAGACATAGCATGAATATAACACATACGACCTTCCGGTCTCACAGTCAAACCCTTCCGGGTAAAGTATAGTGAGAAGACTCACCTCGTAGTATGCAAGCTATAAACCCTTCGAGCTACTCGCACTCGATCCGCTAATCCGCAGGTTCCCTATAATACCACATACCTTTGTTAATGATCTTATCAAACAAGACAACTGACCCTACTAAGTTATATACAGGTCAACGGTCAATCTTGACCGGACTCGTCGAGTGTAAAGGGCAACTCGGCGAGTATAAACACCCTGACTCCACTCGCCGAGTCTGAAGAACGACTCGACGAGTTCCAGTAGATCTTCAAGCTACTCGCCGAGTCTGAAGAACAACTCGGCGAGTCCTAGTGAACCTTCAAGCTACTCGCCGAGTCTGAAGAACAACTCGGCGAGTTCTAGTGAATCTTCAAGCTACTCGCCGAGTCTGATCATTGGACTCGGCGAGTCCTCGCCATGCAGTCAATCCGCTGCCTCCTGTATTTCGCATGATTTCGAAGTATATAGATATGGGGCTTCCTGGACTTTCACATATACTATTACAGGGGTTTTTAAACACTTATAACAACACTATAATCTAACAATTCCTTAAATGGGTTTCCTAAACCCTAAATTCGCATACAACATAAAAGCTACAGATTTTGATCCGAAGATTACCTGGAAACGTGTTCCCTGTGTCCCCAAACCTCCAGTACTCGATTCCTTTGATCACCACCTTGCTCCTCCTTGTCTAACAATCTCTTCAAGCTTCCTCAAGTCCTCACTCTTGCTCCAGATGCCCACAAACTCCCAAGGTATCTTCAATCGGCCAAAAGACGCGACATGACGGCCATAAGATCGTTATATACGATTCAGAATTGAAACGGCTAGGGTTCAGCTGAATCAGCGTCGACTCGCCGAGTCCCTATTTGGACTCGTCGAGTCCAGTCGCGTATCTGCGACTGCGACCAAGACCATGGCCTTACTCGGCGAGTCATGCACCAACTCGCCGAGTCCCCTCTTAAATGTGCCCCAAAAATAATTTAAAGAAATACCTGAAATTCCGGGCTGTTACATGCCCCCTACATCGGACCGAAGTCCGGAAGCTGACTGAACATAGCATAGCATAACATATCAACTAGCATGAACACATATACTGCATACTACATTGGGCCGTAGCCCGAAACACATAACACATAACACATAACACATAAATCCTGTCTGAGCCACGAAGGCATCAAACATACTAACTACTCCATCGGATCGAAGTCTGGAAACTACTGCTAACTGAACGGGCCGGTATTGTGGTCTTAGACCCGTCCCTACTGGAAGGAAACTCACCTGATGCTGCTGAGCTGTTGCTGCTAATCCTTTTACTGCTACCTGACCTCTGACTTTGACTGCTGCTCCACTAGCTCCTCGAGCTACCAATATCAATATAACACTTAGTCCAACTGACCTCCAAAGGTCACTAGGTCAATTCTGATCAAGGTTAAAATCCTGGTCAAAGTCAACCTTCCGGGTCAACCCTACTTGCCGAGTCTATCTACTGACTCGCCGAGTTCATATGTTCTGGGTCTTTCTTATTTGCGGCTTGACTCGCCGAGTCAGTCCATGACTCGTCGAGTCCAACTAGATCCAAGTCCTGTCCTGTCCAACTCGCTGAGTCACCATCCGACTCACTGATTCGAGCCCCAACTCGAAGGGTTTAGGGTTTCGCAATCTGACTCGCCGAGTCCAGGAACAGACTCGCCGAGTCCTAGACAATCTTCAACCAACTCGTCCAGTTGCTCATCCAACTCGCCGAGTCCATGCCTAACTTCATCCGACTCGACGAGTTTTTCATCATACTCGTCGAGTTCCTCCTCATCTTCAAGCTACTCGCCGAGTCCACTCGAAGAACTCGCCGAGTCTATCCAGTCCTCAATCCATGCAGTGGCTTTTCGAGCCAAACAGAGTTTCCAACTCATAGATCCATACTTCTAGGGACTATCCCCCACGTAAAGTGGCAAAATTTACGTGTAGATTAAGAGATCTAGGCTCAAAACACCCTAAACTAGGGTTTATGGCAAACATACTTCTTCAACATACCAAGGGCTGATACTTTAGGGGATTCAAGACCAAAACAAACATGGATCTGAGCTAGCAACCTTAGATCTGAACCTCCAACTCGGATTGGTTACATATCATACCAACAATGACCAAAACTCACATATAAGAATGGATCTAGGTGCAAAGGGAGTCCAAGCAACAACTCATTACCTTCAACTGGTCTGAAATGTCTTCTCAATCTCGGATCTACAGTCCCTTCTTGCACCTCCAAGGCTTTTCTTCCTTCTCCAAGCTTTAGTGCACTTTACAAGGCAAGATCAAGCTCAAAAACGGATATGGCGGCTAGGGTTTGGTGTTCTAGGGTAGAGAGGCAGTAAAGGAACCCTAGGAAAGAGAATGAGACGCTTAAATAGGCTCCAAATTCCGGATTTAGGGTTTTTCCTCGCTCAGACCCAACTCGTCGAGTCTCCTTGGCCGACTCGCCGAGTCGGTCGCTTACACCACAACCCGGATCCCGCTCGGACTCGCCGAGTCCCTCCATGGACTCGCCGAGTCTCCCCTTAAACTTGAGGTTTTTCTTTCTTTTCTTGGCTTTCCAAACTTTGGGGTGTTACAACTCTACCCCACTTAAACTAAACTTCATCCTCGAAGTTTGCTATGACCAACTGCCTGCAAACTGCCTCCAACTCTTTGTCTGGGAAATCTAACACCCTATTTGTCCTTCACTCCAGCCATACACAATGCCGGTCACTACCGTTGGTACATACTGAATCCTTTTCTTTTCCATAATTTCCTCAACGTTACTTCCTCCGACTGAAAATCATGTTGCCTCTCATCTGCCTACTGGATGCACTGAGACTACCCTTGTTCGACTATTCTGCCAATATCTGAGTTATCGAACTCCCACCGGTCACTACACTCCATCGCAATCTCCTAGCCGCTCCCAGCGACTCCGGAAGATACCTCGACTGTCTATAATTGTTCTATCCATTCTGCCATCCATACTGAATCGATGCTGCTGGAACCAGCTTGCTTATCTCTCCCTGATTACTCAACTCCTACTAACTCGAACCTTTCATCCTGAAGAAAAGCTATCTGCCTAGCTATCCTTACATATCACTTATACTCAGCCGAAGGCTCAACTGATCCTGATGAGAGAGACTTGCCATCTCCAAATCAACCAACAATACCGCCAGCACTTGCATTCCAACGCAAATACTAATACTGCTCGTGCCTGAAACTCTAAACTGCCTGAGACACTGAACTGACTGAAACACTGAATTCCGACACAAACGCGGAATTAAGGACTCCTCACTTAGTCGCTTCCACGACTTCTGAACGAAATCTTTCTCTGGAACTAGTTTCCACTAGTTATCCTGTCGCTGTGGCTCTAACAACCTTCTGATCCAACCGATCGGGTCCATACATCACATCCTGACATCATCCATTCCATGGCTAACAACATGATGGTTCCCAGACTGACGGTAGCCCTTAACACACCCGAACCCCAACGGTCCACTACTACTCTGATCTCATAACCGATGTGACGATCTATAGCCAAAATTTGCTGACTTAGCCATAACTGAACCATTTTGGAAATCCAAATCTAACCTGTGGATTCCCATATTCCCATTGCTGCACCCGAACGGGTGGGAATTACTACGTTCCCGCGTTCAACAACGCGCTCATGCTGCTACCAATCTGATAAAAGCCACGGCTACACCCGCGGACTCACAACTCTCAAATACTATCTGGCTGCTAATGAATGCTATGGCTACCCCCTGCAGACTTACAACACTGTACTACTATCTGACTACCAGTGAATGCTACGGCTACCCCCGCAGACTTACAATACTACCACTACTATCCCGAGGACATCCTGACTATCCCTAGTCCCGCTCGAATCCTCATCCTGATTTCTCAAAACCAGCTCTCAGTCTTTGAATTACTGCATCATCCTCGACATCCTATATCCTTGAATGCTCAGTGCTTCGTCGAGGAACTCTTCGGCTTGGTTCCCGAACCAACCGTCTACTAATCCAGATATAAGAAGCTATTGTTGGGAAGTTTCCAAATTCCCAACTCCTGAATCCACATAATCCTGCATGCTGGCTCTACCACTGGCTACTAATACGAAGACATCTCCTGCTAACCGTTTCTCCGGATCCTCATTCCGACTCACTTGAGCCTTTACAGGTGGTCCTCAAATCCTGGATTCCCAACCAGCTTCTAACCATCTCCATTACACGAACTAACTGCTGGGAAAAGTTCTTGAACTCCCAATTCTGAACTTCTCAATCCATCCATCACTGTGCTACTACCACTTCTTCTCAGAGGCCGCGCACTCATTCTGGGTCTACGTGACTCTTATCCATGTATACCCGGAGGGTTCTCCCCCACTTCGATCCTACTTACCCCTTGCTGCTTCACATTCAAAAGAGATCTTGACCTTTACTACCATTCCAAAACTTCTACTGGGGAACCCAAGCCCGCCAGGTAGGAATTTAACCAATCCATCCCAAACACTAACCACTCCGAACTAGTGAAACGAACCAAATCTCTCCCAACCATGCTACAGTTACTGCATCCCCCGAAACGTTCTCCATAAGAGCACATTCCCTAACTACCAACCAATTAACCGAGGTATGTAAATGGCATATAATCACAAGCAAGCCACTCCATAACACAACACTTATACCACAATTGATGCAGAACCATAACAATATAATCATAACATAAGCTGACAAAAAAACAAAGTTACATACCTCCATTACTCAGTGCTGCTCGAATCCCTGCTGAAATCTACCGGAGAAACTCGACTCCGAGCCGTAGGCACCCTTTCCCGGCCTCGACAACCACTGACGGTACTTGAAGTCCCAAGGGCAGGAGCTGGTGCATGCCCTGTTGAATACAAACTCGGACAGTGGGCCTTCTTGTGGCCTCTCTGACTGCAATGGAAACATATCGGATCAAGTCCCTGGGCGATGGTAATAATGCAATCCCTGCTAAAATGGCCAATCTGGCCGCACTTGAAACATCCGGCATCGCCACCACTCCTACGCCTGCACACACCCATGTGCGTCCTTCCGCACTTCCCGCATCGACTGCAGCTCTGGTAGTTACTCGTCCTCAAATCCGAACCCTTAGGCCTCTTACTTGAACCTGTGGCTACCTGAGTCTCATCCATTTTCCTCTTCCTTTCCGACCCCCTGCCCGACTCTCGCTCCTGCGTTACCCCAACGACAACGCCTACTGACTGAACAACAACTGTCTGATCCTGGAGCCTCGTTGTCAATCTATCAGTGGTCCTCACAACCATGTCAGGCAGATCCTCACGAATGGCTCGCGAAACTTCCTCAACTATCCAATCTGTCCTGAAACCATCCCGGCCTTAAAGGCCTGAAGATGACTGTCCACGAGCTCCACAATGGCCTCTCTAACTGAACCGAAGATCACTGGAGTCTGATCAATGATGTTGCGCATAATCTCTGCGGAAATGAAATCCCTCATCTGATCATTAATCTGCCCGGCTCTAAAGCCCGAGCCAGACCCCTCCCCTGCACCTGAACTGCCAACTGATATCTCGCGCAACGTCACCATGCTGAAAATATAACAATTCCTGATCAATTTACACACTACCGCTGAGGGATCCTTCACACACTCTACTAGTTCCTTGGTTTTGCCTCGGCCCCTCTTGAATCGAGTACGGATCCTCTGCTTTCAGTAGTATGGGCCCCTACTACCTTCCACATCTACCCGTACTTTCCTCAAGAGTTACCTCAACTCCACCAAGTCCCCTTTACTTTTCTACTGACCTCTGCTTCTCTCATCCTAGGCTTGCCCTAGGGAACCTCTGACTCTACCCAAACTGTCCTCAGCTGCTGAAGGCCTCCTTGTAATGCCAATTAGCCACCACCTGAATACCATCACATGTGATGAGGCTCAGATAATCCTTCGAGTAAAAGTCTCGTCCCTACAACGGTTGGACTCAGACAAGAGCTGCGCAGTAGGGCCAAATCTAGCACTCTTAGATTATCCAACCCTAATCACATGTGATGTGACGTATTCACCTATTGGCTAACTCCCATCACTCAGAGTCCCACAAAGCACAAAGCAATCAGCATTCGGATAAAGGAAACATACTCAGGCAAAAATTCTCATAACAAGAAACTGCACTAGCATACAATGCTAAGCTCATGCTATCAGGCATAACCTACACAGGCTATCCTACTACTGTCTACTCAATACTAGCATGCAATTCTTATCAAGCTGAAACACATAAAACAGGCACATAAGGCATCATCCTAGATCCTTAGTCTTATTCTAGCATGCTGTTCTACTGAAGCTGAAACTGAAACTGAAACTGAACTGAAACTGAAGATGATAATGATAATCATAACATAACTTGTATGGATAAATTGGGAGTACTTACTTGAGCTCGGTTGATTGCATGCACCACACCCTTTTCTCGTTTTCAAAACTCTTTTCTTTCTAAGTTCTTTATCCAAAATCCTTTTTCAAAAATGTTTTTCTTTTGAAAATCCTTTATCGTGTCCTTAGTTTGAGTTCAAATACACTCGAATGCATATCTGAATCCCTCAAACCAAGGCTCTGATACCAACTTGTAACGACCCAAAAATACAACCCAAAAATTTCTTTAAAAACATTACTAAAATCATAGTTAGAAAAACTGTATCATAAGTCATAACATAAATTCTCGAGTATTGATTCAAAACATAATATCATTATCAGAGTCAAACATTCCCAGGCTATCTGACTATGGTGTGTGCACTGCAATCTTCCAGAGCTCTTTTTTTGAAAACTAAGTACCTGAAACCAAAACTGAAAACTGTAAGCACGAAGCTTAGTGAGCTCCCCCAATCTAACACATACCATGCAATAACATATAAAGCACATACTGGACCTTGCCCACTGCATCAGACCGATGTCCGGACTAACTGGGGCCTTGCCCCCTACATCGGACCGAAGTCCGGAAACTGACTGGGACCTTTTCCCCTGCATCGGACCGAAGTCCGGACTAACTGGGGCCTTGCCCCCTGCATCGGACCGACGTCTGGAAACTGACTGGGACCTTGTCCCCTGCATCGGACCTAAGTCCGGACTAACTGGGGCCTTGCCCCCTACATCGGACCGAAGTCCGGAAGCTGACTGAACATAGCATAGCATAACATATCAACTAGCATGAACACATATACTGCATACTACATCGGGCCATAGCCCAGAACACATAACACATAAATCATGTCTGAGCCACGAAGGCATCAAACATACTAACTACTGCATCGGATCGAAGTCCGGAAACTACTGCTAACTGAACGGGCCGACATTGTGGCCTTAGACCCATCCCTACTGGAAGGAAACTCACCTGATGCTGTTGAGCTGTTGCTGCTAATCCTTTTGACTGCTACCTGACCTCTGACTTCGACTGCTGCTCCACTAGCTCCTCGAGCTACCAATATCAATATAACACTTAGTCCAACTGACCTCCAAAGGTCACTAGGTCAATTCTGATCAAGGTCAAAATCCTGGTCAAAGTCAACCTTCCGGGTCAACCCTACTCGCCGAGTCTATCTACTGACTCGCCGAGTTCATATGTTCTGGGTCTTTCTTATTCGCGGCTCGACTCGCCGAGTCAGTCCATGACTCACCGAGTCCAACTAGATCCAAGTCCTGTCCTGTCCAACTCGCTGAGTCACCACCCGACTCACTGATTCGAGCCCCAACTCGAAGGGTTTAGGGTTTCGCGATCTGACTCGCCGAGTCCAAGAACAGACTCGCCGAGTCCTAGACAATCTTCAACCAACTCGTCGAGTTGCTCATCCAACTCACCGAGTCCACGCCTAACTTCATCCGACTCGATGAGTTGTTCTTCCTACTCGTCGAGTTCCTCCTCATCTTCAAGCTACTCGCCGAGTCTATCCAGTCCTCAATCCATGCAGTGGCTTTTCGAGCCAAACAGAGTTTCCAACTCATAGATCCATACTTCTAGGGACTATCCCCCACGCAAAGTGGCAAACTTTACATGTAGATTAAGAGATCTAGGCTCAAAACACCCTAAACTAGGGTTTATGGCAAACATACTTCTTCAACATACCAAGGGCTGATACTTTAGGGGATTTAAGACCAAAACAAACATGGATCTAAGGTAGCAACCTCAGATCTGAACCTCCAACTCGGATTGGTTACATATCATACCAACAATGACCAAAACCCACATATAAGAATGGATCTAGGTGCAAAGGGAGTCCAAGCAATAACTCATTACCTTCAACTGGTCTGAAATGTCTTCTCAATCTCGGATCTACAGTCCCTTCTTGCACCTCCAAGGCTTTTCTTCCTTCTCCAAGCTTTAGTGCACTCTACAAGGCAAGATCTAGCTCAAAAACGGATATGGCGGCTAGGGTTTGGTGTTCTAGGGTAGAGAGGCAGTAAAGGAACCCTAGGAAAGAGAATGAGACGCTTAAATAGGCTCCAAATTCCGGATTTAGGGTTTTTCCTCGCTCAGACCCAACTCGTCGAGTCTCCTTGGCCGACTCGCTGAGTCGGTCGCTTACACCACAACCCGGATCCCGCTCGGACTCGCCGAGTCCCTCCATGGACTCGCCGAGTCTCCCCTTAAACTTGAGGTTTTTCTTTCTTTTCTTGGCTTTCCAAACTTTGGGGTGTTACAGCTTCATCCTTGACTTTCTCCTTTTCTTCTTTCTTTCTGAGCATGCAGTCCTTTGCTAGATGGTTCGACCCATTGCAATAGTTAGAATTGTAACCTGAGTCACCTTTTAGCTTCAGCTCCTTCTTCTCAAACAAGTTCTTCACATCTTCTTTTCCTTTTTCGAATCAACCTTCACATTCTTTCCAGGTGAACTGTTTCCCTTAAACTCATTGTTGTTCTTGAACTTCGGATTAAAAGGCTTGTTGAAGAATTTATTCACTTTGTTGTCTGAGTAGTAAGCCACCGCTTCATCATCAGAGTTAAACAGAAAGCCTTCTTCCTCAATTTTATCTTCTTCAACATATTCGACTTCAGAATCCTTGGTAGTTACTTTCAACATCAGTGCCAATGGCCCTCCCAAACTTAACTTTCCTTCTTCAGTAATTTCATTTATATCACTTTCATGAGCTTTTAGAACATTTTACAAATTTTCCAACGAATAACCATCGAAACTTTCTTCAGTTTTGATCATCAAGCTTATGTTTCTCCACTCCTTTCTTAATCCTATAAAAAACATGAGATTGAACTCCAGGGATGAATGAGTCACTTTGTATCGAGAACATTTGAATATTAGTTGATTAAATCGATCAAAATATGACCCGATTGATTCATTGTCCTTATGTTTGAACTCACCCAAATCTAACAAACATTGCTTCACAAAATTTTTCTTCGCCTTCTCATTGAATTGATATTTCTCTTTCATGGTTTCCCAAATCTCCTTTCCAATTTTACAACTTCGAACGTAGTTGTAAATTACTAGTGGAAGAGCACCACGTAGTTCATGTAGACATTTCTTGTCGTTCGCCTTCATCTTCAATCCTTGATTGGTCATCTCTTCACTTATAGCAGTTGTACCAATGTTGGTTAACATCCCCAGATTGAATTCTCCACTATTGATACATCTCATCAGATCTTCATCAATTCCATTGAGATAGTTTTCCATCCTATCAGCCCACTATTCGTAGTAATCCGGAATCAACATCGGAATCTTAGTTGATGATCCGAGCAAGTGCGAAAATTTCATCGTTGTGTTTAGATTGACGTTCACTGTTGTTGTAGGAATTTTTGAAGAAAGATGATTTTCAGATTATAAATCAATCGAGCTAACATGCAGAGTGCAGAATCAATTCACAATAATCAACTGAATCAAGTTTTCTGATTCAAATTGCGGAAGTTTTTGAATCGGAAAGAGCGATTCAAAAAATATGAAAAACACAAGAAAACTTCAATCGATTGGATGAATCCTGCTCTGATACTAATTTATGTGTGCCAGACTAAATCCATTTTGGACAAACTAGCTGTTGATCTCACATTGTATCGAATCATCATAGGTTCGTTACTATACCGCACGGCTAGTCGACTTGACATTATGTTTTCTGTGTGCAATTGTTCTAGGTACCAATTGAATCCTAGAGAACCTCATCTTATAGATGTGAAGAATATTTTTTGCTATTTCAAAGGCACATTTTCGTTAGGATTGTGGTATCCTTCGAAAACAGGGTTTTTCATTCAAGAATTTTCAGATGTTGATCTTGGTGGATGTCAACTTGATCAAAAAAGCACAAGTGATGGATGTTAACTTTTGGATGGGAAGCTTGTAAACTGACAGTCGAAGAAACAAACATGTGTTTTGATTTCCACAACAGAAGCAGAATATGTTGTTGTTGCAGCTTGCACTTCTCAAATCATATGGATATAAAGTCAACTGCATGATTATGCAATCAACATGAAGAAAATTCCGTTGTATTATGGTTCACAAAGTGTCATACGCATTTGTCACAATCCTGTGCAACATTTTAAAACAAAGCACATAGCTCTTCACTATCACTTTATTAAGGATCATGTGGAAGAAGACAATATTGAAGTTCATTTTGTAAAGCAACTGACCAGTGTGCTGATATCTCTACAAAACCATTAGATGAAAAATCTTTTGTAAGAATCTTGAATGGCTTAGGAATGATGGATGTGAATTCAGTTCAAAAACTGATTTCGTTAGATTAACAAGCCAAAGTGGTAGAAAGATGTCGATCCAACGGTTACTATGCATTATTCAGTGGTTACTGTTCATAGTCAACGCTTTGACATGCTTCACTTTCGACATTATGAACAATGGTCTGAAAAAATCTTCGCTACTTTTGTCATTATCTTATTTTCGCTAACTATGTACATTTTTTTTAATGTTTACTATATTTTCTTTAAAAATCAAAAACAACAAAAAGATTTTCGTTTTTGTTTTTCATTTTCAAAATTCAAAAATATCAAAAAGATTTTCTTATTTTTGTAATTTTCTTTCAAAAATCAAAAATCCAAAAATATTTTTGCTTTGTTAATTTTTTCTTGTGTAGCTTTTAGCGAAGATTTTTGTTGGTACATGCTTGCTGCTTGAGGGAAATGTGTATCTTCGAAACTATGTACTATTTAAGATGTCCCTAGAAGCATGCTGCAGCATGTCGACCAAAGCCTCCATATCTCAATGTGTTTTGAAGCCTTAATGGATTTTTCATTATGAGGATTCCTACCCAATGAGGCTATATTCACATTAGTTTCTCAGCTACCTTATTTTTCTCAAATGAGTTAAGAGTTAACTGCTTGGTCCAATCATAGCAGAGGTATTTTTGATTCTTGAACCACTCTTTTTCACCCTAAAGTTCTTTCACGATCACACACAAAGACACATACTCAAGATATCTCTGGTAAAAACCAAACAAGTTATAGGTATGTAAATAATCTGTGTTTATGATTTGGATTCATAAGATCATGATAAAAGTGAAACCCAATGTATCAAAAAATTAAAGGAATTAACGGGGAACTTTGTTCAAGATTTTAACGAAAATTTTGTTTCAGTACCATCTTTTCGATACTTCAAATCATATTCTTTCTTTTTGCGTGGTCTTGATAAAATGTTCGAAACCCACAACATTTTTACCCATCAAGATCCAAGAACAATTTTATTTTATGGAATATGATTTCAGTGTAAGTATCAATTTGATTCTTCGTTACTTGATTAAATTTTCCAAACCATACTAGTCCCTGACTACACTAGCCAAACAAGTAACTTCGGTAACAATTTCTCACACTTAGGTCTAGATGTGATACATAATGAAATTCTTAGCCACCCATTAAGCTTTATAAAAAGATGCCCTTTCAATACTTATATATAAGTATTCAATTGTAATTCACGGGAAACCACACAAGCTGTGAGTCATCTCTCTTGATGAATAACGAAACAATCTTTGCTTGGGATGTAACCGCATGTGTGTCGAAATATTTTGGACATCACAGAACCAAAATTATCTTATTTTGTTTCTAATCTATTTCTTTGGCACACTTTGCCTCATAAAATCCTTGAGGTTCCGAGTAATACCAACTTAGGATGATAAATTCGAAAGTCTGGCACATGATTTCGCTTTTCAACCAAAAAGTGAAAGAGCCTAACCTCTATACCGAAGGTTTCTGACGGTTCTTATCCTATTGGTACTATTAAACAGACTGATGGATGTGACATTCTGGTTACTATGCAGTTTTTAAGGAAAAGTGATCATCACTTTTTAGATGTATCTATCTTTATGGCTCTAGCTCCGCTTTTCTAGGTGACACGTGGCTTATCATTTAATTCAAAAACCGTTTGGAATTCAAATTTGGTGTACGTATAAAAAGGATTTGGGGATTTTATTCCAAATTTACGCACACTTAATCTTCTCAAACTATTTGTTTTTTTTTCTTGCTGAAATTCTTCAAGTTCTTCAAAACCATAATAATGGCGGCCAAGCAATTTGAAACCACTGAAGATATTTCATCCCAACCAATCATGAAGATCCAACGTAATAACTACAAAGTTCTTGGAGATGTTGATGCTTATCCAGAGGTTTTACAGATGCTCCATGTTTCTCTCCAAAATTTCGTACTGTCAGCTGCTATGTTCAGTTTATTATTAGTACCACTTCCTTGGTTGTCACTTGTTGGATCTATGGCTACTTACAAAAAGATGATGAAGATAGTAATGTTTCAGTTGGTGAATGAAAAGAAATTCAGGTTATCAAAGAAACTCTTTGCTCAGATTCTAAATATCCCAAATGTTGAACCTTTCTACAAGGTAAGAAATGAAAAAGTCATTCATATGTTCAATGAGATGGGTTATCAACCTACTCTTACCAAAGTCAGTGAGTTTAAGAAGTCTGGATTGACTTGCATTTGGAACTTCTTGTTTGGAATATACCTTCGATGTCTGACAGGTCGAAGTGTTGGGTTGGATAAAGCTCGATTAGAAGTGTATGCTATGGTAGCAGGGATTTACTATGATTTATCAGTGGACTATGCAACTCAAATTTGGAATGAGTTTGTCAAGATTATTGGAAATATGAATGTTGTAGATGGGATTTCTTGTGCTCGATATTGCAGCTTAATTTTATAATTTGTTTATGAGAAGGAAGGGATTATGTTTCCTGAAGGCGAAGAAACAATAGAATTCTCAACATATCATTATCCCAAAATAGTCGAAGACAGTCCATATATGTTTCCTACTATTGATCGCATCCCAAATGTGATGCTTCGTAAAGTTGATCCAACAAATCCTATATTAGTAGCCTATTTGCATACTATCAATCCATCCATTCAGACTGGAGTGTTGTTGCAGAAGTCCGATGAAGGTCCTTCAAAGAAGCGCAGAAGATCAAAGAAGGATGATCAACCTAGTCTTACGAAAGCAGTACCACTTGAAAAATTGGCTAAGTCTCCAAAGAAATTTTTTAAAGGAGAAAAACATTCAAAGAAAAATCCAAAGTGTAACACCCCGTTTTGAAAAGTACTTTGGTGGTGGTCTCAGAGGCCCAGGTCTGGGGCATGTAAAGTCACCAAGTCGGTGAATTTATGGATTAAGATGTTGAAAAGGACTTGGATCTGTGATTTTAACTTCTAGATCAGAGTATTAAGCACTTAATATGAAAGTGACTTAACATGGAAGTACGATGAGTGTACATGCAGGTACGTCCAGCGTACACACCATTTGGATAGTACACTTAGTGTACATAGGAGTATGTCCAACTTACTCATCAGATTTGGGTCTAGCAAGTTTTGGGCCTTGGATCTTAGGGCCATAAGAATTCAAATAATATGGGCCACTAGTGGGTTTGGGAAGCCCATCTAGTGTTGGGCCTTTTATAATATGATTTTGAGCCTTAGATATAGAGCAAGCTGGACTAGAGGGTAAAATGGTCATTTTACCCTAAGGAGGATTATTGATTTGGACTAAGTGATATTTTGGTATTGATAGCTCGGGGAGTCGAGAGATCAGCAGTTCGGGGATCTGCCAGCTAGCAGGGAGGGGTTATTCGCAAGATTCCACAGTCAGCTTTGCGAGGTGAGTTTTCCTCCAGTAGGAATGGGTCTAAAGAACCAATGCCCGCCCGTTTATATAGTTACAGTATGCTGGACTCCGGTCTGATGTCGGGGTTAGTCCGATGCAGCTTATGTGTTCCGGACTTCGGTCCGATACCGGGGCGGTCCCGAGAAGTAGTTATGTATGCGTGATGTCCTTGTGATTCATGCATGTTATATGTTATGTGTTATGTGTTCCGGGCTTCAGTCCGATGTCAGGGCATGCCCAATATATGTTAGTTTTTATGTTACGTGTTACGTGTCCCAGAGCAAGCCCGATGTCGGGGCAACCCCGATGTACGTTAGTTTGTATGTTATATGTTATATGTTACCAGCTTCGGTCTGATGCCATGGCAAGCCCGATGCAGATTATGTGATTATGTTATGTGTTTATGATGCATGTTATGTTGTGTATGTTTCGGGGTAAGCCCGATTTCAGGGCAAGCCTAATTTTGGGGTGAGCCCGATGCTCAATGCGGTTAGATGCCAGAGAAATCCTGGTGTCGGACAGGAGTCCGATGCCGGGTAAGCCGAAGTCGGGTTCGTCCCGATGCAACTAGGCGGTGGCCCATAGTTGTTTTATGTGTGATGTGTTATGTGTATGGTATGTGGTAGTTTGGGGGAGCCAATACGCTTCGTGCTTACAGTTTCAGTTTTGGTTTCAGGTACTTCAGCTAGCAAAGAGAAGGGCTCAGGATGATCGCATGACACACACCAAAAATTTCTTAGTCTAGAAGTTTACTCTGGTAATTTATATGAGCTTGTTATATGATGACATATATTACGTTATCTTAGGATACATGGTTTATGATTATATATGATGATGATATTTATGGTTTTATTAATGATTTAAAAACAAAATTTTTGGACCGTGTTTTTGGGATGTTTCACAAAGCCTATTGTTGAATAAAGTGCCATTATTTCGAAGGAGATGGTACCTACGAAATCAGGAGTCTTAAATAGATTGAAGAAAATGGCTTATAAACCACACCATTCACCTGAACGATCGTCAAGCTTTTCTCCATCTTATATTTGCAAGCCTCAACTCAATAGTAAAGGGGTTGTGTTTCATGAAATACCAACACCAGTATCTATAGCTTCGAAGAAAAGGCTTTCTAAATACATGACTAAACGCATTTCGAAGAAACAAAAGAAGCAGAGGAAGTTGATTCTCAATGAAGACTCCATGGAAGATGAGGTAGTTCCTGCATCTCCACTTGGACGTGATAAAACAGGAAATTATTCACTTGTGAGGGATTCTCCAGTCAAGTCGAATCTTGAGGCGACTGTCAATCTTGATGGAAATGTGGAAGCTTCTAAATTTAACACAACCATCACTCACGGTGAACAACCAAAGATATATACTCCTAAGCAGACAATGGTCAAACCACTCGGAGTATCGACTACCGAATCAATTATTGAGGAGGTTCGCACTTCAGGCATCACTGCGAACATATCTAATATGGATGCAAATTTCAACAAGGGTGATGGAGTATTGAATAATGAAGCCCAAGGTAATCCTTCTCTTATTGTTTCTACTACTTTCGAAACCTCTGTTGTTGATACCACAATCTCTTTACCTAGATTTCTTATTCCCACTTCATCCGAAATACCTACATCAACCCATTCACCTACTTTCGATAATGTCATGCAACAACCCATTACTTCTTTATTCCCATCCCAATCCACCAAAACTCTAAAAACCGGTCATGATGATGAAACAGATGATGGTGAGTTCATGGTGTCATTTGCCAATATCGAATTTGATTTTGAAGAAGAAAATACACCAGATCACATGTTGATGTCCGACAAGTAGTTTAAGATTCTGAATAGAAAGCTTAATTCTTTACTTCAATTACAAGCGAATGCAGGGGGTAAACATGTAATAGATAAATTGTAATTAACATTTGATGATTAAATAAAGGAGTATTATTTATAAGTAATGTTACTGTCTTGTGTTAATTATTTACTATTGTTTCACTTTGCATGTTTTGACTTCCAAAATAATAAGATTATTTAAACTATCCACAGTCTATCATAAATTGGAAGTAAGTATGAAAGAAGACTATCATGAATTGGCTTGTAGATTGTCTAAAGCTTTTATACATAGCAAAAGTTTGTTGCAATGTTCATGAGTGCTTCTGAAATAAGATTTGAGTATTGGATTAAACCCACAGTCACAAGAATTACTTCATGGAATTTAATCACGAGTTATTGTGAGACGATAATATCATATAGTTTTTAAACCTAGATATATGAATTGTTGTTTATAAGTCGGTTGTGCATTGATAATGCGTAAACGCATCAGTAACTTGATGTTATAAAATGTATTGTTGTGTACGATTTGATGAGTAAATAGTACAAGCATATAAGTCGAAGTTTATCCGTTCCTTTTATCCTACGAGGTTAAAAGCGATATCGTGGGCCCCTCGATGATTTGGTTTGACTTATGTGTCGGGCCCGATCAGGACTGAGTTGATGTGTTCAATTAAGTTATATGTTAGAAAAATCGGAAATCGGGAAACAAACTGTTGGACAATAAGTATGACTATGTTCCATGTATTTGTCCATACGATATCTTAAGAACGGAGGACTATACGATCCCTTATCTAAAGGATGTGTCAGAGTTCGACAACGGCTTTTGAGAGCTGCGATTGCTAATTAGATTTTAAAGTCATACTTGCATTTATAGTTATTAGATTTATCCAAGTGGGAGACTGTTGGATTAGGTGTCTAAGCCCATAACTATAAGTGGTATGTACTTGACCCGATAATAACATGGTCCTTTTGGGTTGCCTTCACCAAAACAACTTGACTGGATGAATTATGGGGAAAGAGATTAATTATGATTTATTAATGTATTATGTGAATAATATATTAAAAGAGAAATCATATTATTTTATTGATATTGGTCAATAATTAATTTAGAATTAATTTTGTGGTCAAAAGAGATTAATTAAATTTAGGGGACTGATATGTAATTATAAGATAGTTGAAAAATGGGTTGCGGATCTCTAAGATAAGAGATGGATGAAATCTTATGGATAGCCCATAAGGATTTCGTCTAAGGATAAGGTTTTAGAAGGATCCTATGGGTTGCTTATGGCTTAAGCAACCAGATTAGGTATTTGACTGAAACCCTAATACCTTAGCTATATAAGGAACCCTTGGGGCATCACATTTTCGGCCACTAAAAACCCTAAGAATAGTTCCAGCCGAAAATTAGTATCCCTAGCCTCTCTCTCATATTCTTCCAACTTGATTCTTGGTGTTTGTGATCAATTAGAGGTATTACACTTGTGATACTAAAGCTCTCAAAGGTTAAAGATCAAGCTACAATTGAAAGGTAACATCCTAACATTTTTTTTAGTTATTATTTTCGATTTTTATATGTTAGACATAGGGTTTATAGGCTTGGATGATTATTGCATGTACAATTAGAAAAACTAGATCCAAAGCTTTTGGGTTTGTATGTGTACCATAGAATTGTTGTTATGCTCAAAACCCATCACTCTATGACTCTGAAGTTTGATAAGAAGGCTGAAGATGATGTTACAAGCTTTGGGAATATTTCGAAGTTGCTGACTGAATTAAAGGATCAAGTGTCACAATCTATCTATTCTTCATCTTCACTACTTACTCCTGAGTTCTTAACTCAGAAATTTCGTTTGCTAGAGTCAACCATTCAAAACAAATTGGCTCCACTTTCGAAATTTGCAAGTTTTATGCCAACGAATGCCCCGCTTGTTGTTACAAGGGTGTAATGGGGAGAAAGACGATGTGTTGACAGCAATAAAGGAGAAGGAGGTTCTGGCAATGCAGGTGGTGATGCGAAAGTAGTTGGAAAATTTTTAACTACTCAGATTCCAACTACTTTACCAAAAACATCTACGACAACATCAACAACAACAACAACAACAAGGCCAATAACCAAGGGTATTGTGAATGGTTCTGTTGATGGAGGTTTAAGTTCTTCGAAACCACCTACTACTACTCAAGAAATGTAGAACAAAGGAAAGGGTGTTTCTACTGAGCTTTCAAAAGAGGAGAAGAAAGCTACTTTTGAACAAGAGAAGGAGAAACAGAAAATCCAAAGTATTTTTCGACAACGTGTAAATGACCCTCCCGGTCTCAACAAATGTGATCCTACAAAGCTTTATCATTACGAGTATATCGAAGCTTTGGTTGTGTCTAGGTAGATGCATGATTTTGATAAAGTTCTAAAGAAAATCTACGATACAGAGAACACTAACTTTAATCAGTTGGACTTCCCAATCAACAAAATGATGTTCTTGGATGAGCAGTTTGAGGTTGCAGATCAATACAAAGACAAGGTGGAGTACAAACATATGAAGTTTTGATTTCATGTTGTACTTGGAAAAAGGGAGGATGAGATATGGTCCTTAGTCAAGATAGTTCGTGTTCTTAATGTATCCAAAGATGTTTTATTTGAGGGTATGTTACAGAATTATCGATATCATGCAGTCCGAGGCAACAATGTTACATTCAATTTCTCGGTTGCAGACTTCCCTTTGATGAATCTGTATGATCTGATGATTTATGTAAAGATAGTGAAGAGTGTTGATGTTTCGAAGCTGCAAGTGACGAACAAAGAAGATTTTATGATGGGATGTGCTCACTTGAAATTTTTATTGATGGATACTATGGTTCTTTGGCATTAACTGATGTAGAGTTAGCCTTAGCCTTGGGTAAAGAAATCACTATTCCTTAGTCCATTTTAAAGAGTAAGGCTAGCTTGAAAGATTATGAAGACGCAGAAATTTGATTGAAACCTTTAGGAATTGTGTTTTTTGGAAAGAACAAGAAGGGTAACAACAAAAATTCATGTTTCAAGTATGTAATGTTGAGAGGTACTCTACTTCTCATTGTACAAATCTCATGATTCACATGAATATTTGTGCCAAGAACAATGAAAAGGATAAAAGTGAAATACGAAGGTGATCAACTCGTATGTAGAAGTTCAAAGAATTATACACCAAGCTGCTACTTTGTTGTCATCTTAGATTCGACACTTCCCACAAAGGGGGAGAATGTAGATGTCGAATTATATTGTGAGGTGTCGAATGTTTTGAATAGTTTCGTTAGTTTGTAATGTTATTATAAGGGCGCTTTTAGTTTCGAAACTTTCATGTAATGTCCCTTATATTTTTTGTGTGCTTTCATGTTTCCTATAAATAGGGAGCTGTACTAGATATAGATAAGAACTCTTTGTGATTTTGTCTAAGAACTCTCTTTACTCTTGAAAGCATAATCGAGCCAAACAGACTTTATATAGATCTCGTGTTCATCATTCTTACTTTACTTTGATCTTGTAATTTATTCTTGATTTCATTACAACTACAACCATATCCACCCTAAGCCAAAAACCACCTATACACCATGACCCAAATTCTTACATCACTTAGACCAGCTTAAAGTGCATGACCACAAACAACAAGCAGACAGGAGCAATAAAAACAACATTTTTCAACATCTTCTTCAGCCTTTCAATCTCAATGGTTAGTTCTTAGATCCTAGCTTCAGCAAGTTCCTTCCGAGCTTTCCTAAGAAGGTTGTGCTTCTCCACCTTCTTCTCTAGCTCAACAACTTGACCATTCCTAACCAAAAGATCGTCAATCCTAAGTTTCATGTTCCATAACATATCCTTATAGTGTTTTGGAAATGTCAGCGACGGTGTTTTAGGATTCGGAGGAGGAAGACATGGTCGAAAGGAGTTGATGTTCGCCGGATGGTATAGAAATAGTGAATGTTGTTCTATTGAAACCTTACGAAGGTAATGTAGTAAGCTGATTGGACACCAGCTGGATAACACAGACCACGTCACATTTGACTTTCGTTGACCAACCGGTAAAAAAATGAAGAAAACCTTATTTTTGCAGGTAATTTGTTACTTTAGTGGGGTCAGAGGTACGAAAATTAATTGAATGACTTTTCAAAACCAAATGAAAAACATTACTGTGCTTCTATGTCAATAACCCTATGTTTTTCTGTCCATGTTATGTCAGTTTCATTGTATCTAAGCAAATATGAATAAAACTTTTTTATTTTTATAACTTTACTTCTATGGTAATCTTGATATGTATATGAGTGTGCATGCAATAATTTATACTTTGCTATTTGATGATGTTTATTTATTTTTGAATAAATTTACTTTATAATTTAGGATTTGTAATTATTCACCATATATACAAATTAATCTTTAACTTGGTCGACCGACTATCCCCTATTGATTTTTACAACTTTGATACATACATATATACATACATATAAAAACACACATACAAACACACACACACACACACACACACACACATATATATATATATATATATATATATATATATATATATATATATATATACAAACACACACACACACATATATGTATATATATATATATATATATATATATATATAAAGAGAGAGAGAGAGAGTCTTTTATTATTTGTTGTGTTTAGGTCATTTTTGTCACTTAATTCTTTTTAAATTTTACAAGGTCAACGAACTTTTGGTTTTGTATTCATTTAGTCACGTCACTTTTGGTTTGCTCGCTTAATTTTTGGATTTATGCTCATTTAGTCATCTAACTTTTAAAATTGTGCTTATTTAGTCATCTAACTTTTAAAATTATGCTCAATTTTATAGCTTTATTTTAAAAGTTTAATGACCAAATGAAAAAAAAAATTTAAGTCAGGTGATTAAATGAGTACAAAATCAAAAGTTAAGTGACGAAACCAAAAGTTAGATGACTAAATGAGCACAAATTCAAAAGTTCGATGACCTTTTAAAACTTAAAAATAGTTAAATGATCAAATGAACACAAACCAAAAGTTAGATGACCAAAAATGACAAACCATATATATATATATATATATATATATATATATATATATATATATATATATATATATATATATATATATTATAAAACAAGTATGCACATTGCTAATTTGATCACTATATTTTACTACTAATACTACTACTAATAATAATAATAATAATAATAATAATAATAATAATAATTATTATTATTATTAGACAAAATTGCAAAAATGGTCCCTGTCGTATGGATTTTTTTTGGGGTTTTAGTCCAAACCACGATTTTTTTGTATTGGTGGCCCTTTTTAGCTAGTTTCCTTGCACTTTTGGTCCCTCGGAAAACTGAAAAGACTAAAATGCCCTTCTAATACATTTTTTATGGTTTTTTATATTTAATTTAAAGTTTTATTAATAAAAATTATGGGCCCACCTCTCTTTCTCTCACCCTCTCTCTCTCTCTCTCTCTCTCTCTCTCTCTCTCTTTCTCTCGCTCTCTCTCTCGTCTTCCTCAATTTATCTCCCAGTTTTATTTCTTCCTTTTCTTCATTTTTATGGTAAAAACACCACCGGGGGTGGATGCATTTCCGGTGACCATCAATAATAACACCTCCACCGGTGAGCCAAGGGGCTGCCATCGCCACAACCAACACCTCCCTCGCCACCAATTGTCGCCATCAGTACCTCCACCGACGAGCCAAGGGCCTGCCATCGCCACCACCAACACCTCCCTCGCCACTAGCTGTCCCTTCACTGATGATTCTTCTCGGATCAACAGAGGATCGAAGACCTCCATTCTTTTTTACGTTTTGCTGCCAATCACAACAAAAAGGGATTGAAGGCTCCAGGATAGCCTTCTGCGGGCACCCCTCCTCGTGACTGTGTAACCACCACAGGACAAAGTTTCCTTATTGCCCTCGTGTTTCTTTTCTGCTTTCGTTCAAGCTCTTTCTTCTCCGATCAGACAAGGACTGGAGAAACCCACTCCCAGCCCTCCTCCTCATCCCCTTTCTGCGGACGATCACCACCCACAAACACCCCCTGAATCTGTTGTTGTTTCCAATCGGGTCCCTCTTCTCGATCATACAAAGGAAGAGGACCAAAGTCCTTATTCCTCAAACGTGTGTTGCTGACCGATTGGATATGAAGAAGAAAGAAGATGCTGAAGGGAAAAGGGTTTTTGGGCTTAATGTTTGATAGCCTCGTGATTTTGCAGGATGTTGCTCCATCTCCGGTGTAGCTTCTTGACAACAATCAAGAAGAGGACGAAGTGAGCAATTGAAGAGGTTGGTCAATTGCAAAGAGGGATAAGGCATCTCTAGTTCCGGTCTGCAATTAATTTGGAACGAAAGGAACTTGATTGAAATAAGGGAAGAAGGAATGAAACGCAACAACCGGGGTGGATCAATCATTATTCACAGGAAGAGAGGGAGGGCTGCCATGGTGGTCTCCTAGTTAGGGTGGAAACAGTAGCTTCGACTATTTGCTACTGCTGCTTCTTTTTTTTTTGTTAGCATATGAGAGAGAGAGAGAGAGTAGATATGTGGGCCCAATTTTATATTTAATAATAATAATAATTTTAAAAAGTGAAAGAAAAATGAAAATTAAATTCATTAAGGGTATAATAGTCTTTTTAGTTTGGATAGGGACCAAAAGTGTAAGGAAACTCATTCAAAATGACCACCAATGCAAAAAAGTCATAGTTTGGACTAAAACTCAAAAAAATACGTACCACAGGGACCATTTTTGCAATTTTGTCTTATTATTATTTGTAGTTACACGTTTTGGAGACCAAACTTCAAGAGGAGAAGACGCAACCATATATGACATGTAGGAATGTCTTCAGCGACAAACACAAGAAGAACGTAAAGAGTCTTAAGCCCGTGTTTAAATGCACACATATATTTATTTTTGAAAATTCATCCAAATGGTGTGGGACGCAACCCACCTGATTCGTACTAGTAGTTTTGTTGTTTCTAAAATTTATTATTAGAATCATTCTAAATTTATGTTTATTTTCTTTGGTTATATTTGAATTTTGGATTTGTGTGTTTTTTATTATTTGATTTTCCTTACAAATACTTGATTATTTGTAGTTCTAAAGTTAATTTTTGAAAATACTTGATTATTGACGGCCTTCTATCACAATAGTTTGTCGCTAATCCATCGATAATCCCTGAGCCTTGCAGCACTACTCTGTGTTAAATGTGAGCGTTGATAATCTATTGATACAAACTATTGTCTCTGTCCTGTCGCTAAATATCTATCACTATCCTAGATGAATTTGTTGCTATTTGGTTGGTAAACAAAATGTATTGGATTAGCAACGGATCCTTTCGTCTCTTAAATTGGAAATGATTGCTAAAATATTATCCATATTAATTTATGTGGCATAGTGGCATCCGAAGGATATTTACATATAGGAAATTAATTATTCTAGTAATATATTTCGATGAAACATATCATCACACTACAAGTCGGTGTTAGCCCACTTTAATTATTAACTATAAAGTTCTGGGTTCAATTTCAAACAGAAAAGATATATATATATATATATATATATATATATATATATATATATATATATATATATATATATATATATATATATATATATATATATATATATATATATATATATATATATATATGACAAAATTGCAAGAATGGTCCTTGTGGTATGTTAAAACTAGCAACTTTGGTCCAAAATAGGTTGGGCTCGCAAGGATGGTCCAATAGTTCCATTTTGTTGCGAGTTTATTCCAAAAATTTTAAAACTTTTTATAATGACGAATTTGCCCTAGTTATTTTCCCCTTTTTAATTTTTTTTATTACAAAAATCCAAAAAAGAAAAAAAAAGAAAATCTCTCTCTCTCTCTCTCTCTCTCTCTCTCTCTCTCCCTTTCATCTCCAACACGTCTATCTCCCTCGTTTCTCACTTCTCCGGCGAAGAGAGCCACCACAGCCGACTGTGGTAGCTCCTCCGCCTCCCCCTGTCGTAACCCACCACCATCCTGTTGGATTAGTGTCTAAGTCCATAACTATTTTGGTATGTACTTGATCCGATGGTGCATGATCCTTTTATGTTGCCTTCACCAAAGCAACTTGATTGGAGAAATAAATAAAGAGAGAGAGGTTATTATGATTTATTAATATGTTATAAGAATAATATATTAAAGGAGAAATCATATTTGTTTAATTAATATTGATCAATAATTAATTAGGAATTAATTTTGTGATCAAGTGTAATTAATTAAACTAGAGGGGCTGATTTGTAATTATGTGATAGTTACAAAATAAGGTAAGGATTATCTTAAATATAGGGTGAACGAATTTAAGGAGATAATGTCTTAGAATTCGACTAGGATAAGGGTTTCTAAGACTTATCTTATGGTTACTTGGTGGGCAAGAAACTAGATAAGGATAAGGACTAAAACCCTAATCTTTACACCTATATAAACCCCCTAAGGCTCATGAATTCGTCTAAGCCTTCCCAAGAAGTCCTAAGGACGAATTCCTACCTCTCTCCTCTCTCTTTATACCTTCTCCACTTGCTTATGGTGTTTGTAAGCCATTAGAGGAGTGACACTTGTGACTCTAAGCCTTCCAAAGTCAATTCAAGGAGGAATTAGGATTGTTATTGCTACATAACAGTCAAGGTAATATCTTAAACCTAATTATATGTTAATATTGATTTCCATATGCTAGAATTAGGGTTTATAGTCTTGGATTCAAAGCATGTACAATAGAGAAACCTAGATCCAAGCATTAGAGTTTGTATGAGCACATAGGATGTCTTATGACCAAAACCCATTAGTGGTATCAGAGCCTAGGATGGTTTCAATTGTATTGATGCATTGTATATCTAAAAAAAATCGATTTTTGGTGTTCTAGAGGCTGGACTCGCCGAGTCCATAGCTGAACTCGCCAAGTCCAGGGTGACGCAACGAGTCCAGGCTTGACTCGACGAGTCAACTCATCAGATAGTGCTTATCTCGGGATTTCTTGCTGTTTTTGCATATGGATAGTTACCTTATCATGTTAGATCAATATTAATCCAATTATATGATATATTTGACTATAGTTTTGATCTAAATGAAGATATTTATCAATTAATAAGATAATTGTTTCCTTCTAAGATAATTGATTAATTATTTTTAGTAAATTGATAAGTTGTTTTGCAAGAAATCATTAAATAAATCAAATAAGGATAATTATGTGATTAAATGTTAATTTAAAATTATTTGTTATTTGATCCTTGTTGTTATGAAAAGTTTCATATTTTCCCCTTTAGGTTTTATAGTTTAAATTTGAACCCAAAAGTTTTGAAGTTTTGAAATTTAAATAGTTAAAACCCTAATGTTTTGAAAAAGGTTTCAAAACTTGCCCTCAAGTTTTGGAATTTAAAAGTTGATTAAAAGTTGATTAGGAATGTTAAATTCTAAAACCCTAGTAATGTTTTGAAAAGTTCAAATCACACCCTTATGGTTTTATTAATTAATTAAGGTGTATAAATTAAAGAAGTTTAATAAATCCATAAAAGTTTTGGTTTAGAATTTAATTGAATTAAAAGTATAATTGTTAAATTTGATCACCTAATATTTTAAAAGTGTAAAATGCACCCTATACTATATATAACATTAAAAGTCTAACATTATATATATATATATATATATATATATATATATATATATATATATATATATATATATGAGTAAAAGTTAGTCTTACCGTTAGTAGGCCTCATTCACGATGCTGGTCTATAAGGGGTGTTTAAGGAAATTGCCTATAATATGGCAATTGTATGGGTATCCACTCTTACCCACCGCACTCTTCACTAGTGGAGGGTCATTAGCCGAACGGGTAGGATAGGACGAAACCTTCCATTATAAGTATAATGAAATACAAAGTAACTAAATGTTTTGCAAATTCCCAATCTTAGTTACTTAGGCAATAGTGAATTGATGCAATTCCATGAAATTACACTTTGTGCCCTTGCGAAGACGTTAGTGGAGCGTGTGTGCTTACCGGCACATAAATGGTTCTAAGCAAAGGTAGAAAAGGGTGACTCAATGTTTGTCATAGTTCGGTGGAGTGTGTGTGGTTTACCGACACATCGAATAGGTGACTGTAACATGTGAGGGCACCATGTAAGTTTGCATGGTTATTCACACCCGCTTTGTGATCCTCGGCATCCCAGTCACAAACAAGAGGGGCATATCGAGATTTAAACATGTCATTGAAATGTTCAATGAATCTCAAAGGATCTAGGAGTTTTCATAGATTTAAAACTTAAATTTCTTTTTCGTTTTTCATGGTGGAAATTAGTGAATCGTCATTCACTTACCTTCAAATATTCTGCAACTAGATTACGGCATCCCTTTTCTAGGTTGTAGCATATTGTGTTGGGTCCTAGCCTTAGTATCTCATTTGGGTGATTTACTAAGGACTCAATCAATCAATCAACTAACTTGAATTTGTTTTCTCCCGTTTTGTAGATGTCAAAGTTCGACAACTATGGTCTTCTCAAATCCCGTGGAACAAGCATTCCACATGAAGATGATATTCCACGATTTGATCAAGGAACAATAAATCATGCTTCACTTCCTCCTCCTCTTCCAATTATTCTCCCTAACCCACAAGATTGTAAAATTGAAAGGTTCAATATCACTCAAGCCCTTTTGGCAAGTAAACATAAAGAAGGAAAGTCGGTGTGTGCACACGTCTTAGGGATGAAGTCACACATTGATAAGTTAAGAATGATGGGATCCGTTGTTGGTGAGGAGATGACTGTTGATTGGGTTCTTCAGTCACTTCCTAACTCGTATAGTGAGTTCGTAAGAGAGTACTATATGATGAACCACGACTTGACCCTTATTGATCTCACCTATATGCTTATTGCTGCTGAATCAGCAATGGTTTGGCGCAATAGAAAAGCAAAGTTGATTGGTGAATCTGCCTTCAAGACCTCTATGGATATAGACAATGGCAATGAAAGACATGCAATGATCGAAAAGTTTGATCATAAGAGAAAGGCGATGTCTGAAGTAGTTCCATGTGTTGTTCCAAAAGAGTCAATTTGCTTTTATTGCCAAGAGAAGGGGCATTGGAGACGAAGTTGCCCTATTTACCTAAGAGATCTAAGAGATGGGAGAGTCAAAAGTATGACTACGCTTCAGGTAAAATCCACTATCTAACTCCGTTAAGTTCCTATTCATTGATTCTTAATACATGATGTGATAAGATTGCATTTGAATGTTTTGCAGGATCGGTGAAAAGAAAGGAAGCTTGATAAGAGAGCAAGATGAATCTAATCACAAGAGATGGATCTCGATCGCATTGACTTAAAGATTGGATTTTGAGCTTAGATAGTTATGATAGAAATTTTCCTTTTACATAGTTTTCAATAGATTTTTCATTGTAAGGACAAATGTTTTTCCGCTGCTTTTATAAATAAAATAAATTTTGACTTATTTATTTGTTTACTTCCTTGCAATGAAATCGTTATGAAAATTGATTTTTGCATATTTCTACAACGAATGGATATGATTCTTAGTTATGTTATTTATGGAAATGTCGAGAATTTACCAAATAGGGAGAGTTTCTCATCGCCCAAAGTTTCAATTGGACTGAAATTTGGAATCACACAACTTGGTTGCATGATGAATGAGAAATTTCATGTTTGGAAATTAGACAAATTCGTTGACAAAGTATCAAGTGAACGACTAGGAGATTGAGTACACAAAGTTGTGTGTTGATCAAGTTCACCATAAGAGTAACAAAGATATTCGTCATGATTTACTAAAGGCTTAGTAAATATGATTACACTTACAAGATTAAGTATAATTCGGAATTGATTAAAAGGGTTTAAATCAATAGCAAAACGAATAAGAATCAAGTAGGCAGAAAGATAAAAGTTTCTCCATTCTAAGAAGAAAGGAGAGAACCTTTTATGCTTTATGATTAAGAACCATATCTCAATTGATCCTCTAAGTAAGTCTTAGTACAATTGTATGTTTAAGAAGAGGAATCAAGGATTGAAGAAATGGTTAAATCAAGAAGTATATCATACTTCGTTCCAATGACAAGTCTTAAAGTTAAGATTGTGACAATGAGTGAAAAGTATTAAAGGTTTATAACATTCATCAAATGTGGAAAGTTGTGATGTCTTAAATAAGACAAAGACCGACTAGGACCAATTTACGAAGTGTTTTGATAAAAGCTACACTAACTCTTGAATAATTGTTTGTCAAGAAATGGTTATTGACAAGAGAATCTTATATGTCAAGGAGTCAGTGGGAGTCTTAATGGTTTTGAAAGGTTTCAAGAACAAATCAAATAAACCTTATTGATCATCACTAGCACACGAGTTGAGGTTTTGCAACCTATCGTGTTGCCATTATTTTGTTTATGTGCTATTCCAATTAAGTTAATTATGCATATGAGTTCTTTGAGTTCTCATTTTGAACGCATAAAAGGCAAGGCACCTAAATCAATGAAAGGTACATTGATAGGAAAAGGTGGGCTGCTTAACTACTTGGAAGACGTGGTGGGCGGCTGTGCTACCATAAGGCAAGAAATCAAGATTAAGAAAGTTCGGTCCATATAAGTTTGAATTTGTCATAAACTTTGTTTTTAACAAATTCACATGGATAGGAACATATACACCATTAAAATCTAAGTGTCATAAGATTTCCTCCTTCATGAAAATGATTGTGAGGAAATGTTTTCACTAAGAAACATTTTAAGAAGATAGTGATTGTAAAGTTACATTCTCGAATTCAATTATGGTTACGGTATCCCTTTCCATGATTTGAATTGTGAGGTTTGGCAATTAGTCTTAATAGTTTAGACACACATATGAACTATCTAAGGCAAAGGTGTATAAGTTCAAGAAGCCTTGATAAAAGATTATCAAAGCATTAAGTATTAGAAACATGGAAATTCAATAGGTATTGTTTTTCTGAAAGTTAAGATGTTTATGAATACATGTCGAAGCTAGTGGGAGCATAAGTGTTATGTTTTATAGTAATCATCATAATAGTGGGAGCATAAAATTTATGATTGTATGATTATTATGGAAAGTATTGCAAGTTGGCAATATTAATTATAGAAAAACAAGAGTTATACCTTGCAAAGTCATAAGAGTTGTAAAGTTGTTTTGCTATAATCAAGGGAGAGAATATTATGCTTCATTTCAAATCTAAAGGCTTAGGTTGAGAAATGTTAATAAATTTAGTCAAAGGTACATAGTGTGTTCTTAAAATTTCGATTATGATTACGGAATTCCTTTTCACAATTCGAATTTTGAGAACATAGCAAATAAAACATTGTGCATCGTGTCCCATACGCTTCGAGTATAGGATCGACTGAAAATGCTTTAATGTTTGACCATTCTAAGATTTTCAAAATGTCTAGCGCATTTAGAGGGAAAAAGAACTAGAATTAATTTTGACCAAAATAATTAAACAACTATCAAAGGACGATCCAAAGTTCAACGAGGATTGGTTGCTTGTGAGTAGTTGGAAGCATGGTATTGGATGGACCATATTGACATTATTATGAATAGATAAGATTCTATTAAGAATGAGTTGTCATATTGAAAATATGGAAGCGTGTCCATATTAGGAATTGAATATTGAAAATCTATGACTAGATTAGAAACTTTTATGCAAAAGGATGTTCAAAGGAATGTACTTTGAGTGAGAGACATCATATCTAAGGAATTGTCTTGTAACAATCTCCGTTAGAGGACTTTGTAATATCATTGGCAATAGTCTTTGTGACTTTGGTGCAGTGACATTACAAAAGGATCATTGCATAAAATGTTAGAATCTAGCATATTCTATAAGTAGCAAGAATTTGATATTCTTTCACTTATGGAAAAGGATTTGGAGTTGTGGAATTAGAATGATTGGAAATGTGTTCAATGTGATCTATTTCACAAAGTAAGAACCATTGGTAAACATTGTGTGCATGCTAGGAGCATGGGACAAGTGTAATAATTCAAGTAAGAAGTTGATTACCCGAAACGACAAATAATGAGTAATCGATATGGTGATAAATAAAAGGTGTTTTATTTATGCTCAGAGGGTTGAGGCCATATGGGATTAGTATTATTCTTGTGTTTCACTTTGCATGTTTTGACTTCCAGAATAATTGAGTTTATTAAGAATAATCGAGTTATTCAAACGGGCCACAGTCGTTCATATGTTAGAAGTAGATATGAATGAATACTGTCATGAATTGGTGTGTGGATTGTCTAAAAGAGTATTAGACATAAGCAAATGTTTGCTGCAACGTTCATGAGTGCTTATGAATATGAATTTGAGCATTGGATTAAACCCACGCTCACTTGGATCACTCCATGAATTATATCACGAGTGATTAGTGAGACGATAACATCTTATATTCTTGAAACCGAGATGTGTGAGTTGTATCTTGCTAATCGGTTTCACATTGATAATATGTAAACGCACTAGTAACTTGGTGTTATAAAACATATTGTTGTGTGTGATTTGGTTAGTAAGTGAAAGCAAGCATTGTATCAAAGTTTATCCGTTCCTTTTATCCAAAGAAGGATAAAAGCGATATCTTTTGGGCCCCTCGATGGTTTAGTGATGACAAACGTAAATGCTAGGCCGGGCTAGGGCTAATTTGATTTGTTCAATTAGTCAATCGTCATAACTCGGGAATCAAGAAATAGTACAAAGAGAATGATTAGAAATCATGTCTTATACGATATCTAGAATGGAGGAATATATGATCCCTTGTCTAAGGACACGCGTATCTGATAGGATCAGAGTTGACAGCGGCTTTGGAAAGCTACGATTGCAGATCAGGATCTGAAGTCATACGCATAATAGTTATTAGACTTATCCAAGTGGGAGACTGTTGGATTAGTGTCTAAGTCCATAACTATTTTGGTATGTACTTGACCCGATGGTGCATGATCCTTTTGGGTTGCCTTCACCAAAGCAACTTGATTGGAGAAATAAATAAAGAGAGAGAGGTTATTATAATTTATTAATATGTTATAAGAATAATATATTAAAGGAGAAATCACATTTGTTTATTTAATATTGGTCAATAATTAATTAGGAATTAATTTTGTGATCAAGTGTAATTAATTAAACTAGAGGGGCTGATTTGTAATTATGTGATAGTTACAAAATAAGGTAAGGATTATCTTAAATATAGGGTGAACGAATTTAAGGAGATAATGCCTTAGAATTCGACTAGGATAAGGGTTTCTAAGACTTATCTTATGGTTACTTGGTGGGCAAGCAACTAGATAAGGATAAGGACTAAAACCCTAATCTTTACACCTATATAAACCCCCTAAGGGTCATGAATTCGTCTAAGCCTTCCCAAGAAGTCCTAAGGACGAATTCCTACCTCTCTCCTCTCTCTTTATACCTTCTCCACTTGGTTATGGTGTTTGTAAGCCATTAGAGGAGTGACACTTGTGACTCTAAGCCTTCCAAAGTCAATTCAAGGAGGAATTAGGATTGTTATTGCTACATAACAATCAAGGTAATATCTTAAACCTAATTATATGTTAATATTGATTTCCATATGCTAGAATTAGGGTTTATAGTCTTGGATTCAAAGCATGTACAATAGAGAAACCTAGATCTAAGCATTAGGGTTTGTATGAGCACATAGGATGTCTTGTGACCAAAACCCATCACATCCAACATCCCAAATCCAAATCCAAATCCACAATGGGTGTTCTTCGTTCTTGATTTTGGATATGAAATAAGACACAAACAAATTTAACACATTTCTTGAAGTGGATTTGCAAAACGAGGAACCTTCACTTTATCGATTTTGTTCAATTTATTAGATTAAGTTTACAAATGCTCCAGACTCTAAACACACACATACATAGTTACACATACATCAAGATTAACTTGATTTAAACAAAGGAAACAAAGCTCAATATCATTAGCTGTGAAGTCGATTAGAACTAAAAACACACACACACAAATATGAATATGAATCTTAAGAACACACATTTTTCTTGAGTTCAAGAACAAGAACAACATATTCACAAACCCATAAATCATTCATAATTGATCTGATGAACTGCCCTTCACCACCACCTGAATCGAAATCAAGAAAATTTTCAAACAAACCCAACAACAACAATCTAGGTAGAAGAAGAAGAAGAAGAAGGAAAGAAACATAACAAACATAGCAATAACAAATCTCAACCCTAGATCACGATTTTAGTTATTTTCTGCGGCACATTCACTCAACGAACAAAGTTGGGGATTTCCGACCCTCTTAGAACGAGAAAGCTTAGGAGAGAGACGAACAGT